>NC_052084.1:1900000-2200000 GCF_015852505.1 Tachyglossus aculeatus | reverse complement strand
TTTAGAAATTAATCCCTCAAAATCCTTTAGAATCTGGTCGGGTTCATAATCCACAAATGCCTGATTTCCTGTCCCATGGTGGTGAGTTTTACCGTGAATTAAATAGAATTAATAGAATTAAAGCTAAATGCACCTCATTAACAAAATCAATAGAATAGCAAATATGTCCAAGTAAAATAAATAGAGTAATAAATCTGTACAAACACCAGAGAAGCCTTTTCTTGAAGAAGCAGGCGGGGTGGATCCTTCTGTAGCGTTCAGTACAACATCGGGGGATGTCTTCGGTCCATCAGCAGGTCGGGGACGTCTTTAGTCCTCTGGTCCCGTGGGGCAATTAGCAGAGGAGGGATGTGGCCCCGCTCTAATGGTATTTGTTAAGCGCCTACTATATTCCAGGTGCTGTACTAAGCCCCGGGGTAGAGACAAACTAATCAGGTTGGAAACGGTCCATGTCCCACATGGGGCTCACA
This sequence comes from Tachyglossus aculeatus, assembly GCF_015852505.1. Classification (NCBI taxonomy): domain Eukaryota; kingdom Metazoa; phylum Chordata; class Mammalia; order Monotremata; family Tachyglossidae; genus Tachyglossus; species Tachyglossus aculeatus. The sequence goes on along the minus strand of NC_052084.1, from coordinate 2,199,530 downwards.
GTCTTCATCCCCATTTTACAGATGGCCAGAGAAGCGAAGTGCTTTTTTTTATGGTATTTGTTCTGTGCTTACTATATTCCCTGCCCGCGACGAGCTTGCAGTCTAGAGGGAAGTTTGGTCCTCGTGCTCTTGGGCACTTACCGGTCCATACTGCCAGCCCAGCTCCACTTTATTCATCACCCAAAGCTCGTGGATGTTTTCCGCGAGTTTCTCTCGGATCCTGTCGAGGTGCGGGGACAGGACAACCTGAAAACACAGGACGAGACGATCCTCAGGAACGGCTGCGATGCCCCAGGGCGAGTACCACCAAGCCAGGGCGCTTAGTACAGTGCTCCGTACGTTGTGAGTGACTCTCAAGGACAAGGAGTAGGTCTACTCAGACTCTCCCGAGTGCTTAGTACAGTGCTCTGCAGACTGAACGTTGTGAGCCATTCTCGAGGGCAGAGGGTAATAGACTCACCAGAGCGCTTAGTACAGTGCTCTGCACACTGTATGTTGTGAGTTCCTCTTGAGGGAAAGGAGCGTGTCTATTATACTCTCCCAAGCACTTAGTACAGTGCATGTTGTGAGTGTCTCCCAAGGGCAGCGAATACATCTATTATACCCTCCCAAGTGCTTAGTACAGTGCCCTGCCCACTGTACATTATGAGCACCTCTTGAGGGCAGAGAGTGTGTCTGCTCACTCTGTTAGACTTTCCCAAGCGCTTAGTACAGTGGTCTGCACACAGTAAGCGCTCAATAAATACTATTGAATGAATGAATCAATCAATCAATACCTCTGACTCCTCTCTCTCTCTCTCTCTCACCCTCTCTCTCTCTCACTGCCTCTCCCTCTCTCTCTTTCTCTCAGTTTCCCCTCACATCCCATCTGTCTCCCCAATTCTTCAGTCCTTCCCCTCTGATGCTTCATTCATTCATTCAATCATATTGATTGAGCGCTTACTGTGTGCAGAGCACTGTACTAAGCGCTTGGAAAGTACAAGTTGGCAACTCAGAGAGCCGGTCCCTACCCTCCAATGGGCTCACAGTCTAGCAGGGGGAGACGGACGACAAAACATGTGGACAGGTGTCAAGATGTCAGAACAAATAGAATTAAAGCTAAATGCACCTCATTAACAAAATCAATAGAATAGTAAATATGTCCAAGTAAAATAGAGTAATAAATCTGTACAAACATTTATACAGGTGCTCTGGGGAGGGGAAGGAGGTAGGGCCGGGGGGATGGGGAGAAGGAGAGGAAAAAGGGGGCTCAGTCTGGCTTCACAGTCCCACCCTTTTCCCTTGCATCATCATCATCATCATCATCAAACGTATTTATTGAGCGCTTACTGTGTGCAGAGCACTATACTAAGCGCTTGGGAAGTACAAATTGGCAACATATAGAGACAGTCCCTACCCAACAGTGGGCTCACAGTCTAAAAGGGGGAGACAGAGAACAAAACCAAGCATACTAACAAAATAAAATAAATAGAATAGATACGTACAAGTAAAATAAATAAATAAATAAATAAATAGAGTAATAAATATGTACAAACATATATCCATATATACAGGTGCTGTGGGGAAGGGAAGGAGGTAAGATGGGGGGGATGGAGAGGGGGACGAGGGGGAAAGGAAGGAAGGGGCTCAGTCTGGGAAGGCCTATTACTTATTCCCATTTTCTCCCTCTCTCAACTATGGGCACGATCATCATTCAATTCTTTCAGTGGTATTCACTGAGCGCTTACTGCGTGCAGAGCACTGTACTAAGAGCTTGGAAAGTACCACCTCCTCACCATTAGCTTTAAAGCCCTCAATCTTTTTGCCCCCTTCTAACTCAACCTCGCTCCTCTAATGCCAAGCTTCTCACTGTAGTTCCACCTCGTCTATCTCACCACCGACCTCTCTCCCACCTCCTGCCTCTTGGCCTAGAAGCCCGTCCCTCCTCAAATCCGACAGGCAATGACCCTTCCCCGATTTCAAAGCCTTACTGAAGGCCCATCTCCTCCAAGAGGAGCCCTCCTTTTCTCTTCTCCCACTCCCTTCTGCATTGCCCCGACTTACTCCTTTTAATCATCCCCCTTCCCAGACCTACAGCACTTATATCCATATATGTTGATTATTTATATTGGTGTCTTTCCCTCTAAACCGTAAGCTCATGGGGGAAAGGGAATGTCTCTGTTTAGTGTTCTATTGGACTCTCCCAAGCACTTAGTACAGTGCTCTGCACACAGAAATCACTCGATAAGTATAAGTAATTGATTGACTGTCTGACCCATTAGAGCATCAGCTCTCTGAGGGCAGTGAATTCATTCATTCATTCAATCATATTTATTGAGCGCTTACTATGTGCAAAGCACTGTTCTAAGCGCCGGGGGGATACAAGGTGATCAGGTTGTCCCACGTGGGGCTCACAGTCTTCATCCCCATTTTACAGATGAGGTCACTGACGCTCAGAGAAGTGAAGTGACTTGCCCAAGGTCACACAGCAGACATGTGGTGGAGCCGGGATTCGAACCCATGACCTCTGACTCCAAAGCCCATGCTCTTCCCACTGAGCCACGCCGCTTCTCTAATGTCTGCTCAGTGTGCCCTTCTCTTTAGAACAGTGCTTGGCACATAGTAAGCATTTAACAAATATCATTATTATTATTATTGTTGTTATTACTATTATTATTAGACTGTGAGCCCACTGTTGCATAGGGACTGTCTCTATATGTTGTCAACTTGTACAAGCATCATCATCATCAATCATATTTATTGAGCGCTTACTATGTGCAGAGCACTGTACTAAGCGCTTGGGAAGTACAAACTGGCAACATATAGAGACAGTCCCTACCCAACAGTGGGCTCACAGTCTAAAAGGGGGAGACAGAGAACAAAACCAAACATACTAACAAAATAAAATAAATAGAATAGATATGTACAAATAAAATAAATAAATAAATAGAGCACTTAGTATAGTGCTCTGTAAACAGTAAGCGCTCAATAAATACAATTGATTGATTGATTGATTACTCCCTGGGCACTTAGAATGACACTCTGCCCTCAGGGCAACCATGGCCTAGTGGATAGATCCCAGATCTAGGATTTAGAAGGAACTGGGTTTTAATCCCGGCTCTGCCACTAGTCTGCTGTGAGACCTTGGGCAGGTCACTTCACTCCTCTGGGCCTCAGCGACCTCATCGGTAAAATGGGGGTGAAGACTGTGAGCCCCGTGTGGGACGTGGACTGTGTCCAACCCGATTAGCTTGTATCTACCCCAGCGCTTAGTACGGTGTCAGGCACCTAGTAAGCGCTTAGCAAATACCCTGATGATTTATTTCGCCTATGGTACCTGGCTGGTGTCCACGGGGATCGGGGTGAAGGCGGCTTGGGGCAGGGAGGCAGTGGGACCCAGGAGGTCTCTAACTCCACAGGTGCTGCTCTGGTCCTGCTTGTATTCGCCGCTATTTTCCACCTTCAGCTTCTCCTTGGGCAAGACCGCTTCGAAGCAAGGGGCGTACCCCGCCGGGGGCAGGAACTTAAACTCCCCGTGACGGCCCCCGAGCAGGAAACGGACCCTAAAAACGGATGAAGGAAAGGTCAGGTTGGAGTGGGCTCATTTTGAAATTAAGGGATTTGGGCCCACGCTCTAATCCGACAGACAGTGACTCTCCCCCTCTTCAAAGCCTTACTGAAGGCACCTCTCCTCCCGGTGCCCTTGAGTCAAAAGGACCTGGGTTCTAATCCCAGCTCTACCGCCTGTCTACTGGGAGACCTCGGGCAAGTCACTTATAATAATAATAACGATGGCATTTATTAAGCACTTACTATGTGCAAAACACTGTTCACTTCTCTGGGCCTCAGTTCTCTCATCTGTAAAATGGGGATTAAGACTGTGCACCCCACGTGGGACAACCTGATTACCTTGTAACCTCCCCAGTGCTTAGAACAGTGCCTGGCACATTGTAAGCACTTCACAAATACCACAATGATTATTTATTATTACACCCTCCTTTCCTCTCTTCCTAGTCCCGTCTGCTGTCAGCTGTGTGACTGTGGGCAAGTCACTTCACTTCTCTGTGCCTCAGTTCCCTCATCTGTAAAATGGGGATTAAGTCTGTGAGCCCCACGTGGGACCACCTGATTACCTTGTATCTACCCCAGTGCTTAGAACAGTGCCTGGCACGTAGTAAGCATTTAACAATTACCATTATTATTATTGTTATTATGATATACATAGAACCAAGGGTTGAGGCAAGGCAGTCCTGCACTTGGATACAGCGTGGCTCAGTGGAAAGAGCCCGGGCTTTGGAGTCAGAGGTAATGGGTTCAAATCCCAACTCTGCCAGTTGTCAGCTGTGTGACTTTGGGCAGGTCACTTCACTTCTCTGTGCCCCAGTTACCTCATCTGTAAAATGGGGATGAAGACTGTGAGCCCCCCGTGGTACAACCTGATCACCCTGTAACCTCCCCAGTGCTTAGAACAGTGCTTTGCACATAGTAAGCGCTTAATAAATGCCATTATTATTATTGTTCTTATTTTACAGAATCAATGTGGCCTAGTGGAAAGAGCCCGGGCCTGGGTTCTAATCCCGGCTCCGCCACTTGGCCTGTTGTGCGACCTTAGGCAAATCACTTAGCTTCTCTGTACCTCAGTTCCCTCATCCGTAAAATGGGGATTAAGACTGTGAAGTCTATGTGGGACAGGGACTGTGTCCAACCCGAATATCTTGTATCTCCCCCAGCGCTTAGAACAATGCCTGTAGTAAGCGCTTCCCAAATACCAGTAAAGAGCAAAACCCAAAAACCCTCTTGTACTGTAATCTCCCACGTGTTTGGTTCAGTGCTCTGCACACAGTAAGCGCTCGGTAAGTCTGACTGATCGACTGACGGGTCGGATACCAACTTGATGCCGGCGGAGAAGCTGACGACCGGGAAGAAGAGGCCGTCGACGTTGAAGTTCTCAAACATCCCCTGCACGGGCTGCCCGTTGATGCGGAAGGAGACGCTGGGTGTGCTGAGGTCCAGGCAGCAGCTGACCACGTCCTCCGTCCGCAGCACGTGCTGGTTGGGGGAGCTGACCGTCCGGGCGATGCAGCCTGCCGGACAGACACAGCGACCGTCTCAACCCTCTCGTCCACGTCCTGCCTCTGGCCTGGAATGCCCTCCCTCCTCATATCATCATCAATCATCATCAATCGTATTTATTGAGCGCTTACTATGTGCAGAGCACTGTACTAAGCGCTTGGGAAGTACAAATTGGCAACACATAGAGACAGATATCCCACAGACAGTGACCGTCCCCCCGCTTCAGAGCCATCTCCTCCAAGAGGTCTTCCCTAAGCCCTCCTTTCCTCTTCTCCCACTCCCTTCTGCGTCGCCTTGACTTGCTCCCTTTATTCATTCTCCCCTCCCAGTCCCACAGCCCGTATATCCGTAGCTGCATTTCATTTTTTTTTTATAATGGCATTTATTAAGCGCTTACTATGTGCAAAGCACTGTTCTAAGCTCTGGGGAGGTTACAAGGTGATCGGGTTGTCCCTCGTGGGGCTCACAGTCTTAATCCCCATTTCCAGATGAGGTCACTGAGGCACAGAGAAGTGAAGTGACTTGCCCAAAGTCACACAGCGGACACTTGGCGGAGCCGGGATTTGAACCCATGACCTCTGACTCCAAAGCCCGGGCTCTTTCCTACTGAGCCACGCTGCTTCTCACTGAGCCCTTACTGTGTGCGCTGTATTGAGCGCTTACTGTGTGTTTATTTCTATTAGAGAAGCAGCGTGGCTCAGTGGAAAGAGCCGGGGCTTTGGAGTCAGAGGTCATGGGTTCAAATCCCGGCTGCGCCACTTGTCAGCTGTGTGACTTTGGGCAAGTCACTTCATCATCATCATCATCATCAATCGTATTTATTGAGCGCTTACTATGTGCAGAGCACTGTACTAAGCGCTTGGGAGGTACAAATTGGCAACTTCACTTCTCTGTGCCTCAGTTCCCTCATCTGTAAAATAGGGATTAAGAGTGTGAGCCCCGTGTGGGAAAACCTGACTGCCTTGTAACCTCCTCAGTGCTTAGAACAGTGTTTTGCACATAGTAAGTGCTTAATAAATGCCATCATTATTATTAATAATAATTATCATTATTAATATCAATAATATCATATTAATAATAATTAATAATAATAATGATGTCTGTCACTCCCTCCAGACTGTAAGCTCATTTGGGTCAGGGAATGTGTCTGTTCTATTGTTATATTGTACTCTCCCAAGCGCTTAGTACAGTGCTCTGTACACAGAAAGCGGACGATAAATACAATTGACCGACTGACGGAAAATAATGGTTAAAAAAAGATTAATCCACGGTCCTTTAGGGCCTTACTAAAATGATTCTTCTTCTTCTCTGTGTTTCTCAAAAGAAGAACAATGTTAGGATAATCCAGCTCTAGCGAACTAGTTTACAGTAGCGTGAGAAAAACTGGGTTGATTTTCAGGGAAAATAGATTCCAAAAATCACCACCGATCCAACCAAAGACATCACTTACCATTCCCTCATCATTCTCCTGAAGAAACGACGATGATGATGGTGGTATTTGTTAAGTTCTTACTATGTGTAGATACAAGGTAATCAGATTGTTCCACTTGGGGCTCACAGTCTTAATCCCCGTTTTACAGATGGCACAGAAAAATGAAGTGACTTGTCCAAAGTCACAAGCTGACAAGTGGCGGAGCCGAGATTAGAACTCACGACCTCTGACACCCAAGCCTGTGCTCCTTCCACTGAGCCACGCTGCTTCTCGATGTAATTTCTGCAGAACCCCTAGGAACTTGGTGTAAATTACCTGTAAATGGGCTACCTTTCTTCTGCCCATTTTTCAAATAATCGCCTCTGCCCGAAGGGAGAAAAATGAAAATCCACAACTCTAGAGGTAGCTTTTTTCCCTCTCCACATCGGGTCAAATCAATTACTAATGCCCTGCTCCGCCCTGGAGAGCTTTCTAGATTCAAGCGAAATTGAGTCAGGCTGCTGATGGCCAGGAAAGACGCATTTTTCCATTTCTATGCGGGGACCTTGGGAGTCACTGATGGGGAAGCGTTTTAGTTTAGTTTTTTAAAGGTATTTGTTGAGCCTTTATTATGTGCCAGGGACTGTAAACAGTGCTTGGCACATAGTAAGCACTTAACAAATACCATTATTATTATTATTATTAGATACAAGCTAATCAGGTTCGACACAGTCCATTTCCCACGTGGGGCTCACGGTCTTAATGTCCATTTTACAGGTGAGGGAACTGAGGCACTGAGAAGTGAAGTGACTTGCCCGAGGTCACACAGCAGATAATAATAATAATAATAATAATAATAATAATAATAATAGTAATAATAATGGTATTTGTTAAGCACCTACTATGTGCAAAGCACTGTTCTAAGCGCTGGGGAGGTTACAGGGTGATCAGGTTGTCCCTCGGGGGGCTCACAGTTTTAATCCTCATTTTACAGATGAGGTAACCGAGGCACAGAGAAGAGAAGTGATTTGCCCAAAGTCACATGGGTGACAGTGGGCAGAGCCGGGATTTGAACCCATGACCTCTGACTCCAAAGCCCGGGATCTTTTCCACTGAGCCACGCTGCTTCTCCGACTGCGCTCTGCACTTAATAAACTTGTTTTATGGTATTTGTTAAGCACTTACTATGTGTCAATTACTGTTCTAAGCACTGGGATAAATACAAGTTGATCAGGTCAGACACAGTCCCTGTCCCACATGGGGCTCACAGTTTAAGGAGGGCAGGTGCTGAATCCCCATTTTGCAGTTGAGGAAACTGAGGCCCGGAGAAATGAAGTGACTCACCCAAGGTCACACAGCAGACAAGTGGTGGAAACGGCTTTAGAACCCACGACCCTCTGACTGCCAAGCCTGTGCTCTATCCACTATCCCACACTGCTTCTCCAATCCCAGAACTCCAGTCCCCAAGAACCATCCCTTGGTGGGGAGCCGATGAACCCCCAGAATGGTCCCGACCAGCCTACGCTGGGGGAGGCCGCCGACCCCGTGTGACCTCGGTCGAGTCACTTCACTTCTCTGGGCCTCAGTTCCCTCATCCGTAAAATGGGGATTAAGATTAGGAGGCCTTCCCAGACTGAGCCCCTTCCTTCCTCTCCCCCTCGTCCCCCTCTCCATCCCCCCCATCTTACCTCCTTCCCTTCCCCACAGCACCTGTATATATGTATATATGTTTGTACATATTTATTACTCTATTTATTTACTTATTTTACTTGTACATATCTATTCTATTTATTTTACTTTGTTAGTATGTTTGGTTTTGTTCTCTGTCTCCCCCTTTTAGACTGTGAGCCCACTGTTGGGTAGGGACTGTTTCTATATGTTGCCAACTTGTACTTCCCTAGCGCTTAGTACAGTGCTTTGCACACAGTAAGCGCTCAATAAATACGATTGATTGATTGATTGACTGTGAGCCCCACGCGGGGCAACCTGATTATCTTGTATCTACCCCAGGGCTTAGGACGGTGACTGGCATATAGTCAGCGCTCAACACCGTAATAATTGGGAAGCGTCACTTACCCGACCACAGGTGGAGGCCGTCGAAGCCGTAGGAGAACAGGTCGTCGCCGACGCCGTTGCCGCCCCACTCCTCGCCGCCGCCGGGGTAGGGGGAGTAGCCCTCCGTGGAGGCCCAGCCGACCCGCAGGTGCGTAGCCTCCGCCGTGACGAAGGGCTCCGCGTGGTCCACGATGAGCTCGTAGTACCACTTTCGGTACTGGGCGGACCCCTCGCTGATCCCCAGGAACACATTGGGCCGCATGCTTTGGACAGGACAGAGAGGAGAGAGGCCGTCGGACAACGGGGCCGAGCCTCGCCCATGATGACCGCCTCTCCGCTCCCCGTGGGCCCCGCTGTTGGCATCGTTCTCGACAAAGGCGATGCCAGTAGGGGCTGGGCAGCGGGGCACATGGAGTCAGTCAGTCGATCATATTTATTGAGCGCTTACTGCGTGGAGAACACTGCACTAAGCACCTGGGAGAGGACAATAGAACAATATAACAGACACGCAACGAGCTTACAGTCTAGAAGGGGGGGACTGATATTAATATAAACCGACAAATTACGGAGAGGAACGTAAGTGCTGTGGGGCTGGGAGGGGGCATGAATAAAGGGAGCGAGTCAGGATGATGCAGAAGGGAGTTGAAGAATAGGAAAAGAGAGATTAGTCAGGGAAGGCCTCTTGGAGGAGATGGGCCTTCGATAACATTTTGAAGTGGGGGAGAGTGTTTCAGGCCAGAAGGACGTTGATATGAGGTTGGATCGATGTACAGTGAGAAGGTTAGCACTAGAGGAGCGAAGCATGTAGGCTGGATTAGAGTAGGAGGGCAGCAAGGTGAGATGGAAAGGGGCAAGGGGATTGAGTGCTTTAAAGCCGACGGTAAGGAGTTTCTGTTGGACGCGGAGGTGGATGGGCAACTACCGGAGGTTCTTGAGGAGTGGAGAAACTTGGTCTGAATGTTTTTGTAGAAAAATGATCCGGACAGCAGGGTGAAGTCGGGACTGGTGCCGGGGAAAGACAGGAAGCTGGGAGGTCAGCAAGGAGGCTGATTCAGTAATGGTAGAAGTTTGAATACGGAAGAAAGAATGGGTTTTAGCGACGTGGCAGATTTTGAACTGACAGGGTGTAGTGATAGATTGACTATGGGGGTTGAATGACAGAGAGGAGTTGAGGATAATGCTAAGGTTATGGGCTTGTGAGACAGGAAGGATGGTAGTGCTGTCTACGGTGATGGGAAAGTCAGGGAAAGGAGAGGGTCTTGGTGGGAAGATGTGTCGTGTTTTTGACATGTTAAGTTTGAGGTTACAGGAGGACATCCAAATAGAAATGTCTTGAAGGCAGGAGGAAATGTGAAACTGCGAAAAGGAAGAGAACAGGGCTGGAGATGTAGGTTAAGACCACAGAGAGGTGGCGTTGAAGCCATAGGAGCGAATAAGTTCTCCAAGGGAGTGGGTATAGATGGAAAATAGAAGGGGACCCAGAACTGAACTTTGAGGGACACCCAGGGTTACGGGGAGGGAGGCAGAGGAGGAGCCCGTGAAAGAGAGTGGGAATGAGCTGCCAGAGAGAAAGGAGGAGAACCAGGAGAGGACAGAGTCAGTGAAGCTGAGGTTGGAGAGTTTCCAGGAGAAGGGGGTGAGCAATGGTAGTGTCAAAAGCAGCTGAGAGATTGAGGAGGATTTGGATGGAGAAGAGGCAGGTGGATTTGGTGAGAAGGACATCATAGGTGACCTTTGAGAATGGAGTGAAAGAGAAGGAAACCAGATTGGAGGGGAGTGAGGAGAGAATTGGAAGAGAGGAATTTGAGACAGCGGGTGTAGACGATTCACTCATGGAATTTGGAGAGGAATGGTAGGAGGGAGCCCGGGCGATAACAGGAGGGAGCCATGGGGTTAAGGAAGGGGTTTTGTTGTTGTTTTTTTTAAGATCACGGGGACGTGGGCAGGTCCCACTTGGGTCTGACAGTCTAGAAGAGAGGGAAAGGTGGTAACTGAGTGGCAAGTGGCACGGCTTGGCTGAGCTCTTCACCCCGGGGAGAGCTCTGTCCGCCCGTGGTCACCTGCTGACGTGGTTGACGAGGCGGGTCTGCAGGAGGAGGTCTCTTCCTGGCAGGAGGTTGTCGCAGATGAGGTGCTGGTTGGAGCGGACGGCCACGCCGTGGCAAACACACAGGGAGCACAGGACGTCCAATACCTGCCAAGATTCATTCGTTCGATCGGATTTTTTGAGCGCTTGCTGTGTGCAGAGCACTGCACTAAGCACTTGGGAGAGGTCAATAGAACAATAAACAGACATGTTCCCTGCCCACAACGAGCTTACAGTTTAGAGGGGGAGTGAGAGACACTGTCTGCTCACCCACCGCCCCATTCTCTATGCAATAGTAATAATAATAATAATGGCATTTGTTAAGTGCTTACTATGTGCAAAGCACTGTTCTAAGCACTGGGGAAGTTCCAAGGTGATCAGGTTGTCCCATGGGGGGCTCACAGTCTTCATCCCCATTTTCCAGATGAGGTCACTGAGGCACAGAGAAGTTAAGTGACTTGCCCACAGTCACATAGTTGACAATTGGCGGAGCCGGGCTTTGAACCCATGTATTCACTTAGCCAGAAAATCACCCTGTCCAACTAGCCACTCACATTAGTAAGATGGTAAGAAGGCTGCAGATTCTAATAATAATAATAATAATAACTGTGGTTTTTGTTAAGCACTTATGTGCCGGGCACTGCACTAAGTGCTGGGGATACAAGGTAATTGGGTTGGACACAGTCCCTCTACCACATGGGGCTTAAAATCTTCATCCCCATTTTACAGAAGAGGGAACTGGAGCACAGAAAAGTAAAGTGACTTGCCCAAGGTCACACAGAAGACAAGTGACAGAGCTGGGATTAGAACCCAGGTCCTTTTGATTCCCAGTCCGTGCTCAAGTCAATAGAGTTAACAAGAAGTCCGTGCTCAAGTCAACGAGAAGCAACGTGGCTCAGTGGAAAGAGCCCGGGCTTTGGAGTCAGAGGTCATGGGTTCAAATCCCAACTCCGCCGATTGTCAGCTGGGTGACTTTGGGCAAGTCACTTCACTTCTCTGTGCCTCAGTGACCTCATCTGTAAAATGGGGATTAAGACTGTGAGCCCCTCCCGTGGGACAACCTGATCACCCTGTAACCTCCCCAGCGCTTAGAACAGTGCTTTGCACATAGAAAGCGCTTAATAAATACCATTAAAAAAAAATAGACCACACTGCTTCCCGTGCACCACCCGATATTTATTTTGAGGTCTTTTGAGGTTGGGGAGGATATCCCCAAATTACCTTCAGAAACGAATAAGAGATTCAGGAATTTAATAAAGATAATAAGAATAAGAACCACAACTGTCACATGTGTTAAGCGCTTGCTACGTGCCAAGCTCTGTATCAGGTGCAGGGGTAAATACATGATAATCAAGTCTCTCATGGGGCTCACAATCTAAGTAGGAGGGAACACAGGTATTGACTGAATCCCCATTTTGCAGATAAAGGAACTGAGGCATAGAGAAGTGAAGTGATTTTCCCAAGGTCACATAGCAGGTAAGTAGCAGAGCCAGGTTTTTTTTTTAATGGTATTTGTTAACCACTTACTATGCACAAAGCACTGTTCTAAGCACTGGGGAGGTTACAAGGTGATCAGGTTGTCCCACGGGGGGCTCACAGTTTCCTTTAAATCCCCGTTTTAATAATAATAATGGTGGTATTTGTTAAGCGCTTACTATGTGCCAAGCACTGTTCTAAGCGCTGGGAGGGATACAAGGTGATCAAAGTTGTCCCACATGGGGCTCACAGTCTTAATCCCCATTTTACAGATGAGGGAACTGAGGCCCAGAGAAGTTAAGTGACCTGCCTAAAGTCACACAGCTGACAGTTGGCAGAGCCAGGATTTGAACCCATGACCTCTGACTCCAAAGCCCGGGCTCTTTCCACTGAGCCAACCTGCTTCTCATTAGAAGGTATTAGAACCCAGGTCCTCTAGCTCCCAGGCCCGTGCTCTTTCCGCTACAACATGCTGTTTCGCATGATTAATCATGGTATTTAGTAAGCAGGCACAATGTATCGAGCACTTGATTTAAGCGCTGTGGCCAATACAGGGTCATCAGATCAGATTAGGTCTCTATCCAACGAGGGGCTCATATTCTTAGAGAGGGAGCAAGAATCTTATCCCCACTCGACAGATGAAGAAACAGAGGCCCAGGGAGATTAAGTGCCTTGCCCCGTGGCCACACAGCAGGGACGTGGCGGAGTCGGATTAGATCCCAGATCCTCTAACTCCCAGGCCTGTGGCCTTTCAGAGAAGCAGCGTGGCTCAGTGGAAAGAGCCCGGGCTTTGGAGTCAGAGGTCTTGGGTTCAAATCCCGGCTCTGCCAATTGTCAGCTGTGTGATTTTGGGCAAGTCATTTAACTTCTCTGGGCCTCAGTTGCCTCATCTGTAAAATGGGGATTAAGACTGTGAGCCCCATGTGGGACAACTTTGATCACCTTGTATCCCTCCCAGTGCTTAGAACAGTGCTTGGCACATAGTAAGCACTTAACAAATACCACCATTATTATTGTTGTTATTATTAAAACGGTGATTTAAAAAAAACTGTGAGCCCCCCATGGGACAATCTGATCACACTGTAACCTCCCCAGTGCTTAGAACAGTGCTTTGCACACAGTAAGCGCTTAATAAATGCCATCATTATTATTATTATTTTTCCACTCAACTATCCCACCTCCCTCCGGGGGTGGTGGATTCGGAGCCAGAATCTGGGAGTTGGAGGCTATAACAAATACCGTTATTACCATTATTATCGTTAGAAGTACTGTATTTGCTGCAGAGGGAAAAAAATATGTTTGGACATTGCTCTCTGATCCAGGCCAACCGGAGGAAGCCCGTGCACTGGCACCAAACGTTTCACTCACCTTGTGGTTTCGCCCGTGTTTGTCTAAAAGGGAGATGATGGATTTAATGTGCCCCTCTTTAATGATATTCAGAGCTTCCGGACTCTCCACCAGCACACAGTGCAAAACTTCGAGAATTCCTAAAAGCAGACAGAGGGAAAGAGGACGAGAGAGGTTCTCCAGCGACTGAGAAGCCAGCGCGGCCTGGTTTCTAATGTCGATTCAGCCATTTGGCTGCTGTGTGACTTGGGGTGGGTCTGTCTCGTTTTCCTCATTTGTAAAATGGGGATTCAATAACTAGTCGGCCTCCTACACTGTGAGTCTCATATGGAGCAGGGACTGGGTCCACTTGATCTACCTGTACTTTTCCCAGTGCTTAGAACAGTGCTTGGCACATAGTAAGCGCTTAACAAATAAGAATTATTATAACGATATGCCTATTTAATTTGTATTCAACCTTGCCCTCGTTTGTGATGGTTTTGTGTTCCTATTCTAGTACAATAATTAATAACTGCGATATTAGGTGATTACCATGTATCAAGCGCTAGGGTAGAGATGAGCTAATTAGGTTGGATACAGTCTGTGTCCCACATGGGGCTCCTAGAATCCCCATTTTACAGATGAGGGCACTGAGGCCCAGAGAAGTGAAGTGACTTACCCAAGGTCACACAGAAGGCAAGCGGCGGAGCCAGGATTAGAACCCATGTCCCGTCTGATTCCCAGGCCATGCTGCTTCTTCACGAAGCCTTCAGAAGTCTTTAAGAGGCTCGGGTAGCTTCACTGAGTTACCCCATTGCCATCATTTCGTTAATACCCAGAGACACACCACTTCACTGAGGTTTCCAATGTTCTCTTACGTCTAAGAGAACTCCCCACCCCACGGCACTTAGGTATATGCCTGTAATTTTATTTTATATTGATGTCTGTTCATTTGTATTGATGTCTGTCCTCCCCCCTCTAGACTGTGAGCTCATTGTGGGCAGGGATTGTCTCTCTCTATTGCTGCATTGTACTTTCCCAAGTGCTTAGTACGGTGCTCTGCTCACAGTAGGTGCTTAATAAATATGATTGAGTGAATGAATTAAGTTTTTACAGTTAGCAGGACCTCTTTGGCTTGTGCTAATCAACTCCAGGAGATAGAGTCTTTAAAGTTGCTTTCAGGGAAAAAGAGGCACACTTTGCCAAGATCACCCCTGGCAATCACAGATTGCAGTCCACAAACTTTCCCTTCATTCAGTATTTCAGTCAATGGTATTTACTGAGCACTTACTGTTTGCAGAGCACTGTACTAAGCGCTTGGGAGAGTAGAATACAACAATAAGCAGACACTCTCCCTGCCCACAACGAGCTTAGCGGCTAGTGCCATGCCATTCTACAGAATTAGTGGGAGCTTTAATCAATCAATCAATCAATCGTATTTATTGAGCGCTTACTGTGTGCAGAGCACTGTACTAAGCGCTTGGGAAGTACAAGTTGGCAACATATAGAGACAGTCTATAGACAGTCTAGGGTCTGTATAGTCTCTATACAGTCTATATGTCTAGTCTCTAGACTGTCTCTATAGTCTAGAGACAGTCCCTCACAGTCTAAAAGGGGGAGACGGAGAACAAAACCAAACATACTAACAAAATAAAATAAATAGAATAGATATGTACAGGTAAAATAAATAAATAAATAGAGTAATAAATATGTACAAACATATATACATATATACAGGTATGTATACAAGTATAAAATCCTTGAGATTTTATACTTGAGCATAAAAGAAACAGCCTAGACTAGTGGAAAAAGCACAGGCTTGAGAGTCGGGATCTGGGCTTGCTCCGCCACTCGTCTGCTGTGTGATCTTGGCAAGACCCTTAACGCCTCAGTGCCTCAGCTACCTCATCTGTAAAATGGGGGTTAAGACTGTGAGCCCCGTGTGGGACATGGACTGTGTCCAACCTGACCTTGTATTTACCCCCAGGCACAGTACAGCACCTGCCACAGAGTAAGCGCTTGACAATTACCGTTTTTAAAAAAAAGATAGCAGTGAGTCAGCTTTGACCCTGGCTGCCTTTGGTGATGTTTTTAAGCGGCAAGAACTTGAATTTAGAAACTGCTTGCGGAAAGAAATAAACGACTGAGAATTCCACATGGGGTGATTTTGAAAAGGGCAGCTAATTCTGACAGGCACCATTTTGGTTTTAAGAACTGCAGCCTGATCAAACATTTTTCTTGAGGTTCCCTTAGATTGAGTCAACCCAAGGACACAGTAGATCATCATCATCATCAATCGTATTTACTGAGCGCTTACTATGTGCAGCGTACTGTACTAAGCGCTTGGGAAGTACAAATTGGCAACATATAGAGACAGTCCCTACCCAACAGTGGGCTCACAGTCTAAAAGGGAGAGACAGAGAACAAAACCAAACATACTAACAAAATAAATAGAATAGATATGTACAAATAAAATAAATAAATAAATAAATAGAGTAAAAAATATGTACAAACATATATACATATATACAAAACAGTAGATGTTTTGACCATCCTCTCTTAGACTACCAGCACTGAATCACTGCCTCCTTGGGTTGACTGGCCAGCAAGTCTATCTCACAACATTTCAAACGTCCTTGGCAGGAAAAGCGTAATCTGTCCCACATTGAGATACTGCAGCTACTCAAATCACTCTGGCCCCAAGTATAAACCGGCATTTTGCCAACAAGGAGAGGCTTTGATTTCAAAAGATTTCAAAGGAAAACCACATCATGTTTCCATTCCTCCATGCCATTTGCAGGTGTTTAAATCCCAAACAATGTGCAAAGGTGTTCTCTAAATTTAAACTTGTTTTCCACATTCAGTTAGTTACTTGTGCAAGACCTAAATAATGTCAAATGAATATGCAGAAGATTCAGGAGGCTGGTCTTCTATGCGTGCTTATTTTTCACTTCGGTATTTTACCTACTATGCAGAGGAGGATGGAGGGGGGAAGGAGGAAAGGGTATAGGAGTTATTTGCCATAGTGTTCACTGAAATCAGTCAGAATATTAATCTGTTTTCAGATCACTGAGGATCTGAAAAGCCATTCTTGGGAACAAAATAAAATCAAGTTAAAAAAAGTCAATCTTGTGTGTCTAGACCCCAGTCTTTTCTCAGCAGTTCCAATTTCTCAGTCGCTGTGCCAAGACATGATTAAAATCCGCTCAGCTCTTTAGATGGCAACCTCTTCACGTTTCCTCACATCGAGTGGGAAAAGAAAATAATTAAAAGTACTTTTCAGAAACAGAAAAGCAGAAGATGAGCTGGTTCAATACAGGCCCGGGGGAAAATAATTGCCTCTGCATTAACGGATCCTTGAATCACCAACCGTGGACTTTATAAGAGTAGTTTCACACTCTGGCCATTTCCAATCAATCAAGCGCTCAAATAATACCTTTGAGTGAGTCTCCATGAACGGATGCCTATTGGAACTGCTCTGAGTAGAGGTTGGATAATAATAATAATAATAAAAATAATAATAATAATAATAATGATGGCATTTGTTAAGCACTTACTATGTGCAAATCACTGTTCTAAGTGTTGGGGGTTGCAAGGTGATCAGGTTGTCCCACGTGGGGCTCACAGTTTTAATCACCATTTTACAGATGAGGTAACTGAGGCTCAGAGAAGTTAAGTGACTTGCCCAAGGTTACACAGCAGACATGTGGCGGAGCCAGGATTCGAACTCATGACCTCTGACTCCAAAGCCCGTGCTCCTTCCACTGAGCCATGATGCTTGGATGAATGTAATAATAATAATAGTGGTTGTTGTTAAGCACTTATTATGTGCCAAGCTCCGTATTAATCGCTTGGGTTAGACACAAGGCAATCAGGTTAGACACAGTTCCTGTCTCACCTTGGGTTCACACTCTAAGTAAGTTTAAACTTGGAATTCCAAAAGCTTGGCTGACGAAAAGCAAATACTATTATTCCATCTAAACGCATTCAATCAATAATAATAATGATGGTATTTGTTAAGCGCTATGTGACAAACACTGTTCTAAGCACTGGCGTAATAATAATAATGGTATTTGTTAAGCGCTTACTATGTAGCAAGCACTGTTCTAAGCACTGGGGTAGATACAAGGTAATCAGGTTGTCCCACGTGGGGTTCACAGTTTTAATCCTCATTTTACAGATGAGGTAACTGAGGCCCAGAGAAGTTAAGCGACTTGGCCAAAGTCACACAGCTGATAAGCGGCAGAGTTGGAATTAGAACTCACGACCTCTGACTCCCAAGCCCGTGCTCTTTCCGCTAAGCCACCAGGTAATCAAGCTGTCCAACGTGGGGCTCACGGTCTTAAGCCCCATTTTACAGATGAGGTAACTGAGGCACAGAGAAGTTAAGTGGCTCGCCCAGGGTCACACAGCAGACAAGTGGTGGAGCAGGGATTAGAACCCATGTCCTCTGACTCCCATTTATTGAGCGCCTAGTGTGTAGAGAACTATACTAAAGGCTTGGGAGAGTCCAAAATAAGAGAGTTGGTAGACGCCTTCCCTGCCCACAAGGAGCTGTCAGTCTTGACTCCAGGGAGCATCCTTCTGCTGCGGGAGATTCCTGAGGGCAGCAGAGGAGGGAAGGGAAGAGGCACTCAAAGGAATAACGGGAGACACTCAAAGGAATAACATACCTTTGAGAGGCACTCAAAGGAATAACATACCAGAGGATGCTTCCAGTCGTTCCAATCTGCTGATAAGCCAGTCCAGGGAGCCGGAGAACTGAGCGCAGTTTTTGCGGTTTCCTCTTATCAGAGCCGCTGCAGAAAGAAACGATGGTTTGAGTTCATTCATTCCTTCAATCGTATTTATTGAGCGCTTGCTGTGTGCAGAGCACTGGACTAAGCGCTTGGGAAGTCCAAGTTAGCAACATATAGAGACGGTCCCTACCCAACAGCGGGCTCACAGTCTAGAAGGGGGAGACAGGCAACAAAACCAAACATATTCACAAAATAAAATAAATTGAATAAAGATGTACTAATAAAATAAATGAATAAATAGAGTAATAAATACGTACAAAAACATATACATATATACGGGTGCTGTGGGGAGGGGAAGGAGGTAAGGTGGGGGGGATGGGGAGGGGGAGGAGGGGGAGAGAAAAGAGGGGGCTCAGTGTGGAGGAGGTGAGCTCTCAGTAGGGCTTTGAAGGGAGGAAGAGAGCTAGCTATCTTACCTCCTTCCCTTCCCCACAGCACCTGTATATATGTATATATGTTTGTATATATTTATTACTCTATTTATTTATTTATTTTACTTGTACATATCTATTCTATTTATTTTATTTTGTTAGTATGTTTGGTTTTGTTCTCTGTCTCCCCCTTTTAGACTGTGAGCCCACTGTTGGGTAGGGACTGTCTCTAGATGTTGCCAATTTGTACTTCCCAAGCGATTAGTACAGTGCTCTGCACATAGTAAGCGCTCAATAAATACGATTGATGATGATGATGATGATATGTATATATGTTTGTATATATTTATTACTCTATTTATCTTACTTGTACATATCTATTCTATTTCTTTTATTTTGTTAGTATGTTTGGTTTTGTTCTCTGTCTCCCTCTTCTAGACTGTGAGCCCGCTGTTGGGTAGGGACTGTCTCTATGTGTTGCCGACTTGTACTTCCCAAGCGCTTAGTACAGTGCTTTGCACACAGTAAGCGCTCAATAAATACGATTGATTGATTGATTGATTGATGTGTGGAGGGAGGGCATTCCAGGCCAGGGGGAGGACGTGGGCCAGGGGTCGACGGCAGGACAGGCTCTTACTCTAACATCAGGGCATAGAAAGGCTAGCCACTCGTCTTGGCCAGCTGGAAAAGCAATGAGAACTCTGGAGTTTCATTTATATGGGCAGAAACGCGTGTCCCGAAGCGCTTGGCACACGGTGAGCGTTCAGCAAATACGACTGATTGATTGACTTAAAGGAGGCAACTTTACGAGGTCACTGAATCCCCAAGCTCTGTGGGAGTTGGTCGGTTCCCCTTCCCCGTCATTTCCCTCGTCTCCCTCCTCCCCTCCTTACCGAGCAACTCGTAGAGAGAGTTGAGAGTGGACTTCCACGCGTCTCCGGCCTCCGGGCCGGCGGCGTCGGCGAAGTGGGCGGCGCTGCTGTACACGTGGAGCCGGTCAATGCACTCCAGGACCAGGCTGATCACGCCCTAACGGAGGAAGGCCGGGACCAGACCGGACCGAACTCAGACTCTCCCCAGTGCCCGTCAACCGAGTTCCGCGTGGAGAGTTTCCGAAAACGACACCTCGCACGGGGTGTGAAATTTCCTCCGCAATTCTGAAGTTGAGGTGGAGGGGTGGAGTGGAGGGCACACGGGGCTGGGAGCGGAGAGACCTGGGCTCTGATCCCAGCCCGCTGGGTGCCCTCAGGCAAGTCGCTTGACCACTCTGGGCCTCAGGTACCTCCCAGCCTCTTAGACTGTGAGCCCCCGGAGGGGTTGGTAGCCACTCGGATTATCGTGTATCTTCCCCAGTTTGGGATACTTCCCCCTTCTAGACTGTGAGCCCGTTGTCGGGTAGGGACCGTCTCTATATGTTGCCAACTTGTACTTCCCAAGCGCTTAGTACAGCACTCTGCACACAGTAAGCGCTCAATAAGTATGATTGAATGAATGAAGGATACATAATAAGCCTTTAAATGGGGCAAGCTTTTTTAAAAGTCTCTTTTGTACTAGGGAGGTGTGAAACCCCAGGCTTTGTGGTAGTCCCTTTTCAAGAAAACAAGGAAATATTTCCAGCCCTTACACCCCACGTGAAAATGTTAGGGTCCCGTGGGCCCCGCTGAGAGAAAAATACCCTGAAACTAAATAACATCATCAGTCATATTTACTCCTCCTCCTTCGCCTCTTTCTGCAGAGCACTGCATTAAGTGCTTGGGAGAGTCAGTCAGTCAGTCACCAGTATTTATTAAGTGCTTCGTGTGGGCAGAGCACTGTACTAAGTGCTTGGGAGAGTCAGTCATTGATATTTATTGAGCCCTTCCTGTGGGCAGAGAATTGCACTATGCGCTTGAAACAGTCAGTCAGTCCTTGGTATTTATGGAGCACTTCCTGCAGACAGAGCACTGTAGTAAGCGCTCAGGAGAGTACAATAAAGTCAGCAGGCCATAGGGTAGTGGACGTGTAACATCCTGGGTCTCAGGGAGGGGCACGGCATCTGAGGATCAACGGAGAGGGGCGGGGAGAGGGGAAAACTACCTCTTCCTGAAAGAGGTTCTGTCGGTTCTTGAGCGCTCGGAGCCGGTTCTGTTTGTCCTCGTGCTCCAGGTGCTCGTCGGGAGGGTGGAAGTAGCCGATCAGGTCCTGCAGGCTCAGGCTGACCGACTCGATGGGCAGGTCGACGGGGGAAGACTTGGATTTCTTGCTCAGCGCCTCCAGGCCCCTGGGAGAAGCCCCAGACCAGCCTCTCAGTTTTGGGAAATGCACCGATGGTGTTTCGCTGCCCGGGGTTTTAAGTGATGATAACAGCCCCTGGGACTGGCTTCTTCCCAAGCTCTTTGGCATCAGGCATCTAGCTTTCTCCCTCAAAACACCTCTGGGAGGTGGGGCCGAGTGTATTTTAAGCTACCCATTTCAGAAATGAGTAAAGGTAAGGTCCGGAGAGGTGAAGTGCCTTGCCGGGAGCCCCCCAGCAGGAGAGCTGGATTTGAACCGCAGACTGCTAACTCCTATTCCCTCTCCATAGTTCAGGGAGGCTGGGGGTGGCGAGGCCTCCTTTAAGTAGGAGAAGCAGCGTGGCTCAGTGGAAAAGAGCCCGGGCTTTGGAGTCAGAGGTCATGGGTTCAAATCCCAGCTCCGCCAGCTGTCGGCTGGGTGACTTTGGGCAAGTCACGTCACTTCTCTGGCCCTCAGTTACCTCATCTGGAAAATGGGGATTCAAACTGTGAGCCCCGCGTGGGACAACCTGATCATCTTGTAGCCTCCCCAGCGCTTAGAACGGTGCTTCGCACATCGTAAGCGCTTAACAAACCTGATCACCTTGTATCTCCCCAGCGCTTAGAACAGTGCTTTGCACATAGTAAGCGCTTAACAAATGCCATTATTATTATTATTATTATTATCGTTATTATTAAGTACCTCTCTGTGCTTTCTTGAGCCCTGTCAGTGTGGCCGGTTTATAAAACAGAGCACTGTGGGCAAGCACGCTGGCCCAGAAAGCAGAAGTCTTCTAGACTGTGAGCCCACTGTTGGGTAGGGACTGTCTCTATTTGTTGCCAACTTGTACTTCCCAAGCGCTTAGTCCAGTGCTCTGCACACAGTAAGCGCTCAATAAATACGATTGAATGAATGAATGAATGAAAATGGCTGAACTCAAAAGACAGCAAGGCCTGTTGGAAAAAGCACGGTTGTCAGGAGACCTGGCCTCTCTTCCTTACTCTGCCTCTTGCAGTCCGGAAGACTTTGGGCAGGCCCCTAAATATCACGGGGCCTCAGTTCCCTCATCTATAAAATGGAGAGGAGAGCCCTTACCTTGTTGGCCCCGTGAGGGACAGGGACTGTGCCTGCTCCAGTGATCGCCTCTGTACCCTCTCTGGTGCTCAGTACAGAGTAGGCACCCGATTGATGCTGCCATTACTCATTGGAAAACTACCTGAGGAATCTATTGAACAGGAAGGCGGTGCTGCGGATGACTCTGGCGGTCCGGGACTCCTCGTGTTGAGAGCGGGACAGGTTCAGTCCGTCGTCCATGTGACCTTCGTGATGCATGATCGCCTGCAGGGAAAATGTCATCTAGGGTCAGCATAAGGCCCTCTTCCCCCACTTAATAATAATAATAATAATAATAATGACATTTGTTAAGCACTTACTATGTGCAAAGCACTGTTCTAAGCGCTGGGGCGGTTACAAGGTGATCAGGTTGTCCCACCGGGAGCTCACAGTCTTAATCCCCATTTGACAGATGAGGGAACTGAGGCCCAGAGAAGTGAAGCGACTTGCCCAAAGTCACGCAGCTGACAGCTGGCGGAGCCGGGATTTGAACCCATGACCTCTGACTCCAAAGCCCGGGTTCTTTCCACTGAGCCACACTGCTTCTCACAAATATGTACAGGTAATTATGATGATATTTGTTAAGGGCTTACTAATGTGCCAAACACTGTTGTAAGCGCTGGGGGAGATACAAGGTGATCAGGTTGTCCCACAGTCTTCATCTCCATTTTACAGTTGGGGTAACTGAGACACAGTGAAGCTAAGCGACTTGTCCAAAGTCACACAGCTGATCAGTGGCGGACATGGGATTTGAACTCACGACCTCAGACTCCCAAGCCAGGGCTCTTTCCACTGAGCCACATGACACTTCTCTCTTTCTCTTCCTCTCCTCTCCCTCTCTCTTTCTATCCCTCTCTTTCTCTCCATCTCCTCTCCCTCCTTCTTTCTATCCCTCCCTTTCTCTTCCTCTCCCTCTCCCTCGCCATTAAACATTAAGCCCATGTGGGACAGGGCCTGTGTCCAACCTGATCATCTTGATCTGCCTCAGTGTACTTACTCTCCCAAGCGCTTAGTACAGTGCTCTGCACACAGTAAGCACTCCACAAATACTACTGATGGCTTGATTGGTTGGTTAGCACATAGGAAAATGTGCTCACCAATCATAGGAAGCAGCATGGTGAAGTGGATGTAGAGAAGCAGCGTGGCTCAGTGGAAAGAGCCCGGGCT
This sequence comes from Tachyglossus aculeatus, assembly GCF_015852505.1. NCBI lineage: Eukaryota > Metazoa > Chordata > Mammalia > Monotremata > Tachyglossidae > Tachyglossus > Tachyglossus aculeatus. The sequence continues at coordinate 2,176,421 of NC_052084.1, read as the reverse complement.
TTGGAGTCAGAGGCCATGGGTTCGAATCCTGGCTCCACCAATTGTCAGCTGGGTGACTTTGGGCAAGTCACTTCACTTCTCTGGGCCTCAGTTCCCTCATCTGGAAAATGGGGATGAAGACTACGAGCCCCCCATGGGACAACCTGATTACCTTGTAACCTCCCCAGTGCGTAGAACAGTGCTTTGCACATAGTAAGTGCTTAATAAATGCTATCATTATTATTATTATTATTATTATTAGTGGATAGAACACAGGCCTGAGAGTCAGAACGTCATGGGTTCTAATTCTGGCTCTTCCATTTTGTCTGCCGTGTGAGCTTGGGCAAGCCACTCACTTCTCTGTGCCTCAGTTACCTCATCTGGAAAACGGGGAAGGAGACTGTGAGCCCCACATGGGACAGGGACTGCATCCAACCCAATCTGCGTATTTCCACCTCAGCGCTTAGTACAGTCCCTGGCACATACTTAGCACTTTAATACCATAATTGTTACCACAGAGAGTACTCAACAAATACCACCGACGTATCGACTGGTTGATCGGCACATGGTAAGCGCTTAACAAATACCTCAGTCACCCTTAAGTTCGCTCTTACCTTGCGCTGAATGGATCCCATCCTCACGGACTTGGCATCGGCCGACTGGTAGGTGAGCCACAAGCCCGTGTCCGCGTGCTGGATGAAGCAGACCGAATCTCCGTATTTGATTTCCGACGTCCCCATCCCCTCCACTTCCTTCCTCATCCCCAGGTCCAGCTTTTCCTGGGAATAAAGAGAAAGTTGGCCGTTAGACTTCTCCGCCGGCCGACAGACATGGCTACACCACAGGATGGTCACAACCGAGGAGGTGTTCGGGCAAGATGGCTTTGAAACCCCATCTTCCGGGCCTCCGGTTGAGGTCTTTTGGAAGCTTGTGGAAAACGGCGGACTGAATAGCCCGTCTGTCAGTCGCCGATCCGCCCAACAGCTACGAAAATAAAACCCTTTATTGCCACAGCTCTCAAAAGCACTTCTAGTCCAGTGGATTGTACACTCTCTGTGGGAAGAGAAAGTGTGCTTAGAATAAGCAGCAGCATCAGCATCATCATCAATCGTATTTATTGAGCGCTTACTGTGTGCAGAGCACTGTACTAAGTGCTTGGGAAGTACAAGTTGGCATGAGAAGCAGCATGGCCTAGTGGCGGTTCAAATCCTGGCTCGGCCCCTTGTCTGCTCCAGGACCTTGGGCAAGTCTCTTCACTTCTCCAGGCCTCAGTTCTCTCAAGTGTAAAATGGGTATTGAGACGGTGAGCCCCATGTGGGACACGGACTGTGTCCAACCTGATTACCTTGTATCTACCCCAGTGCTTACTATAATGCCTGCCACATAATAATACTAATAATGGCATTTATTAAGCGCTTACTATGTGCACAGCACTGTTCTAAGAGCTGGGGAGGTTACAGGGTGATCAGGTTGTCCCTCGGGGGGCTCACAGTCTTAATCCCCATTTTACAGATGAGATAACTGAGGCCCAGAGAAGTTAAGTGACTTGCTGACAATTGGCAGAGCCCGGGTTTGAACCCACGACCTCTGACTCCAAAGCCCGTGCTCTTTCCACTGTGCCACTCGGCTTCTCTGCATAGCTTCTCTGAGCCACATAGTAAGCGCCTAACAAAGTCCACAGATATTATTATCCCTTGCAAAAACCTGGGGGGAAGTAAAAAGGGAAAAATGAAGCCCAAAGCAATAAACGGCTGCAGCGGCCCCAGAATCGAGTCATGGGGGTAAGAGAGGCTTACAAGCAGCCATATGTGGCATCCTTGGGGAAAGGTTTGGAGGCTTTGGAATGAGCTTGGCGTTGGCTCGTACATTGAAGCCTCCACGCAGATGGTGTCCCAGCAAAGAGGAGGGCAGCTGGAGGAAGTGAGGCGTGAAGGTTTCCAAAAAGCGGGAAAGGAACCCAACTGGCCTAGAGGGAAGAGCGCAGGCTTGGGAGCCGGAGGATGTGGGTTCTAATCCCGGCTCTGCCACATGTCTACTCTGTGTCCTTGGATGAGTCACTTCACTTCTCCGGGCCTCAGTTCCTTCATCCGTATAATGGGGATTATAGACTCTGACTATAGACTATAGACTTCTAGACTGTGAGCCCGTTGTTGGGCAGGGACTGTCTCTATTTGTTGCCAACTTGTACTTCCCAAGCGCTTAGTACAGTGCTCTGCACACAGTAAGCGCTCAATAAATACGATTAAATGAATGAATGATTGAGACAGTGAACACCACGTGGGACAGGGACTGTATTCAGCCTGCTTACCTTGTATCTACCCCAGCGCTTAGAACAGTGCTTAAATACCATCATCATTATTATTATTATCATTATTATTATGCTGTTTCCAGGGGTCATCACCCAAACCGATTACTGCAGCACCATTTCTAAAAGCCTTGTTCCCCAAATGAAAATGGCCAAATCCAGACCCTCTCTGAAGGGAATTTTAGCTCTCGCGATTTTTCAGCCTCGCCCGTGGTTCTTGGGCGGTAAATGCTACTCGACTGCAACTTGCCCTCGTTTTGACGCTGCCCATCACTGCAGATGGCACTGCCGAGGGAAAAGGTCATGTTTATGACCCCAAAGGTAATCAAATGGGAACGGTGCCTCAGTGGGGTTTAGAAGCTTAAAAAAAAAAATTCACCGCTCGGAAGCATAACATTTAAAGGTTGGCAAGAGTCACCACCTGATTAAAACTGACACGTTTCAGCCCACTTGAATGTGTGGAGGTGGCTGTTGAAAGTTCTGGGAAAGAGTAAAGGGAAGAGATTATGTAAGAGAGAGGTGCACAAAAACACATCTGACAGTCTTTGTTATGTAAAATATTTTTCCCCTCATGAAGACATCCGTAGGTAATGCTTTAAAATATTCTCTAACGTGTGGCCTCCCTTGAATTTAGAGTGGAGGGCTATCACCTGTCTCCCTTGTCAGATCTCGGAATCTGAAGAGAACGAGTGCCCTGCTTGTGCAAAAGATTTCTCTCTCCAAGCCCTGCCATCTTCAGGATCGTGCTGGCGCCTCTGAAAGGTTTAGTCGATTGTACATTCGATTTTCTGGTTTGATTACTCTATTTTATGGTAGTCAAGCGCTTACTAAGTGCCAGGCACTGCACTAAGCGCCGCTCATCAGATTGGACACAGACCTCTGACTCCCAAACCCAGGCTCTTTCCACTAAGAAACAGAATAACAGAGAAGCAGCGTGGCTCAGTGGAAAGAGCCCGGGCTTTGGAGTCAGAGGTCATGGGTTCGAATCCTGGCTCTGCTAATTGTCAGCTGTGTGACTTTGGGCAAGTCACTTCACTTCTCTGGGCCTCAGTTACCTCAACTGGAAAATAGGGATGAAAACTGTGAGCCCCGTGTGGGACAACCTGATCACCTTGTAACCTCTCCAGGGCTTAGAACAGTGCTTTGCACATAGTAAGTGCTTAATAAATGCTATTATTATTATTATTATTATTATTATTATTATTATTATTATTATAAGCTTGAATGAGGATTGAGGTCACTGGGATTTTTCCTCTACGGCATTGATTGCAAAGGCATTTCTGGGGACCACAGACTGAGAATCCATTAACGAGGCAAATCTGGTGAGCAAGAGTGCAGGAAGGCTGGCCTAGTGGAAAGAGCTGGGGAATCAGAGGACTTAGGTTCTCATTCCGGCTCCGCCACTCGTCTGTTGTGTGACCCTGGGCAAGTCATTTCTCTGTGCCTCCGTCACCTCATCCGGAAAATGAGGAATAAATCCTACTCCCTCCTACTTAGACTGTGAGCCCCCTGTGGGTCCCTGGGTCCAACCTTATTATCTTGTATCCACCCGAGCGGTTAGAACAGAGTTGACTGGACCAAAGCGCTTAAGTACCATAATTATTCTTTGGCACTTAAAGCACTCTTCATTTTAACTTGGGCATCACCTAAAGCAGACAGATCCTTTAAAAATGAAGACATTCTCATTTTATCAGGGTGCCGGTCTTCTAATTAAAAACCTCCTTAGCTGTGCAGTGCAAAGGGCCCCCACTGTGAATTGCTTATTGATTGCTCTGTACACTAACAGCTCCCCACTGGGAGCAGGTACTTAACAGTTTCATTGTCTCTTACTTTTTGGGCTACTTTGCCAAGATGACATTTGGATTTTGTCACATCTGTTCAAATCAATTAGGAATTCTGTGAAACTAAGCTTATCTTCCCCACAGATCTGCCCTCTAAGCTAGTGTTTTCTTTCTCTCTTTCTCCCGCCCTCCTTTTCTACTTTTCGCTCTCAGAATCCCAGAGGATCCTTCCATTGCTTGTATAACCTCAGGAAATGCCTTACCTACTTTGAAAACCTTGCTCCTCTCATCTCGAGAAGCCATTTATACTAATCGTGTCGCCTTTATCTGGAATATTTGAGCTAAATCACCACCACCAGAAAGCCCCCGCCGCCCACCGTGAGATTTCCCTAAATAACTGAGCAGATCATTCCGTTTTCGGGCAGCGGGTTTCCTGAGGTTTATTTCCCAGTTTTACTACTTCATCCAGTGAACAACGAGTCTTGGATATTTTAGCAAACAAGATTTGATTGACCAAGGAAATAGTCTATGAAAAATCTACCAGAGGGTAGCATTAGCCAGTAGATGTTATTGCATTTTTGGTGAGACTTTCGACCCTCTCTCCTTTTAGGTTATAGGCATATGGTTTCTCAGAGTACTTTGGTTCAGACAATAATAATAACAACAATAATGATAAGTGCTTATTAAGCATTTATAACTGACCGAATCACTTCGCTCACCTGATCACAAATCAGATCAAACACAGCCCCTATGAGCCAGGAGGTTCACAATCTAAGAGCTAGGGAGGACAGGTTCTTTATCCCCTTTTTACAGAGGGGGAGACTGAGGCCCGGAGAGGTCAAGATCACCCACCAGGCCAGTGGCCAAGCTGGGGCTACTGTTCACGTCACCCCAAAATCCTAGTCCTCTGCTTTTTCCACTAGATCACCCTGCCTCTACTGCCACTGCAGAACAAGTAATGATAATATTTATTAAGCTCTTACCGGGCGCAAAGCACTGCCCTAAGTGTTGGGAAGGAATACCTGGCCCTCCAGAATGCCGAGAAGCACCATAGCCTAGTGAAAAGAGAACGGGCCTTGGAATCAGAGGACCTCATCACCAACACCATCAATGGTATTTACTGAGCGCCTTCTCTGTGCAGAGCACTGTAGTAAGCGCTTGGGAGAGCACAACAGAGTTGGTAAACACGCTCCCTGCCCATAATGAGCCCCACGTGGGGCAACCTGATGACCTTGTATCTACCCCAGCACTTAGAACAGTGCTTGGCACATAGTAAGTGCTTAACAAGTACTATCACTATTATTATTATTATTATTATTATTATTAATGCGCTTACAGCCTGTAATAATAATAATAATGGCATTTATTAAGTGCTTGCTATGTGCCAAGCACTGTTCTAAACGCTGGGGAGGTTGCAAGGTGATCAGGTTGTCCCACATGGGGCTCACAGTCTTAATCCCCATTTTACAGATGAGGTAACTGAGGCACAGAGAAGTTAAGTGACTTGCCCAAAGCCACACAGCTGACAATTCGTAGAGCCGGGATTTGAGCCCATGACCTCTGACTCCAAAGCCCGTGTTCTTTCCACTGAGCCACGCTGCTTTTCTAGCCTAGAGATAAGTTTGGTGTCTAGATACCTGGTTTCTAATCCCGACTCTGTCAATTGCTTGCTGAGCAAGTAACTTCACTCTGTACCTCATTTAATACTAATGATGGTATTTGTTAAGCACTTACTATGTGCCAAGCACTGTTCTAAGCACTGGGGCAGATAAAGGATTAATCAGGTTTCCTCACGTGGGGCTCACGATCTTAATCCCCGTTTTACAGAAGAGGTAACTGAGGCACAGAGAAGTTAACTGATTTGCCCAAAGTCACAGGGCTGACAAGTGGCAGAGCTGGGATTCGAACCCATGACCTCTGACTCCCAAGCCCGGGCTCTTTCCACTAAGCCATGCTGCTGCTTTGTACAATGGGGATTAAATCCTCCTCTCTCCCACTTAGCCTGGGATCCCCATGTGGGACAGGGCCTGTGTGCAACCTTATTTATGGTATCTTTTAAGTGCTCACTATATGCCAGGCACTGTTCTAAGCACTGGGACAAATAATCAGGTTGGGCCCATTCTGTGTCCCACACTGGACTCTCAGTCTTAATTCCAATTTTACAGGTGAGGCAGCTGAGGCCCAGAGAAGTCAAGTGACTTGCCCCGAGCCACACCACAGGCAAGTGTGATTTCTCTGTGCCTCAGTTCCCTCCTCTGCAGAATAATAATAATAATAATAATAATAATGGTATTTGTTAAGTGCTTACTATGTGCAAAGCACTGTTCTAAGCACTGGGGGGGATACAAGGTGATCAGGTTGTCCCACGTGGGGCTCACAGTCTTAATCCCCATTTTACAGATGAGGGAACTGAGGCTCAGAGAAATGAAGTGACTTGCCTAAGGTCACACAGCAGACATGTGGCGGAGCTGGGATTCGAACCCATGACCTCTGACTCCAAAGCCCGCGCTCTTTCCACTGAGCCGTGCTGCTTCCCCTGACTGTGAGCCCTCTGTGGGCTCTGTTGCTTGTACCCGCCCCAGTGTTTAGTACAGTGCCTGGCACGTAGTAAGCGCTTAACAAACACCACCGTTGTTATTATTATTGTTACCTTGGACGAGCGGAAGCAAAACGCGGTGGACTTGACGTCGGCCTTCTCCTTGTCCATCAGCAAGAGGCTTTTGTCTTCCATGAGGCTCAGGTACTTCCCTGTGGTTATATGCCGGAGTCTGAACGACTGTCCCCACCGGATGTGACTTCCGCTCCACCTGGTCGGAAAAGCCAATTGATCGATCGATCAATCAATCAATACGTGGCAGGTGCACGTGTTCCTGCAGGACCGGAGGCCCAAAATCTCTGGGAGACACCTTCAGCACATTTTCCATTTTTTATGGCATTTGTTCAGCGCCTGCTAACATGCCGGACACTGGACTAAGCGCTGGGGCCGACACTAGCTGATCAGGTCAAACACAGTCCTTGTCCCACATGGGGCTCACGGTCTTAATCCCCCTTTGTATTTATTTATATTACTCTATTGATTTTATTAATGATGTGTATATAGCTATAATTCTATTTACTCTGATGGTATTAACGCCTGTCTCCCCCTTCTAGACTGTGAGCCCACTGTTGGGTAGGGACCGTCTCTATATGTTGCCAACTTGGACTTCCCAAGTGCTTAGTACAGTGTTCTGCACACAGTAAGCGCTCAATAAATACGACTGATTGATTGACTGATTAGTACAGTGCTCTGCCCACAGTAAGCGCTCAATAAATATGACTGAATGAATGAATGTTACGGATGAGGTCACTGAGGCCCAGAGAAGCGAAGTGACTTGCCGAGATAACACAGCAGAAAAATGGCAGAGCCAGGAGTAAAACCCAGGGATGTCTCCCAGGCACGTACTCTATCCACCACGCTGTGCTGCCTTTTTTTTTAATGGTATCTGTTAAGCGCTTACTCTGCATCACGCACTGTTCTAAGCGCTGGGGTCCTGTCTCACAGTCTTAATCCCCATTTGACAGGTGAGGGAACCGAGGCACAGAGAACTTAAGTGACTCGCCCGAGGTCACCCAGCAGGACCACCATTACCCGATGCCGGAGAGACCCAGGCCAGATCTCTAAGTGTTCTCCCCTTCTAGGCCGTCAGCTCACTGTGAGCGGGGAATACATCTGTTATATCGTTATATCGTACACTCCCAAGCGTTCAGTCCAGTGCTCTGCACACAGAAAGAGCTCAAGAAATACGACTGATCGATTAGTATCCTCTGTGATTTGGCATGTGGTGAATGGCTCGTGTCAGAGGAAGGGGAGGCCGCTTGCCGGTCAGAACTAACCTCCGCTGTGTGACTCTGATGACCCAATTATTCCCCAAGTGCTTACTACAGTGTTCTGCACCCAGTAAGTGCTCAGTAAATACGATTGAATGAATGAACTCCCCACCCTGTCGCCGGGGTTGGCTGGAAAACCCTCAAGCCCATGTAGGTGGGATCCGATTTGGAGGCTGAGCTCCACTCCTCCAATTTGGAGGCTGAGTGGAGCTCATCGCGGAGTGATTTCCCCCATCACCAAAGGGCCTCTGGCAACACGCCACTGAGCTTGAAAAATGAATTTAGCCACTCCGGGTGAGGAACTGTGTTTCGGTAGCATCCTGCGGAGGGATGGGAAAAGGCCGGCCGCCAACACGGCTTCCTGCTCTGAGTGGAATTCATTCATTCATTCAATCGTATTTATTGAGCGCTTACTGTGTGCAGAGCACTGGACGAAGCGCTTGGGAAGTCCGAGTCGGCAACATCTAGAGACGGTCCCTACCCAACAACGGGCTCACAGTCTAGAAGGGGGAGACGGACGACAAGACAAAACATGCGGACAGGCGTCAAGTCGTCAGAATAAATAGAAATAAAGCTAGATGCACATCGTTAACAAAATAAATAGGATAGTAAATGTGAGTGGAAGTTGGGGTTTGGGCCTTCGGAATGTCTTTCAATCGTCTCAGGTTTAGGAAGGAATTCCTAATTTTACTGTCATTTCGGGCGAACGTCTGAGGAAAGAGAATCCAGTTCTAGGTACACATTTGCAAAGATGGCCATGACAGCAAACACTCAATACACTTCTCTGCCTTCAAGGGGGACTAAATAGTTCCCCACCCATGGTGGGCACCCAATTCAGTGTCCTCCCCATGACACAGCACCGAGTACAATGCCCGGTCCTCAGAGAGTACATTCATTCATTCAATCGTATTTATTGAACACTTACTGATTGAACTGTGAACCCCCTGTGGGACAGGGACAGAGTCTAAACTGCCTAGGTGCTATCTTTCCCAGCACACGGAACAGTGCTTAGCACACAGTAAGCGCTAACAGATATACTATTATTATTAATAAAACTGGCAGGCACTTCATTAGAGTTCTTTCATTCCCCATCCACTCAGCCCCCAAATTGGATCTTTCATTCCGGGCCTTCGTTCATTCATTCAATCGTATTTACTGAGCGCTTACTATGTCCAAAGCACTATACTAAACGCTTGGGAGAATACAACAGAACAACAAACAGACATGTTCCCACCCACACTGAGCTCACGGTCTGAGACAGTGCAGCCTAATGCCCGTCGTTGGGTAGGGACTGTCTCTATTTGTTGCCCAATTGTACTTGCCAAGTGCTTAGGACAGTGCTCTGCACACAATAAGCGCTCAATAAATACGATTGAATGAATAATGGAAAGAGCAGGGAACCTGGAGTCAGGAGACCCGAGTTCTAGTCCCATCTCTGCCAATCAAGCAATCAATCAGTGGTGTTTACTGAGCGCTAACTGTGCATAGAGCACTGGACTATCAGCGCAGAGGAGAGGACTGTAGAGTTGGCAGACACGATCCCTGCCCTGGAGGAGTTTACAATCTAGCGGAGGGGCTTAGGCTGGCCTGCTGGGTGACACAAAACCTCTCTGGGCCTCGGTTTCTTCATCCATAAAATGGGGATACGGTACCTTCGAGCTTCCTCCCTCAGACTTGAGTTGGACAGGGGCAGGGTTCGATTTGGTCACCTTGTATCTCCCCCAGAGATCAGCACATAATAAGCATTTCATAAAGATTATGGTGACCATCAATACCGAAATTAAGGATTCTTCCCCGCTCTCCCTTTCTTCTCAAAGGCAGACCTCTGAGAGCCTCCATCACACATGGTCTTCCAATCGCCACTCAAATTTGGCAACTTTCTTCCTGGATTGAAAGGCCCAGCCCAACGGCATTTGAGTTCTCTGCCGCAATTACTGAGTCCAAGACATCCCTTTACTTACGCAACTCTTAGGGTCTCGAGCCTCCACAGGGAACGGGCGTGAATAGAAACAGCCCCTCCTTCGTAATGGACAGTTCTGTTAAAACAAAAACAAAACCCACCACCACCAAGGACACTTGCTTGAGACCCTTCACTCTTTGAATTTGTTCTGTTCACTGATGACTGCGGAGGAGATAAACAGCTGGTCGATCAAGTCACACCTGCTTCAGTAAAAGCAGACGGACTTCTGTGCCCCAAGTGTAATAACAGTGAGAAATGCCAGATTGGAAACAGCGTATACTTACTCTCAACAACTTAATTTGGACATTTCGATTGTCACTGTCAAAGCCAATTGCTGCCTTAAGACCGTCAATTCCCCCTCGGCCACAAAATGGCCTTTTCCGGCGTGTTTCAATCTCCCACAGACTCACGTCTATTTAATAGATCTAAAAACCTCCGTGGGGACAGAATTTCTAACCAGAAGGGTTGTGGTTATCTCACCGTAACGATGAAAACCACCACGGGTTCTCCTCATTAATGGTATTTATTTGGCCAAGCGTTCACACGGTTATGGATTGTTTATAATACGTAAATACCTTCTTCCCCTTTTAGAATGCTTTGATAATCCTAAATCTTTTAATGACTTTCTAAAATTGCCCCATCGGTCAGGAATCGAGGAAGAGTATTGATTGCAAGCTTTCTCTGTGGAGGACCGCATTAAGCGCCTTTTCTCTCCCTTTTAGAAATGCTTGGGTAATCCTAATTCCTTTGGTGACTTTCTAAAATGCCCCCCATCAGTCAGGAATCGAGAAAATGTATTGATTGCGCGCTTTCTCTGCGGAGGACCGCATTAAGCGCCTTTTCTCTCCCTTTTAGAAATGCTTGGGTAATCCTAATTCCTTTGATGACTTTCTAAAATGCCCTCCGTCAGTCGGGAATCGAGGAAAGGTATTGATTGCACGTTTTCTCTGCGGAGGACACTACTAAGCTTCTGGGAGTGTACAGCTGAACACAATCCGTGCCCTCAGCGATCTCACGGTCCAGGGGAGGAATCTGTCCTTCACACTGGCGGGACTGTGGCCCAGGAGATGAAAGCTCGACCCTCACGGTGGAACGGGGACATCAAGGAGCCAGTAACCTTGTGTTCTCTAAGAGTTCGACCCTCACGGAGGAACAGGGACATCAAGGAGCTGGTAACCTTGTGTTCTCTAAGAACTCGACCCTCACGGAGGAACGGGGACATCAAGGAGCTGGTACCCTTGTGTTCTCCAAGACTGTTCACTCCTGAATGCCCAAAATGAGCCCTTCGTTGAGAAGGGGGATGAGAAAATCAAAGCTCTTTTGTTTCGGATGCCTGTGGAGCTTCCCAACGCGGAGTGAGGGCCAAGGGCTAGCAAACGCCGAAGAACCGCTCAATTTCAGACTGCACGTTAGCCAGGAGCCACTGGGTTTTGAGATGCCAACATCCCGCCGCTTCCAGTTCCCTACGCCTGGCCCGGGGGAGGGATCTCTTCCGAGATAATCGCAATCCGGGTAAAACCACAAACCCGGCTGGCTGATGCTGAGGACGCAACTGGGTCTTAGAAGGCTTGAGGTGATAACAGGAGACAAATCCGGTGGTGATTCGCCCGCAAGCGGGTGGAAGGTTTGTGACCCTGTGTTGGGCGTCCTCGGCGGATGTGAACCGGATGGGAAGAGGCCAGAACCGGAGCAGGCCGAAATCTCGAGCCCGGGGTCTTTCGGCCAGTCCCACCCGGAAAGTCCGGCTACCCACGCCGTCAGTGGGGCAGAAGCCAAGAAGTCCGGGATAGTAGTTCCATGAACACTGACCCCACCCCCAAGACGGGAAACCTCCCTGTGCCTCCACCTCCCCACTCTTTCCCCTGGGGGCGGGGGGCACACTGACCTCCGCTGTCCCTCGCCGTGCTCCCCCGAGGGCACCGTCAGACATTCATCCATGTGTCCGTGCAGTAACCTGAGCACGTCCCCGCCGATCAGGTATCCTGGAGAACATGAGGAAACCCCTTACTGACTCACTTCTAGGCTGTAAGCTTGTTGCGGGCAGGGAAAGTGTCCATTTCTTGTTCTATTGTAAGCGCTGAGAAGCAGCGTGGCTCAGTGGAAAGAGCCCGAGCTTTGGAGTCAGAGGTCATGGGTTCAAATCCCGGCTCTACCAATTGTCAGCTGTGTGACTTTGGGCAAGACACTTCACTTCTCTGTGCCTCAGTGCCCTCACCTGTAAAGTGGGGATGAAGATTGTGAGCCCCCTGTGGGACAACCTGATCACTTTGTAACCTCCCCAGCGCTTAGAACAGTGCTTTGCACAAAGTAAGCACTTAATAAATGCCATTATTATTATCATTATTATTATTATTATCACACTGATGAAAGAACCCAGAGCCCTGAAGTATTAGAACCACTAGCCAGAATAATAATAATAGTTGCAGTATTTGTTAAGTGTTTACTACGTGCTAGGCACCACACTAAGCACTGGGGTAGACACAAGTTAATCGGATCAGACGTGGCCCCTGTCCCACATAACAATGGCATTTATTATTATTAATAATAATAATAATGGCATTTATTAAGCACTTACTATGTGCAAAGCACTGTTCTAAGCGTTGGGGAGGTTACAAGGTGATCAGGTTGTCCCACGGGGGGCTCACAGTCTTAACTGAGGCCCAGAGAAGTGAAGTGACTTGCCCAAAGTCACACAGCTGACAATCGGCAGAGCCGGGATTTGAACTCATGGCCTCTGACTCCAAAGCCCGGGCTCTTTCCACTGAGCCACACTGCTTAAGCACTTCCTCTGTGTGCTAGGCACTGTACTAAGTGCTGGGGTGGATACAAGCAAATCGAGCTGGACACAGTCCCTGTCCCACGTGGGGCTCACCCTCTCAATCCCCATTTTCATCATCATCATCATCATCATCAATCGTATTTATTGAGCGCTTACTATGTGCAGAGCACTGTACTAAGCGCTTGGGAAGTACAAATTGGCAACATATAGAGACAGTCCCTACCCAACAGTGGGCTCACAGTCTAAAAGGGGGAGACAGAGAACCGAGGCCCAGAGAAGGGAAGTGAGTTAGCCAAGGCCACCCAGCAGACAAGCGGCAGAGCTGGGATCAGAACCCAAGTCCTGACTCACTGGGCCGGGCTCTAGCCACTAGGCCACACTGCTTCTCTAGGCAGCCAAGCCCCTCTGTGGACTACTCACTTCATATGTAAAATGGGGATTAAAACCGCGAGCCCCACGTGGAACATGGACTGTATCCAACCTGATTAGCTTGTCGCCACCCCAGCGCTTAGTACAGTGCCTGGTGCACAGTAAGCGCTTAACAAGGCCCTACTGAGAGCTCACCTCCTCCGGGAGGCCTTCCCAGACTGAGCCCCCTCCTTCCTCTCCATCCCCCCCAACCTTACCTCCTTCCCCTCCCCACAGGACCTGTATATATGTATATATGTTTGTACGTATTTATTACTCTATTTTATTTGTACATATTTATTCTATTGATTTTATTTTGTTAATATGTTCTGTTTTGTTCTCTGTCTCCCCCTTCTAGACTGTGAGCCCCCTGTTGGGTAGGGACCGTCTCTATATGCTGCCAACTTGGACTTCCTAAGCGCTTAGTCCAGTGCTCTGCACACAGTAAGCGCTCAATGAATACGATTGAGTGAATGAATGAGCAAATACCGCTGAGGGGAAAAAAGAAAAACCAAACCAGGGTCCCCGGCCCAAGAGGGCTGCGGTCTCTCTCACCTTGGGCGGCTTCGCTCCCGGAGCTGATGGGAGCCACGCTCCACAGGGTCTGTTGAAAGGCGGCGTCCACGTGCAAGGTCCCATTGCCGTAAGAGAGGTGCTGGGAGGAGACACCGGGGACGGAGGGAGCCGGTCATCGTGGGCCTCCCCCCGGCCGGAAATAAGGAAGCCCGTGCTCCCTCGGGTTCCACTGGACAACATCACGGACGCTGCATTATACGCCGGGCACAGAGAGACCCGTAACGGCCTCCAATAATAACAATAATAATAATGATGATGGCATTTGTTAAGCGCTTACTATGTGCAGACCACTGTTCTAAGCGCTGGGGGGGGATACCAAGTGATCAGGTTGTCCCACGTGGGGCTCACAGTCTTAATCCCCATTTTACAGATGAGGTAACTGAGGCTCAGAAAGGTGAAGCCCAAAGTCACCCAGCTGACAAGCGGCAGGGACGGGATTGGAACCCACGACCTCTGACTCCAAAGCCCGGGCTCTTTCCACTGAGCCACGCTGCTTCCCATGCATTCGATCGTATTTATTGAGGGCTTACTGTACACAAAGCACTGTACTAAGCGCTTGGGAGAGGACGATTCAACAACAAGGAGCTCAGAGGAGCTCCCTCTTAATGCCACTGCATTTCCCTCCGACCCTCAGGTCACCGGACGCTTCCCGCGCCCACCACCTCTGCCCCTGGGGAGGGGGCACCGTCCGTAACCACGCTGAGCCCACCCTCGCCCCGTTTGCCAACCCAGGAAGCATCAGGGCTGTTTCTCCCGTTACCAGAGGAGGGTAGCACGGCCTAGCGGAAAGGACCCGGGCCCAGGAGTCCAAGGACCCGAGTTCTAATCCCGACTTGGCCAGTTAATGATAGCATTTATTAAGCACTTACCATGTGCAACTGTTCTAGGTGCTGGGGAGGTTAACAAAGTGATCAGGTTGTCCCACGGGGGGCTCCCAGTCTTCATCCCCATTTTACAGATGAGGGAACTGAGGCCCAGAGAAGTTACATGACTTGCCCACAGTCACCCAGCTGGTAAGTGGTGGAGCCGGGATTTGAACCTGTGACCTCTGACTCCAAAGCCCGGGCTCTTTCCACTGAGCCACGGTGCAGTTGCCCGCTGTGGGATCTCGGGCAAGTCAATGAACTGCTCTGGGCCTCAGTTTCTTCATCTGTAGAATGGAGATTCAATGCCTGTCCTCCTGCTTACTTGGACTGTGAGTCCCAAATTGGACAGGGACTGCAGCTGACCTGATTATCTTCTATCTAGCCCCAGCATTTGGCACATAGTAGGCGCTCTGCAAAAACCATAATAATAATAGAAACGAAACAACAGTCTCCATCATGGCCTGAATCAGCAGGGCTCGGATTTCTGACCCATCCCCTGCTCTGAGAACCTGCAAAGAGGAGATGGACCTCCCTTGCTTATTTGCAAGCCACTCTAATAATAATAATAATAATAATAATAATAATAATAATAATAATAGTGGTATTTGTTAAGCACTTACTATGTGCAAGGCACTGTATTAAGCACTGGGGTGGATACAGGCAAATCCAGTTGGAGATAGTCCCTGTCCCATATGGGGCTCGGTGAGTTTGTTGTGGGTAGGAATTGTCACTGTTTATTGTTGTATTGTATTTTCCCAAGTGCTTAGTACAGTGCTCTGCACACAGTAAGTGCTTAGTAAATACCACTTAGAGAATGGTATTTAGAGAATAGAGAAGCAGCGTTGCTCAGTGGAAAGAGCCCGGGCTTTGGAGTCAGAGGTCACGGTTCGAATCCCGGCTCCGCCAATTGTCAGCTGTGTGACTTTGGGCAAGTCACTTCCCTTCTCTGGGCCTCAGTTCCCTCATCTGGAAAAATGGGGATTAAGACTGTGAGCCCCCCAGGGGACAACCTGATCACCTTGTAACCTCCCCAGCGCTTAGAACAGTGCTTTGCACATAGTAAGCACTTAAATGTCATCATCATTATTATTATTATTATTACCATTGAATGAATGAATGAATCATGGCATCAAGGCATGACCTAGTGGCTAGACCAAGGTCCTGGAAGTCAAAAGGACCCGGGTTCTAATTCCGGCTCTGCCACTTATCTGCTGTGGGACCTCGGGGAAGTCACTTCACTTCTCTGGGCCTCCGTTGCCTCATCTGTGAAAATGGGGATTAAGACTGGGAGTCCCACGCAGGACAGGGACCGTATCTAACCTGCTTAGCTTGGATCTACCCCAGGGCTTAGAACATGGTAAGCACTTAATACCATCATCATTATTATTAAGAGCCAGCTTTCAAGACCACGGACAGACCCACCAAGGTCGCCCTAATAATAACGATGGTATTTGTTAAGCGCTTACTATGTGCCACTGTACTAAGCGCTGCGTCACACTCTGGCTTGCTAGGCAGACGGCACTCATCGCTACTCGGTGCTCGGCCACGCATCCGTTCGATCGTATTTATTAAGGCTTTACTGTGTGCAGAGGACTGTACTAAGCGCTTGGGAAGGTACAGCTCCGCGGGGGCCGCTCCCCCGGAATCTGCGGGACGTCCGCTGCAGGCCGCAAACTCGGATCGGGGCATCCCGCGTTCTGGACGTACCAGGTACCGCTCGGAGGAGACGCTGACGAGGATCAGGTCGTCGCCGACCCGCACCTTTTCCCCCTCGGATCGCTGTTTGGAGGCGGGGTGGATAATCCACCAGCAGGCCTCTCCTGCAGGGCAGAGGGGGAGACCGTCAGCCGGGTGCTCAAGGAGCACAGTGAGCACCCCCCCCGGCCCCCGGCCCCCACCTCGCGGCTCACCTGTCGTGTCTTCCTGCAGCCCGACATCGAACGCCAGCTTATCCGTGGAAGACCGCGTGGTGGAGAGACAGCAGAGGTACTGGAAAGAGAGAAGCACAGGTCCGCCTTGTCGGACTTTGATCCCCGCGGGGCTCTCAGTCTGAAATCTCGAGGCCTGTCACGGAGGCGGCTGCCAGGGGAAACGGGGGGCGGGAGGCCATCTCTTCTCGGCCATCCCACTGCATCTGCACAACCCAGGGGAAGAAAGAGAGAGAAAAAGAGGGAGAGAGCCCAAGAAAAGTAGCACGGCCTCGTGGAAAGAGCAAGGATCTGATCATCAGAAGATCTGCAGCATGGCTCAGTGGAAAGAGCATGGGCTTTGGAATCAGAGGTCCTGGGTTCAAACCCCGCCAATTGTCAGCTGGGTGACTTTGGGCAAGTCACTTGACTTCTCTGTGCCTCAGTTACCTCATCTGTAAAATGGGGATGAAGACCGTGAGCCCCCTGAGGGACAACCTGATCACCTTGTAACCTCCCCAGCGCTTAGAACAGTGCTTTGCACATAGTAAGTGTTTAATAAATGCCATCATTATTATTATTATTATCTGGCTTCTCATCCTGGCTCTGCCAACTGCTTCCTGTGTGGCCTTGGGCAAGTCACCTAACTCCCCTATGCCTCAGTTACTTTGCCTGCAAAATGGGAATTAAAACCTATTCCCTCCAACTTAGACTATGAGCCCCATGGGGGGCAGAGACTGGGGCCAACCTGATGAACCTGTATCTACCCCAGCGCTTAGAATAGTGTTTGACACATTGTAAGCGTTTAAATACCAAACAAACAAACAAAAAAGACCAGGGCAAAGTCTTCCCTGTTATGCTGGAAACTCCTTGAGGGCAGGGATTGGTGCCTTTTATGTCCAATATACTCTCCCATGCCTGCAAAGTAGCTAAAAAGATGGGAGGAAGGAAGAGCACAAGGAATGATGTTCTCAGTGCTTAGAACAGTGCCTGGCACATAGTAAGCGCTTAACAAAAACCATAATGATTAGGTTGGGGAAAAGAGGAATGAAAGGAGAGTCTGCATGGTAAGGCCAGTTGGGAGAATTTTTTGAACGCTCGCTTTTGCAAAAAATAAAAATAAAAACTCTGGGCCACCTGGATCTTGGACTGCCTTCCTATCTACAACAAAGAAGAGAAAACAGCCTTATAACAATAATAATAATAATAATAATGGCATTTTTATTAAGCACTTACTATGTGCAAAGCACTGTTCTAAGCGCTGGGGGAGATACAAGGTAATCAGGTTGTCCCACGTGGGGCTCACAGTCTTAATCCCCATTTTACAGATGAGGGAACTGAGGCCCAGAGAAGTTAAGTGACTTGTCCAAAGTCACACAGCTGACAATTGGCAGAGCCGGAATTTGAACCCATGACCTCTGACTCTAAAGCCCGGGCTCCTTCCGTTGAGCCACCTTATCTTTGAGGGATCACGGCCTGATGGCTAGAGCCTGGGCCTGGGCGTCAGAAGGACCTGGGTTCTAATCCTGGCTCCTCCACTTGTCTGCTGTGTGACCTTGGGCAAGCTATTTCACTTCTCTGGGCCTCACTTCCCTCCTCTGTAAAATGGGAAATACGACCGTGAGCCTCATGTCAGGGACTACGTCCAACTTGAGTAGCTTGTATTCAGTCATTCATTCAATCAATCGTATTTATTGAGCGCTGACTGTGTGCAAGGCACTGGACTAAGCGCTTGGGAAGTCCAAGTCGGCAACAGATAGAGATGGTCCCTAGCCAACAACGGGTTCAGGGAGAGACAGACGACAAGACAAAACATGTGGACAGGTGTCAAGTTGTCAGAACAAATAGAATTAAAGCTAAATGCACATCATTAACAAAATATCTATTTCAATAGTTTGTGAAGCGCCTAGCACATAGTAAGCGCTTAGAGAAGCCCATTGAGAAAGGGGGCAAGTCAAAGGGCCTGGATTTTCAACCCACCTCTGCCCCTGTCCGGCTAGGTGACTTTGACCAAGACCACTCAACCTTTCTGGTCCTCAGCTTCCCCTCTGGGATAGCGGGAGGATAAAATGAGATTAGCAATGTGGAAGCTCTCCTGGGGAAATAAAAGCCCCTCTAAGGATGCAAGTTATTGGGGAAGGGGGCTAGTCACTCACCATACCACTGTAGGAATGGCGTAGCAAGATGGCATGTCCGTAGAGAAGCGTCCGATGGCCCCCACCTTGAGCAGTCTGCCGGAAGGGAAGAACAGAGCAAAGGAGACACTTGAAACAGATGGGTGGAATTAAATTCAAAATACACAGCAAGCTTCTTGAGGTTGTACTCATTCATAATCTGATAATAATAATAATAATGGCATTTGTTAAGCGCTTACTATGTTCAAAGCACTGTTCTAAGAGCTGGGGGGGATACAAGGTGATCAGGTTGCCCCTCGTGGGGCTCACAATCGTAATCCCCATTTTACAGATGAGGGAACTGAGGCCCAGAGAAGTGGACTTGCCCAAAGTCACCCAGCTGACAATTGGCTATCGTCCGAGGCCTGAT
Organism: Tachyglossus aculeatus; assembly: GCF_015852505.1. Taxonomy (NCBI): domain Eukaryota; kingdom Metazoa; phylum Chordata; class Mammalia; order Monotremata; family Tachyglossidae; genus Tachyglossus; species Tachyglossus aculeatus. The sequence continues at coordinate 2,157,449 of NC_052084.1, read as the reverse complement.
GGTCACATCAGAGAAGCAGCGTGGCTCAGCGGAAAGAGCCCGGGCTTTGGAGTCAGAGGTCATCGGTTCAAATCCCGGCTCCGCCACTTGTTGGCTGTGTGACCTTGGGCAGGTCACTTAATTTCTCTGGGCCTCAGTTACCTCATCTGTAAAATGGGGATTAAAACTGTGTGCCCCCCGTGGGACAACCTGATCATCTTGTAAACTCCCCAGCGCTTAGAACAGTGCTTTGCACAGAGTCAGCGCTTAATGAATGCCATTATAAATAAATTGGTGGAGCCGGGATTGGAACCAAAGCCCGGGCTCTTTCCGCTGAGCCACGCTGCTTCTCTGATGTGAACATCAGGCCTCGGACGATAGCATTATTGGCGGAGATCAATAACCCAGCCAGCCCACAATTCAGTCTCCTACCACGGTGCACTGCCCTCCTGGACGTCCATTCTCTGTTCAGGGATGGGCCAACCAAAACCCCCGACTCTCCCCTTTCCATCCCCGTCTCTCCCTCCAATCCCCCAGCGTGGACCATCCAACACCTGTGACTCTCCCCTCTCCATCGCTGACTCCCGCAAGCAACCCTGGGTGGAACATCCAACACAACTGTCTGACCATCAGCCTCCACTCGCGAACTACCAGCTGTGTGTACAAATTGTGTCTCCATGGCCCGTACTGTGGGGTTCTCCGAGCAACCATGTGGGGCCTCCCCAGGCAACTCCCTTGGCGATTCTGTCGATTTCAAACACGTCCTGTGATTTTCCGGACTGAAGGGTTCTAACCCTTTCGGTCTGGCACCGTTCAGAAGCATCCCGTCACCTCCTGCTCCCTGGCAACTCGAGAAGTGACAAAACCACCGCTCTCCGTATCGTGGACCGGTTCATCCGAAGTTCACCGATAAAATTCCAAAGATGAACCCAGCGTGGGAAATAAAGTGGTTCCCCAGCAAGGAAGCAAACCCGCCGACACGGGAGTAGCAAATATTTCTAAATCCTTACCTTCATCATGAATTTCTGCAAGACACAAGGAGAGAAGAGAATGAATTGAATGAATATGGGTTCCCCGACTTATTCAGCGGAGGACCTTCTAACTGTAAAGCAGCAAAACACATTCACCACGCACTCAGGTGGAAGCTTAGTACCATGAACATGCCAGAGAACGACTTTGCTACACCAAACCAATCAGTTTTAGGATAGCTTGACTAGTGCCTTCCTTCCCCGTGAATGCACGCCGTGCGGTATTAAAGCATTCACCACGGCAAAATGTGTTTGTGTCCCAAGAAACGTGAGCCTGGTTAGTGCTCGGCTACTATCTAGAAGCGCTTTTACTGCTGAAAATGCAGCGATCCAGAGAGAAGCACAGTTAATTACGATGAACGCAGTGAATTAGTTTCCAAAGCGTGGCGGGTCACAATGGCGGAGCTCTGACAAGCAGCTTTGATTTCACGTCAGATGGCTGTAGGAAGTTCTTTAATTCCTTGAAACTACCAAAGGGGTTCGGGAATCCTAGACTAGAGAGTTGTTGTCTTTTCTATGCTGATAACCCATTCCCTTGAACCAAGTTTAGACCCTGAATGGATTTTATCAGTGTAATAAGCTCTTCCCACTGCAAAGAAACTCTGGTTGTAGAAGTGCAGAAAGGTCTCCCTGCCCTCCTGAGGTTCTCTCTTCAACTGAAGGACCCTCTGCTCTTAGGTCCCTGGAGCAGTACATAGAATCCAAGGGGAAGCGGCCCGGTATTTCCCAAATTGGAGCGGAATCCGGTTCCAAGGCCTTCAGAGAGAAGCGGGAGTAACTGGCATCCGCATTAAGAGTCACAAGAACACAAATCTAAGAAGAATCCAGCAAGGAAAGAGAGCTCTCGCCTCAAAGGCACGAGAGAAAGAGAACTCCCCTCCCCTGCTATCACCATAGTGTCATTAGTGAACAAAAATGGTCGGAGGAAGCTCGACAAAGAAATAGAGCCAAGAAATTGGCCAGGAACCGTTTTGCGTTCAGCTTTTGAAGGTGTGAGCTCTTGGAAGTTATGGTTGAGATGGGTTATTCGTTACAGCTCTCTATCGAGGTTGTTCTATTGTTCCTGTTGACCAATGACTAGGGGACTAGACTAGAGCGCTTAGTAATCATAATAATAATGATGGCATTTATTAAGCGCTTACTATGTGCAAAGCACTGTTCTAAGCACTGGGGAGGTTCCAAGGTGATCAGGTTGTCCCATGGGGGGCTCACAGTCTCAATCCCCATTCTACAGATGAGGTAACTGAGGCCCAGAGAAGTGAAGTTTTGTTCTCTGTCTCCCCCTTTTAGACTGTGAGCCCACTGTTGGGTAGGGACCGTCTCTATATGTTGCCAACTTGGACTTCCCGAGCGCTTAGTACAGTGCTCTGCACACAGTAAGCGCTCAATAAGTACGATTGATTGATTGATTGATTGATTGAAGGGACTCGCCCAAAGTCATACAGCCGACAATTGGCGGAGCCAGGATTTGAACCCATGACCTCTAACTCCAAAGCCCAGGCTCTTTCCACGGAGCCACGCTGCTTCCTTAAGTCCAGTGCTCTGCACACAGTAAGCGCTCAATAAATACGATTGAATGAATAGAGGAACCCCATGATTCATCATTACCGGTCAGAGTGAAGAAATGACGTGCCTCGGTATTGGATTTTTGGGGGTCAGCCAAACTGGAATTCAGAAGATTTGAGGGGAGGGAAAGAAGGGAATAATAAAAATAACAATTGTGGTATTGTTAAGTGTCAGGCGCTGCACTAAGCACTGGAGTGGATACAAGTATCCACTGTTGGGTAGGGACCGTCTCTATATGTTGCCAACTTGTACTTCCCAAGCGCTTAGTACAGTGCTCTGCACACAGTAAGCGCTGAATAAATACGACTGAATGAATGAATGAAAGTAAATCAAGTTGGACACAGTCCCTGTCCCACTTGGGGCTCACTGTCTCAATCCCCATTTTACAGATGAGGTAACAAGGAAAAGAGAAGTCAAGTGATTTGCCCACAGTCACACAGCAGACAAGCCGTGGAGCGGGGATTAGAACTCATGACCTTCCGACACCCAGGCCCGTGTGGCATCCAACTTGACCAAGGACCGGCTGTTTGATGGAGAAGTACTATGGCCTACTGGAGAGAGTACGGGCTCGGAAGCCAAGGGACCTGGGTTCTAGTCCAGCTCTTCCTTAGAGAAACAGCGTGGCTCAGTGGAAGGAGCCCGGGCTTTGGAGTCAGGGGTTCGAATCCCGAGTCTGTCCATTGTCAGCTGGGCAGACTTTGGGCAAGTCACTTCACTTCTCTGGGCCTCAGTTCCCTCATCTGGAAAATGGGGATGAAGACTGTGAGCCCCCCGTGGGACAACCTGATCTCCTTGTAACCTCCCCAGTGCTTAGAACAGTGCTTTGCATGTAGTAAGTGCTTAATAAATGCCATCATTATTATTATTATTATTATTATTCCTCTTGCCTGCTGTGTGATCTTGGGCAAGGCGCAATTTCTCTGTGCCCCCAGTCTCTGGTCTGTCCTCCCTCCAGACTTACTAAGTACTTACTAAGTACCATAAGTACCACAAGTATATAATTATGATGATGAGGAGGAGGAGGAGGATGACTGATTGGCGGCAGATCAGCTTGATAATATCTCGTCGAGCAGACGGCAGGGGGGAGCAGGCAAAACGCTGGCAAAGGGCTTAGGAAACCACAGCAGTGGCAAACAAAATGAGGGGACTGCAGTATTCCAACACTCCAGACAGGATTCATGGGGACAGGAAATTGGTGGGAAGGGGATTTCCTTCCCCCCCCAAGAATCTGAAAACCCTGTCCGGGCATCTTCTAGACTGTGAGCCCGTTGTTGGGTAGGGACTGTCTCCATCTGTTGCCCAGTTGTACTTTCCAAGCGCTTAGTACAGTGGTCTGGACACAGTAAGCGCTCAATAAATACGACTGGATGAAGGAGTGGGTGGGTGAACGTTAGCGCCTTCGTTGCTGAGCCTCACCACATTGAGATCTCCCCCTCTGGACTGTAAAACTCGTTGTGGGCAGGGGATATGTCTACCAACTCGGCTCTATTGTTCTACTGTCCTCTCCCGATGCTTAGCACAGTGCTCTGTACACAATAAGCACTCAATAAATACGATTAGGTGCCAGGCACTCGACTAAGCGCTGGGACGAATACAAACTGATCAGGTTGAATTCATTCCATGTCCCCACAAAGGGCTCATGGTCTTAATCCTCATTTTACAGATGAGGGAACTGAGGCACAGAGAAGTGGAATGACTTGCCAAGGTAATAATGAGAATAATAATAATGGTATTTGTTCATTCATTCATTCAATCGTATTTATTGAGTGCTTACTGTGTGCAGAGCACTGAACTAAGCGCTTGGGAAGTACAAGTTGGCAACATATAGAGACGGTCCCTATCCAATAGCAGGCTCACAGTCTAGAAGGGGCTCACAGTTTTCTATTTTTTAAGCACTTACTTACTATTAGACTGTGAGCCCACTGTTGGGTAGGGACTGTCTCTTTATGTTGCTAACTTGTACTTCCCAAGCGCTTAGTACAGTGCTCTGCACACAGTAAGCGCTCAATAAATATGATTGATTGATTGATTGATTGACTGCCAAGCACCATTCTAAGCGCTGGGGTAGATACAAGGTCACCAGGCTGTCCCACGTGGGGCTCACAGCCTTCATCCCCCTTTTCCAGATGAGGGAACTGAGGCACAGAGAAGTGGAATGACTTGCCCAAGGTCACACAGCAGACAAGCAGCGCGGCTCAATGGAAAGAGCCCGGGTTTGGGGGTCAGAGGTCATGGGTTCAAATCCAGGCTCCCCTAGGTCTGCTGTGTGACCTTGGGCTAGTCACTTCACTTCTCTGTGCCTCAGTTGCCTCACCTGGAAAATGGGGATGAAGACTGCGAGCCCCCCGTGGGACAACCTGGTCACCTTGTAACCTCCCCAGCGCTTAGAACAGTGCTTTGCACATAGTAAGCACTTAATAAATGCCATTATTATTATTATTAAGTGATGGAGCTGGGATGAGGACCCAGATCCTCTGACTTCCAGCCTTCTGCTCTCTCCACCAGCCCGCCCGACTTATATCTGCCCTTCTTGCCATTTGGGATTCAGGTTTGGTGCTAATTGCTTACTGGGTTTATTAGCCGGGAAGAGCAAGGCGCTGGGAGTCAGGAGCGCTGGGTTCTAGCCCCAGCTCTGCCCCGGCCTGCTGTGCACGCTCTGGCAATTACCTAACCTCTCTGGGCCTCCGTTACCTCATCTGTAAAATGCCACCTGCTTTCCCCTACATCGCAAAGATGTTGGCAGGTTGAAAGTGGGCTGAATAAATAATAATGGCATTTATTAAGCGCTTACTATGTGCAAAGCACTGTTCTCAGCGCTGGGGAATGAAGATGCTCTATGAAGTCAAAGCACCTTAAAAAAAGTGGTATTGGTTAAGCGCTTACTTTGTGCCAGGCACTGAATTTAGCCCTGGGGCAGGGACCAAATCAGGTTAGACACAGTCCACATCTCAGTCTTAATCCCCATTTTCCAGATGAGGAACTGAGGCCCAGAGAAGTGAAGTGAGTGCCCCCCAAATCACGCAGCTGACAATAATAATAATAATAATGATGGCATTTATCAAGCGCTTACTATGTGCAAAGCACTGTTCTAAGCGATGGGGAAGTTACAAGGTGATCAGGTTGTCCCACGGGGGGCTCACAGTCTTCATCCCCATTTTCCAGATGAGGGAACTGAGGACCAGAGAAGTTAAGTGACTTGCCCAAAGTCATCCAGCTGACAATTCGCGGAGCTGGGATTCGAACCCATGACCTCTGACTCCAAAGCCTGGGCTCTTTCCACTGAGCCACGCTGCTTCTCTAATGGCATTTATTAAGTGCTTACTCTGTGCCAAGCACTGTTCTAAGAGCTGGGGAGGTTACAAGATGATCAGGCTGTCCCACGGGGGGTTCACAGTCTTCATTCCCATTTTCCAGATGAGGGAACTGAGGCCCAGAGAAGAGAAGTGACTTCACCAAAGTCACCCAGCTCACAGTTGGCGGAGCTGGGATTTGAACCCCTGACCTCTGACTCCAAAGCCTGGGCTCTGGAGAAGCAGCGTGGTTCAGTGGAAAGAGCCCGGGCTTTGGAGTCAGAGGTCATGGATTCAAATCCCGACTCTGCCAGTTGTCAGCTGTGTGACTTTTGGCAAGTCACTTAACTTCTCCGTGCCTCAGTTACCTCATCTGTAAAATGGGGATTAAAATTGTGAGCCCCTTGTGGGACAACCTGATCACCTTGAAACCTCTCCAGCGCTTAGAACAGTGCTTTGCACATAGTAAGCGCTTAATAAATGCCATTATTATTATCATTATTATTATTTCCACTGAGCCACGCTGCGGAGCAGGATTAGAACCCAGTTCCTTTGGGCTCCTATGCCCAGGCTCTTTCCCCGAGGTCATGCTGCTTCTCTTAAGCAGGGACAATCTAACAGCCACACTCAAAAGAGCAAAAAAATGTCAGACTAGAGGTCTTTAACCCGATCACTGGGCACGGACCCCTTCAAACCCTTCAGGTGACAATCCTTTGGCCTTTTCATTCATTCATTCGTATTTACTGAGCGCTTACTGTGTGCAGAGCGCTGTACTGACTGAGCCCCCTCCTTCTTCTCCCCCTCCTTCCCCTCCCCACAGCACCTGTATATATGTATATATGTTTGTACGTCTTTATTACTCTATTTATTTATTTATTTTATTTGTACATATTTATTCTATTTATTTTATTTCGTTAATATGTTTTGTTTTGTTGTCTGTCTCCCCTTTCTACAATGTGAGCCCTCTGTTGGGTAGGGACCGTCTCTAGATGTTGCCAACTTGTACTTCCCAAGTGCTTAGTCCAGTGCTCTGCACACAGTAAGCGCTCAATAAATACGATTGAATGAATGAATGAATACTAAGCGCTTGGAAAGGACAATTTAGCAACAAAGAGAGACAATCCCTTCCCGCAATGGGTTCACGGTCTAGAAAAGGGGTGAGAGAGAGAGAGGTTAGGCTAAGCAGCGTGTAGAGAAGCGGTGTGGCACAGTAAATACAGCACAAGCCTGGGAGTTAGAATAATAATAATAATAATAATAATAATAATAATAATAATAATAATAATAATAATAATGGCATTTATTAAGCACTTACTATGTGCAAAGCACTGTTCTAAGCGCTGGGGAGGATACAAGGCGATCAGGTTGTCCCATGGGGGGCACACAATCTTAATCCCCATTTTACAGATGAGGGAACTGAGGCCCAGAGAAGTGAAGTGACTTGCCCAAAGTCACACAGCAGAAGGACATGAGCTCTTCTCCTGGCTCTGCCACTTGTCTGCTGTGTGACCTTAAGCAAGTCGCTTCACTTCTCTGGGCCTCAGTCACCTCATCTGTAAAACGGGGATTAAGACTGTGAGCCCCACGAGGGACAGGGACTGCGTCCAACCTGACTAACCCATATCTACCCCAGCGCTTAGCACAGTGCTTGCACACAGTAGGCGCTTTACAAGTACTGCAATGAATTAATTAGGCAAGGCAGCTCCTACAGATGTCTGGGTTTCTACTTGGAGGCATGAAAAACTGACAGATTCTGAGCCCCCAATAAGACAGGGAATACAAGGAGGATAAAGGGGGAAAGATTAGAGGCAGCACAAACATGCGATTGTTTAGATCCATCAGAGCAATAAAAAATAAAAAAAAAACAATCTTGCACATACCCATTTTTCCATATCAACTTGCTACGGGAAGAAAAGTCAAAAATAAATAAATATTATTTTAAAACCGCACAAGATATTCAGCAACTTCACTCCAGGTATCTTCCTTCACGCCAAGGCATAATCCCGCTTCAGCCCAACGGGACCATTGAGATGAGAAAATTGCAGAGACCAATCCCGAAGAAATATCCGTAGAACAGCCCAAGTTCCTTGGACTAGCAGAAAGGGCACGGGCCTGAAATCAGGAGACACGGACTCCAATCCCTCCCTGCTGTGTGACCTTGGGCAAGTCTCTTCATCTCCCTGGCCCTCGGTTTCCTCATCTGGAAAACGGGGATAAGACACAGGCTCTCTTCCTAGATTGGGATCCCAATGTGGGACAGGGCTTGGTGCCTAGTAAATCATCTGTAAAATGGGGATTAAGACTGTGAGCCCCAAGTGGGACAACCTGATTACCTTGTATCTACCCCAGCGCTTAGAACAGTGTTTGGCACATAGTAAGCGCTTAACAAATACCAACATTATTAGTAGTAGTAAATGCTGAATATGCTAAGGAAATAAATAATACCGATCCTTGAAGATCACACGTTTAGGATCGCCCCGACTCGACTGCTTTCCTTGAGGGGCAGATGGCCACCCCTGTGTAGAGAAGCAGCGTGGCTCAGTGGAAAGAGCCCGGGCTTTGGAGTCAGAGGCCATGGGTTCAAATCCTGGCTTCACCACGTGTCAGCTGTGTGACTTTAGGCAAGTCACTTTGCTTCTCTGAGCCTCAGTTCCCTCATCTGTAAAATGGGGATGAAGACTGTGAGCCCCCCGTGGGACAACCTGATCACCTTGTAACCTCCCCAGTGCTTAGAACAGTGCTTGGCACATAGTAAGCGCTTAATAAATGCCATTATTATTGTTATTTACTCGATCACCATTTTTTCTTCCTTCTGGGAAGAAAAATATAAATTTCCCTAGGTTTAATGGAAGCTCTCCGGTGCCAGAAGAAATAACAGTTTGAAGACAGATGAGATTTACCAAGTATTACAGGAAACCCCACTTAGAACCGGTGAGTCATTAGTCCTGACGGCTGCGAAATACAAATTGCCATTAACTTACAGAAAAAATATGCCATTTGTTCTGTCTTCCCTCACTCCCACCTTGATTCCTTTCTGCCTCATTGCCTCACTGACCTTCAAAGGCAGGGTGGCCTAGTGGAAAGAGCTCGGGTCTAGACATTAAGAAGACCTGCGTCCTGGCTCCACCACTTGTCTGTGGTGTGATCTTGGGATTAACCTCTCTGGGCCTCAGTTTCCTCATCCGTAAAGTGGGGATCCCAACACCTTTTCGCTGTCCCCTTTAGACTGTGAGCCCCGTTTGGGACAGGGACCGTGTTCAGCCTGATTATCTTTTACTCAATCCAGCACTTAGTACGGTGTTTTCTCTTTTTAATGGTATCTATTATTATTAATAATAATAATAATTGCATTTATTAAGCACTTACTATGTGCAAAGCACTGTTCTAAGCACTGGGGAGGTTCCAAGGTGATCAGGTTATCCCACGGGGGGCTCACAGTCTTCATCCCCATTTTACAGATGAGGGAACTGAGGCCTGGAGAAGTGAAGTGACTTGCCCAGAGACACGCAGCTGACAAGTGGTGGAGCCGGATTTTGAACCCATGACCTCTAACTCCAAAGCCCGGGCTCCATCCACTGAGCCACGCTGCTTCTCAGTGTTAACTGCTATGTGCCAGGCTCTGTACTAAGATGTGGTAGATACAAGATTCATTCAATCGTATTTATTGAGCGCTTACTGTGTGCTGATCACTGTACTAAGCACTTGGGAAGTCCAGGTTGGCAACATATAGAGACGGTCCCTACCCAACAGTGGGCTCACAGTCTAGATCATCCAAAACATGATCGCTCTAGCCTTTCCAAGTAAGAACAATAACAGTAAAAACTGTGGCACTGAGTGCTTACTACGTGCCCGGCAGTGGGGTAGATACGGGTGGACCTGTAAGCGCTCAATACATACGATTGAATGAATGAATGAATGAACGCCGGGGTGGTTCCCAAGGAGATCGGGTTGGACGCAGCCCTTGTCATTCATTCATTCATTCAATCGTATTTATTGAGCGCTAACTGTGTGCAGAGCACTGTACTAAGTTCTTGGGACGTCCAAGTTGGCAACATCTAGAGACGGTCCCTACCCCGCAGAGGGCTCTTACCATGTGTGTTACTCTATTTATTTTATATTACTCTTTATTTATTTTATTTGTACATGTTTATTCTTATTTATTTTATTTGTACATGTTTATTCCATTTATTTTATTTTGTTAATGTGTTTTGTTTCGTTCTCTGTCTCCCCCTTCTAGACTGTGAGCCCGCTGTTGGGTAGGGACCGTCTCTAGATGTTGCCGACTGGGACTTCGAAAGCGCTTAGTCCAGTGCTCTGCACACAGTAAGCGCTCAATAAATACGATTGAACGAATGAATGCCCGTGGGGCTCCCCATCGAAATAGGAGGTTTAACGGGTGTTGAATCCCCATTTCTTTTCTTCTGCCGCCGAGCCATTTCCGACCCATAGCGACACATCTCTCCCAGAACGCCCCGCTCTCCAGTTGCGGTCGTTCTGGTAGGGCTGCTTGTCACTCGTCCCTCTCCCGGGAGGTGACCGGGCAGGTAGCCACTTTCCTTCTTTACTGCTCTATCTGAACTCATGTCTCCGAGCCATTTTTCCTATCTACATCACCACCCCGGGTTCAAGAACCCCGCGGCCGATTTACACCGAGTTAACCTATTTTGCACCCTACTTGTCGATAACACTTCACTTCTCTGGGCCTCAGTTCCCTCATCTGTAAAATGGGGATGAAGACTGTGAGCCCCCCGCGGAACAACCTGATCACCTTGTACCCTAGCCAGCGCTTAGAACAGTGCTTTGCACATAGTAAGCGCTTAATGAATGCCATTATTATTACGCCCTTAACAAACACCATAATTATGATGATGATATCGGGCCCGTCCTGTTGCCTGAGGTCTGGCCAAGCTAGCTCTCTTCCTCCCTTCAAGGCCCTACTGAGAGCTCACCTCCTCCAGGAGGCCTTCCCAGACTGAGCCCCTTCCTTCCTCTCCCCCTCGTCCCCCTCTCCATCCCCCCATCTAACATCCTTCCCTTCCCCACAGCACCTGTATATATGTATGTTTGTACATATTTATCACTCATTTATTTATTTATTTTACTTGTACATATCTATTCTATTTATTTTATTTTGTTGGTATGTTTGGTTTTGTTGTCTGTCTCCCCCCTTTTAGACTGTGAGCCCACTGTTGGGTAGGGACTGTCTCTAGATGTTGCCAACTTGTACTTCCCAAGCGCTTAGTACAGTGCTCTGCACACAGTAAGCGCTCAATAAATACGATTGATGATGATGATGATCCAGAGAGCTTTCTCGGTAAAAATCCCGAAAGTGGTTTTACCACTGCCTCCTTCCGCGCACTGAACTCTTCCAGGCTGTGAGCCCACTGTTGGGTAGGGACCGTCTCTCTATGTTGCCAACTTGTCCTTCCCAAGCGCTTAGTCCAGTGCTCTGCACACAGTAAGCGCTCAATAAATACAATTGAATGAATGAATAAACTTGAGTCTCCGCCCTCGCCTCTCTCCCACGCCTCTGCTGCCCAGCACGGGGGAGTTTGGCTTTGTAGCCGATCGCCTTCCCCTCGCTAGCCACCGGCCAAGCTAGGAATGGAATGGGAAGGCCTCTGCTTGACTCTCCCTCCTGCAGCAGAGACTGGCAGGGTACTGGAAACTCTCCAGATGCGACCCTGAGAAGGTGTCCCCATTTCACAGATGAGGAAACCGAGACAGAGATAAGTCAATTGGCTCACCCAGAAGGCAATCGGGCTTAGAACCTAGGTCCTTCTGACACCCAAGCCCCATGATCTGCTCTGTAAAATGGGAATGATAATGTGTGCCTCCTCCCTACCTCAGAGGAATGTCGGAATGACCGATTGAGATCATTTTGATATGAAAGCACCAGAGGAAAATGCAAAAATCCCTACCAAAATGCAAGGTTTCTTAGGCACTAAAACAGCAGCCTTGATTCCTTTCTCTACTCTGCACTTCGAAAGATATTCTTTCTCTGAGTTTCCATTTTACACAGCCACCTGTCTTTCAAAGACGAATAACATCTACCGACTCTACTGCATGGAACTCTCCCAAGCGCTTAGCACAGTGCTCTTCACGCAATAGGCATCCAATAAAGACCGTTGGTTGGTGAACATGAACCCTCATAATTTGCCGGCTGATCTTCCAGGGGAAGCTGAAACACTTCAACGTGGCTACAATATACTCTCCACAAGCCATAGCTGACTACACTGATTCCTTCTCAAGACAGAGATGGAGTTTTCACATTTTTACTGAAAATACCAGGAAATCAGGAGTTCTTGTGAGAAATGCTAGCCCTTCTACCGTTCGGCTATTTGTACAAACCCTGTGCATTCTCCAAAACCCTTGCCAAGATTTCATTCTCCTCCCTATAATTGTTACTATTAAACAACATGGGCTTTATTAATGGAGGAGCAGCATGATGTAATAGAAAGGGCATCTTTCTAGAAGTTTGAAGATCCAGATTCTAGTGCCAACTCTGCCAATGTTGTGTTGTATGACCTTGTGCAAGTCACAACCTCTTTGGGCTTCACTTTCCTCATCTGGGGATAAATTAACCTGCTCTCCCCACCTCACGGGGATATGGTAAGGATGAAATGAGACAGCTAATGGGGAAGGAAAAGTGCTTTACAGATTCAAGGTGCTACTGATAATATGACCTTATTTATATTTTTAATGGCATTTGTTAATTACTACGTGCCAGGCACTGCGCTGAATGCTGGGCTAGATACAAGTTTAGCAAGGTTGGATACAGTGGATAAAATGAGACAACTAATGGGGAAGGAAAAGTGCTTTACAGATTCAAGGTGCTACTGATAATATGACCTTATTTATATTTTTAATGGCATTTGTTAATTACTACGTGCCAGGCACTGCGCTGAACGCTGGGCTAGATACAAGTTTAGCAAGGTTGGATACAGTGGATAAAATGAGACAACTAATGGGGAAGGAAAAGTGCTTTACAGATTCAAGGTGCTACTGATAAATATGACCTTATTTATATTTTTAATGGTACTTGTTAATTACTACGTGCCAGGCACTGCGCTGAATGCTGGGCTAGATACAAGTTTAGCAAGGTTGGGCATGTCCCACGTGGGGCTCCCGGACTTAATCCCCATTTTATAGATGAGGTAAGGTGAGGCCCAGAGAAGTGCAGCGATTTGCCCAAGGTCACACGGCAGATGAGTGGCGGAGTCGGAATTAGAACCCACGTCCTCTGACTCTCAGGCCCAAGCTCTTTCCTCTAGGCCATGATGGTGATAAGTCTAGGGCAGCCAGGACAGAGGATTGATATCTGCTAGCTGACCCTGCAAATGAGGACAGGCCAGGAGCCAAAGAACCTGGGTTCTAATCCCAGTTCTGTCATGTCCCTGCTGTGTGACCCTGGGTGAGTCACCTAACTTCACCGTGCCTTAGTTCCCTCATCTGTAAAATGGGGATAAATAAGAGTGTGAGCCCCGTGTGGGATAGGAGCTGCGTCCAACAGATTAACTGGTGTCTACCCCAGGGCTTTGAGCAGTGCTTGGTACATAGTAAGCGCTTAACAAATAGCAATAAAAATAATAATCATGGCATCATTAGCAAAATGGGGATTCAATATTTGTTCTCCTTTCTACTTACTCTTGGGAGACCCAGGTGGGACATGATCACCTTATTAATAATCATAATATTTATTATTATGGCATTTATTAAGCGCTTGCTATGTGCAAAGCAATCAATCAATCAATCAATCGTATTTATTGAGCGCTTACTATGTGCAGAGCACTGTACTAAGCACTTGGGAAGTACAAATTGGCAACACATAGAGACAGTCCCTACCCAACAGTGGGCTCACAGTCTAAAAGCACTGGTCTAAGCACCGGGGAGGTTACAAGGTGATCAGGTTGTCCCACTTGGGGCTCACAGTCTTAATCCCCATTTTACAGATGAGGTAACAGAGGCCCAGAGAAGTGAAGTGACTTGCCCAAAGTCACACAGCTGACAAGTGGCGGAACCGGGATTTGAATCCATGACCTCTGACTCCAAAGCCCGAGCTCTTTCCACTGAGCCACGCTGCTTCTTCTGTCTCAGTGCTCAGAACAGTGCTTAGCATACAGTAAGCACCTAACAAATACCATAAACAAAACCCTTCCCCTTCGCGACCCGTGCCACCCTTAGGGGGGTGCTGAGCACTCAGTACAGTGTGCTGCCCACAGGAAGCGCTCAACAAATACAGTCCACCGGTTGAAACCCCAAGGAGTCTCTCCCCGGCCCAACCATCGCCCCAAGTCGACCAGAAGAAAGATTCCTGAAGGGGCAGGGGGTGGTTGGAGCAGACCTGGGGATCTGTCTGAGAAGGAGCGTGGCTCAGAAGGAAAGAGCCCGGGCTTTGGAGTCTGAGGTCATGGGTTCAAATCCCGGCTCCACCACTTGTCAGCTGTGTGACTTTGGGCAAGTCACTTTACTTCTCTGGGCCTCAGCTACCTCATCTGTAAAATGGGGATTGAGACTGTGAGCCCCACGAGGGACAACCTGATAATCTTGTAACCTCCCCAGAGGTTAGAACAGTGCTTTGTAAGTAAGCGCTTATAGTAAGCGCTTAATAAATGCCATCATCATCACCTGTCGGCCTCTCCTCCATACCCCACGGTCCCCCGCCCCCCAACCCGAGGCGTACTCACCCCTTCCGCCTTTTCCACCGTGTTGGCCAGCATCTCCTGCAGAGCCCGCACCGACAGGGACTGCTCCAGAACGAAGGTGCAGATGGACAGATCCGGGGGAACATTCTGTCAGGGCGGGAGAGAACAAAAATGTCAAGATTTTCCCACCTGAGAATCACACAGGAAAAGATGCAGCGGGTCAAGTGCCCATCGGGTCTACATGGCAACCTGGCCCCGGCTTTCCGGAGATGGAGGATTTAAAACGGGTGGAGCCGGATGGTCCTACCCCGCTGCCGTTCTGAGTGGAGAACATGCTTCTGGAAATCTGGACTCTGGGTTCGAATCCCGCTTCTGCCTATCGCCACCCAACTTGGGTGCTTCGCCACGTGCCACATCCCTGCCAGTCAACCCACTTGCCGCGCTTCGAGCCCCGGGGGAAGCACACCGGGCGCAGACCAGAGCGGGCAAGCCACTAGCACTGGAATCAATTCCTCCGCACGGTTCACGCCCTCGAGTCGCAATATGTTTTGTTTCGTTGTCTGTCTCCCCCTTCTAGACTGTGAGCCCGCTGTTGGGTAGGGATCATCTCTATATATTGCCAACTTGTACTTCCCAAGCGCTTAGTACAGTGCTCTGAGCACAGTAAGTACTCAATAAATACAACTGAATGAATGAATGAATCGATTGATCAATCGTGTTTATTGAGCGCTTACCGTGTGCAGAGCACCGGACTAAGGGCTTGAGGGTACAATATAACGAAGTTGATAGATATGTTCCCTGCCCACAGTGAGCTTATAGTCTAGAAGGATGAGTTTAGAGTCTAGAGGGGTCAGTTTACAGTCTGGAGGGCCGAATTTACAGTCTAGAGGGGCGACCTTACAGTCTAGAGGGCCGAGTTTATGGCCTAGAGGAACGAATTTACGGTCTAGGAGGCGAGCTGAAAGTCTAGAAAGGCGAGTTTACCCTCTAGAGGGGTGAGTTTACCATCTGGAGAAGCAGTGTGGCTCAGTGGAAAGAGCCCGGGCTTTGGAGTCAGAGGTCATGGGTTCAATCCCAGCTCTGCCAACTGTCATTTGTGTGACTTTGGGCAAGTCACTTCACTTCTCTGGGCCTCAGTTCCCTCATCTGCAAAATGGGGATTTAGACTGTGAGCCCCCAACAGAACAACCTGATCACCTTGTAACCTCCCCAGCGCTTAGAACAGTGTTCTGCACTAGTAAGCGCTTAACAAATGCCATTATTATTATTATTATTATTATTATTATTATTATTATTATTATTATCTGGAGGGACGAGTTGACAGTTTGGAAGGACGAGGTTACATTCTGGAGGGACAAGCTTGGGACTGGGTCATTCCCATTGGGAGACTCCCATCATACACGGCTGAGTAGATTTCTGTAACCAGGAGAGAAACCCGCTCTTCTATTTCTAGTCCTGCTCACCTTCCCTCCACCCTTCTGAAAACGTTCCAGACTGATTTGGTTCCTACTCATGGTGCGAGTTTCAAAGATGTTCTGAAAACACTGCCAGATATTCTTCGCCCACTTTGCCCGCAACCTGGAGCCAGAGGAGGAACAGGGCCGCTTCCCCGGCTGAACGCTGTGCTTGGAGAAGCAGCGTGGCTCAGTGGAAAGAGCCCGGGCTTTGGAGTCAGAGCTCAAGGGTTCACACCCTGGCTCCAGTTGTCAGCTGTGTGACTTTAGGCAAGTCACTTCACTTCTCTGGGCCTCAGTTCCCTCATCTGTCAAATGGGGATGAAGACTGTGAGCCCCCTGTGGGACAACCTGATCACCTTGTAACCTCCCCAGCTTAGAACAGTGCTTTGCACATAGTAAGTGCTCAATAAATGCCATCATTATTATTATTATTATTATTATTAGTGTGCAGAGCACTGTATTAATCGCTCGGGAGAGAACAGTATAACAGAGTCGGTAGTCTCTGCCCACCAGGAGAGCAGAAATCACATCCCCCTTTAGCTGCGGAGAAAACCAAGGCCCAGAGCGGTTAGGTGACTCGCTCAAGGTCACCCAGGAGTTGGGTGGCACAGTAATAATAATAATAATAATAATAATGACGGCATTTATTAAGCGCTTACTATTGCAAAGCACTGTTCTAAGTGCTGATGATCAGGTTGTCCCATGAGGGGCTCACAGTTTTAATCCC
The DNA here is from genome assembly GCF_015852505.1 of Tachyglossus aculeatus. Taxonomy (NCBI): domain Eukaryota; kingdom Metazoa; phylum Chordata; class Mammalia; order Monotremata; family Tachyglossidae; genus Tachyglossus; species Tachyglossus aculeatus. The sequence continues at coordinate 2,140,757 of NC_052084.1, read as the reverse complement.
CCAGAACCTGGGCTTCCCCGACTGCCCTTCCCCTGCTCTGCCCTCCCAGCGAGGCTCTAAAGAGGCACCACTGGCAACACGTGGAGCACACCAAGAACCACCTTCTCGCCCGCCGGGGCCGAAGACGGGCAGCCCCGCCGGAGGGGGGACTGGCCCATTAACGGGTTGATAATTAGCAGCTTGCGAGTGCCACGGAGCGGCAAAGCTGGACCTCTTCCAGGGTAATTAGGGAAACCCCCGAACGGATTTAGGGCCTTCTCTGAAGAGGGGAATCGCCGCTCTTCTGGCTTCCCAGCATGCCTCCAGCAGCACGCTGCCCTCCTCAAGTGTGTGCTAATTAGATGGATGGGCCTGTCCTCCCTGAAGTCTCGCCTATCCCGTCATCGACCCCCGGCCCACGTCATCCCCCTGGCCTGGAATGCCCTCCCTCCCAACATCCGCCAAGCTAGCTCTCTTCCTCCCTTCAAGGCCCTACTGAGAGCTCACCTCCTCCAGGAGGCCTTCCCACACTGAGCCCCCTCCTTCCTCTCCTCCTCGTCCCCCTCTCCATCCCCCCATCTTACCTCCTTCCCTTCCCCACAGCACCTGTATATATGTATAGATGTTTGTACATATTTATTACTCTATTTATTTATTCATTTTACTTGTACATATCTATTCTATTCATTTTATTTTGTTAATATGTTTGGTTTTGTTCTCTGTCTCCCCCTTCTAGACTGTGAGCCCACTGTTGGGTAGGGACCATCTCTATATGTTGCCAACTTGTACTTCCCAAGCGCTTAGTACAGTGCTCTGCACACAGTAAGCACTCAATATATACGATTGATTGACTGATTTAAGCTCTCTGAGCCTTGGATTTCCTCACCTGGAAAATTGGGATGGGATACCCGCCCGCCTGCCCTCTTCCCTCTCACAGTCCTCTAGACAGTAAGCAATTGTGGGCAGGCAATTTGTCTCCCAACTCTGTTGTACTGTACTCTCCCAAGTGCTTAGTATGGTGCCCTGCACACAGTAAGCGCTCAATAAACACCATTCATTGATCGTAACAAAAAAAAAAATCTTAAAGTGAAACATTTTCGAAGGGCTCAGAATAACTGAAGATCGGACCACTGAAATTCAGTGAGTAGCAGCCATAACACTGAGACCTTCATACACTAATACGTTCTGGGATTGTTTTAGAATCAAAAGCCTTTTATGGGACGCGAAGCGGTCTATAAATATGACCTAACACCATTTGCTCGATCCAATTCGAGGAACTATAAATGAAGCCCAAATTTGGAAATCAACAGGATAGCCGGGAGATTTCCTGAGATGTCACAAAAGACCGTTGGTTTATGGACCAGATCTTCGGATTCGAAAACATTTAAGAGTTAGAATCTGAGCTGCGCTCCCTCCATCGCAAACTGGTCTCGGGTCTTTCGAAATGTAAGTGAATTTCCCGCGCCGTATCATTCAAGGTATCTTTTAAAACACCGACGTAATGTGCTCCACAGTGTGCACACCTAAATGGTTATTTAAAATCCTTTGGTGTCTCTGCCATTTCCCCCTTCCAACTCAGTCAGGGAATCTATTGTGGCAAGGATATACTGTTTATGGGTCAGAAAATTCCTGCATAACAGCTTGAGTCAGATCATCCATCAATCGATGACATTTACTGGGCGCTTATTGTGGTGTAGAGCACTGCAGGGAGCACTTGAGAGTGTCCAATAGAGAAGCAGCGTGGCTCACGGGAAAGAGCACGGGCTTGGGAGTCTGAGGTCGCGGGTTCTAATCCTAGCTCTGCCACATGTCTGCTGTGTGACCCTGGACAAGTCACTTAACTTCTCTGAGCCTCAGTTCCCTCATCTGTAAAATGGGGATTAAGACTGTGAGCCCCCCGTGGGACAACCTGATCACCTTGTAACCTCCCCAGCACTTAGAACAGTGCTTTGTACATAGTCAGCACTTAATAAATGCCATCATTATTATTATTATCTGTAAAATGGGGATCAATCAATCAATCGCATTTATTGAGCACTTACTGTGTGCAGAGCACTGTACTAAGCGCTTGGGAAGTTGGCAACATATAGAGACAGTCCCTACCCAACAGTGGGCTCACAGTCTAAAAGGGGGAGACAGAGAACAAAACCAAACATACTAACAAAATAAAATAAATAAAATAAAATAAATAAGACTTTGAGCCCCCCGTGGGACAACCTGATCACCTTGTATCCCCCCCAGCACTTAGAACAGGGCTTTGCACACAGTAAGCGCTTAACAAATGCCATCATCATTATTATTATTATTATAGACAATCTCTACCCATCCTCAGCAGTTGGGTCTAATCACTCAATCAGTGATATTAATTCAATCAATCAATCTCATTTGAGTGCTTGCTATGTGCAGAGCACTGTACTAAGCACTCGGCAGAGTCCCAAACAAGTAGGTGGACACGTTCCCTGCCCACAATGAGCTTACGGTCTAGGGATGACCATTATTTTTTTTCCGATGGCACCGTTGTACCGGTCAAGAATTTTCTGACTCTCCTGCTTTAGAGGGTGAGGTCCTGCATGGTGTGCTTCTGGAGAATGCTCATGGGAGCTTAGCACAGTGCACAGTTACGTACCAGCATTGGATGGGTCGAGTGGAGTGGAGAACCGTCCGCGGATAAGACGGGTCCCAGCAATCAATCCGTGGTATTGACTGAGTGCTGACTGTGTGCAGAGCACTGCTCTAAGCACTTGGGAGAGCATGCTATAACAGGGTTGGTTTGTATTTACTATTCTATTTATTTTATTTTGTTAATAATAATTATTATTATCATAATTATAATTATTATATTATATTATTAATATAATTAATTATTAATTAATAATAATAATAATAATAATAATAATGATGATGTTTTGTTGTCTGTCTCCCCCTTCTAGACTGTGAGCCCGCTGTTGGGTAGGGGCCGTCTCTATATGTTGCCAACTTGTACTTCCCAAGCGCTTAGTACAGTGCTCTGCACACAGTAAGCGCTCAATAAATACGATTGAATGAATGATTGAATGAATGAGTTCACTGCCCTCAAGGGGCTTACAGCCTAGAGGAGGAGACAGACAGTAAAATACCTTATGGAGAAGTACAAAAGTGCCGTGGGGCTGACGGGCGGTCTATTGTACTCTCCCAAGAGCTTAGTACAGTGCTCTGACCGTGGTAAGTGCTCACTGGCATTTAGTACAGTGCTCCGCACACAGTAAGCGCTCAATAAATATGATTGAATGAATGAATACGACTGGCGAATAGCAAACGCTTGACCTCTTCAAGGTGGCCCTGGTGACACCAGGTTTGCCAACTGGGGGCAGGGTAAGGAGGGGTTTGTGGGGAGGCAGGGGGTGATCACCCCCCGAGATGCTCTCTGCCCTTCCTGATTGTCTTGCATCTACCCCAGTGCTTAGTACAGCACTGAAATGCTCTCTGCCTCTCAAGAGATGTGCAGAAATCGAGGGTCTTCGGGCCTAGAGTCCCCCAAGGTCACCCACGGGCTAGCGACAGAGCTGGCACTAGAATCCGAGACTCTCAGGCCCGGGCTCTTCCCGCTAGGCCGCCCTGCCTCCCAGGATGAGAAACAACCTCTGTTGAACTCAAAAATCTCCAGTGGCTACCAATCAATCTGCGCATCAGGCAGAAACTCCTCACCCTGGGCTTCAAGGCTCCCCATCCCCTCGCCCCCTCCTACCTCACCTCCCTTCTCTCCTTCTCCAGCCCAGCCCGCACCCTCCGCTCCTCCACCGCTGATCTCCTCACCGTACCTCGCTCTCGCCTGTCCCGCCATCGACCCCCGGCCCACGTCATCCCCCGGGCCTGGAATGCCCCCAATCCCTCTGCCCATCCGCCAAGCTAGCTCTCTTCCTCCCTTCAAGGCCCTGCTGAGAGCTCACCTCCTCCAGGAGGCCTTCCCAGACTGAGCCCCTTCCTTCCTCTCCCCCTCGTCCCCCTCTCCATCCCCCCATCTTACCTCCTTCCCTTCCCCACAGCACCTGCATATATGTATATATCTTTGTACATATTTTTTACTCTATTTATTTATTTTATTTGTACATATCTATTCTATTTATTTTATTTTGTTAGTATGTTTGGTTTTGTTCTCTGTCTCCCCCTTTTAGACTGTGAGCCCACTGTTGGGTAGGGACTGTCTCTATATGTTGCCAATTTGTACTTCCCAAGCGCTTGAGTACAGTGCTCTGCACATAGTAAGCGCTCAATAAATACGATTGATGATGATGATGATGAACTCATTTACCACTGTACCTGCCCGGCGGAGGAGAGACTGGGGGAATAAACTCAAGCTTGACTAGCTGAGGTTTTGTTCTTGTCACAAAATTCCCTCAAACGCCCATCACCGACACATTTAATTTCCTGCCAAGCCGAGGACATTTCCTCAGACGATGGAGGGGCGGGCCTTGTAGACGAGGGGGAAGGAAGGATTTACTGAGTGTCTACTATCTGCAGAACGCTGTACTGGGCACCTGGAAGCGTACAGTTAAAGTAGTAGACGCGGCCCCCGGCCCCGGGGCGTTTCTAATTTAACTGGGGCGAATACAGATGGAAGTGCATAGTGATAATCAATCAATCAATAAATCAATCAATCGTATTTATTGAGCGCTTACTATGTGCAGAGCACTGTACTAAGCGCTTGGGAAGTACAAATTGGCAACACATAGAGACAGTCCCTACCCAACAGTGGGCTCACAGTCTAAAAGGGGGAGACAGAGAACAGAACCAAACATACCAACAAAATAAAATAGGAAAGAAATGTACAAGTAAAATAAATAAATAAATAAATAAATAGAGTAATAAATATGTACAACCATATATACATATATACAGGTGCTGTGGGGAAGGGAAGGAGGTAAGATGGGGGGATGGAGAGGGGGACGAGGGGGAGAGGAAGGAAGGGGCTGATAATAATTGTGGTGTTTGTCGGGTGCTTACCAAATACCGTAAATAAAAAAATTCCCTATGGGGCATCCCAAATTAACCAGGAACAGAATGAACAATGGAGAACAAACGAGGCTGCGATGTCAGAAGCAAGTGTCACGTGCCGGCGGTCCCCGGGGCCGCTCCGGCCGTGTCCGGCTCACCTTGGAATTGGACGTGGACTCCAGGAAGCAGAGTCGGTTGCCAAAGCCCTCCGCCGCCAGGCAGAGCTTCTGCTGCTCCTTGTGGATGGCGGTCGTGCACTGGAGAACCACCTCGTCATCCTGGCGGGAAGGAGAGGCGAGAGGTTAGCGCGGCCCCCGTGACGGACGTCCGCTCCCGTTCGTTCATTCAGTCGAAGTTATTGAGCGCTTACTGTGTGCTGAGCACTGGCTAAGCGCTTGGAAAGGACAATTCGGCAACAGATAGAAACAATCCCTACCCAACAACGGGCTCACAGTCTAGAAGGGGGGAGACAGACCACAAAACAAAACAAGTAGACAGGCGTCGATAGCATCGAAATAGGTAAATAGAATTATAGATCGATATCTATCTATATATCTACAGATATACACATAGAGAAGCAGTGTGGCCCAGTGGAAAGAGCCCGGGCTTTGGAGTCAGAGGTCATGGGTTCTAATCCCAGCTCCGCCAATTGTCAGCTGTGTGACTTTGGGCAAGTCACTTCTCTGGGCCTCAGTTCCCTCATCTGTAAAATGGGGATTAAGACTGTGAGCCCCCCGTGGGACAACCTGATCACCTTGTAACATCCCCAGCGCTTACAACGGTGCTTTGCACATAGTAAGCGCTTAATAAATGCCATCATTATTATTACACATCATGAATAAAATAAACAGAATAATAAATATGTAAGAATATACAGAAGCTCTATGGGGCGCGGAAAGGGGTACAGCAGAGGGAGGGAGTCGGGGCGATGGGGAGGGGAGGAGGAGAAGAGGAAAGGGGGGGCTCAGTCTGGAAGAGGTGGGCGCTCAGTAGGGTTTTGAAGGGGGAAGAGAGCTAGTTTGGTGGTTGTGAGGAGGGAGGGCATTCCAGGCCAGAGGTAGGACGTGGGCCGGGAATCGATGGCCGGACAGGCGAGAACGAGGCCCGGTGAGGAGGTGAGCGGCGGCAGAGGAGCGGAGGGTGCGGGCTGAGCTGGAAAAGGAGAGAAGGGAGGTGAGGTAGGAGGGGGCAAGATGATGGAGAGCTTTGAAGCCGGTAGTGAGGAGTTTTTGCTTCATGTGAAGGTTGATAGGCAACCACTGGAGATTTTTGAGGAGGGGTGTGACAGGCCCAGGGCGTTTCTGTAGAAAGATAATCCCAAGAGGCCCAGCGGTGAGGCGGACCTATTGGGGTGACTTGACAAGACCTAGAAACTTCCACTCAGAGCCAAAGAGACCCAAGATGGCAGCTCTCGGTCCTTAAAAGCCCACCCTTCCCGGTCCTCACTCCGGCCACCCCCAAATCCCGGCCCGCTTGGAGCCCCCACGCTCACGAAGAAAAGTCGGAGGGTGGAGACGAGCCGGAAAGCAAACGCAGCTGAGCTCAAGCTAAGGGCAAAAGGGTGGCGGTCGACAGCCCGATCCCTGCTTGGGACAGCTGCTCCTTCAGAATCAATCGATCCACCAAACAACCAGTGGTTCATTCATTCATTCATTCCTTCAATCGTATTTATTGAGCGCTTACTGTGTGCAGAGCACTGTACTAAGCGCTTGGGAAGTACAAGTTGGCAACGTATAGAGACGGTCCCTACCCAACAGTGGGCTCACAGTCACAGTGGTTGTGAGTGAGCCCCTCCTGAGCACTGCACAGAGCGCTTGGGAGAGTACGATAGAAGACACAATCCCTACCCTGGAGGAGCTTACCAACTGAAAGGAGAGCCGGACGTAAAATGATTTACGGGTAAGAGGAATGATACGGACCATAGACAGAAAGCTAGAGGGTAAGCTCGCTGTGGGCAGGGAATGAATCTACCAGCTCTGTTATATTGGACTCTCCCAAGTGCTTAGTACAGTGCCCTTCACACAGTAAGCACTCAATAAATATCATTGATGGATGTGTGGATGCTTACTTTACTCATCCCCTATGCTCTATAATATGCTCAGTGGAAAAGAGCCCAGGCTTTGGAGTCAGAGGTCATGGGTTCAAATCCCGGCACCGCCAATTGTCGGCTGTGTGACTTTGGGCAAGTCACTTCACTTCTCTGTGCCTCAGTTCCCTCATCTGTAAAATGGGGATGAAGACTGTGAGCCCCCCGTGGGACAATCTGATCACCTTGTAACCTCCCCAGCGCTTAGAACAGTGCTTTGTGCATAGTAAGCGCTTAATAAATGCCATCATTATTATTATTATTATTTATGCATTTATTAAGCATGGATTTAGCGGACAAATGATTGGCCTATTTGCAGAAGTTGGCATGTTGCAGCCAACTGATTTTCCCTTGTGAGAAAGACAATTATTTACATATACATTCATATGGTATCTGAACACCCCTGTGGGCATATAATAATAATAATAATAATAATGGCATTTATTAAGCGCTTACTACGTGCAAAGCACTGTTCTAAGCTCTGGGGAGGTTACAAGGTGATCAGGTTGTCCCACTGGGGGCTCACAGTCCTAATGTCCATCCTTCCTTCCTTGAAGCATATCCTTCCTTGAAGCACTCCGAGTCGAACATCCGTAAACTCAAGAGAAGCAGTGTGGCCTAGTGGATAGAGCCCAGATTTAGGAGTCAGAAGGACCTGGGTTCTAATCCCAGCTCTGCCACTTGTCTGCTGGGTGACCTCGGGCAATTCACCTCACTTCTCCGGGCTTCAGTTCCCTCTTCAAATGGGGATTAAGACTGGGAGCCCCAGGTGGGACTCGGACCGTGTCCAACCTGATTAGCTTGTATCTATCCCAGGGTTTAGTGTCATGCCTGGCACACAGTAAGCTCTTAAAAAACATCATTTAAAAATAAAAACCCTCCAGGAAGCCAGCTGCAGTGAGCAGCAGCGGCAGAGCAATGCTGACTGAGACGCAGTGCACATTCCAAAGGATGAAGGAGAACAGGTTCCCTTCTGCGTTTTTCTGCAGCATATTTTCAGCCACGAACCCATCCCCCGTGCGGGACTCGCTGTTATTCATTGCCATTTTCTTCCATCTCCACGGGCAGAGTCTCTCTGGCCATACACTTGCCCCCTTGATGGCTTCCCCCGGGACTAGGAGCTCGGCGATCCATGAGAGGTTAGCATTTTCTCCGCGTTTTTCAAAGAACGAACGCAACGTCGGCTGGAGGTTTGGGGCCCGGGTTTGCAGGCTCCTGCTTTTGGCAAACCTCTTGAAATTTGTACTTGCTAATTATGACATAAGTGCCATCCCTCAACTAAAATACAGACTTGCCTCCAATCTGCTTCTGGCCGCAGCCCACGTGTCCTCCCGAGCGCTCGGTCATCTGTGGCGTCTTTTGTCCCCCGCCAAAACCGGAGGGGATGGCGGGAAGAGGACACCCAGCCGACACCGCCAGGAAGCGTGGCCGGATTGGATCCTCCCCAGGAATTGGTCTGGGGACAAAGTGACCGCGGCCGGCAGCTCCTATTTCCCTCCAAGGGGACGAGTCAGTCGGTCGGCCAATCGTATTTATTGAGCGCTCACGATGTGCAGGGCACTGTACTAAGCGCTTGGGAGAGGACAATACGACAATAAACAGAGACACTCCCTGCCCACAGAGAGCTCACAGTCTAGGAGGATGAGAAGATCGATCAAAACGAGGTTGTTGGCAGGAGGCCACTGGGAAGTCAAAGCACTAAACTGAGACGGAGACAGGAAACAGGCTGAAAATACCCCAAATGCAACCTTCCGCCCAGGGACGAGGGCAGGTCCAAACTGACTCATTCATTCAATCGTACTTATTGAGCGCTTACTGTGTGCAGAGCACTGTACTAAGCGCTTGGGAAGTCCAAGTTGGCAACATAGAGAGACGGTCCCTACCCAACAGCGGGCTCACAGTCTAGAAGCGGGAGACACACAACAAAACAAAACATATTAACAAAATAAAATAAATAGAATAAATATGTTCAAATTAAATAAATAAATAAATAGAGTCTCTCCCCCTTCTTCTCACAGGGCTCGGGGATGATTTACCTGTGAGAATGGACAGAGAACCATGAACACACACAACACAACACACAGCGGGGACACCAGAAGTCACATGGCTTCGGTCCCATCCATCCTAGAATATTTGGGTCCGGGAGAAGCGAGGGGTGGCAGCAGGAGAGAGGTTGAGCAATTGTATTTATTATTGATGATGATGATGGCAATATTAATGGTATTTGTTAAGTGCTTACTACGTGTCAAGCGCTGGGATATATACCGGCAAATCAGGTTGGACACCTGTATATATATATGTATATATGTTTGTAAATATTTATTACTGTATTTATTTTACTTGCACATATTTATTCTATTTATTTTATTTTGTTAATATGTTTTGTTTTGTTGTCTGTCTCCCCCTTCTAGCCTGTGAGCCTGCTGTTGGGTAGGGACCGTCTCTATATGTTGCCAACTTGCACTTCCCAAGCCCTTAGTACAGTGCTCTGCACACAGCAAGCACTCAATAAATACGATTGAATAAATGAGTGAATGACACAGTCCCTGTCCCACATGGTAGACTGCATTCAACTCGATTTGCTTGTACCCACCCCAACATTTAGAACAGAACCTGGCAAACAGTAAGCATTTAACAAGTTCCACAATTATTACTGTTAATTATTTTAAGAGTGCAGACCACTTTCCTGTAATGGTCAGCTGTGTGACTTTGGGCAAGTCACTTAACGTCTCTGTGCCTCAGTTACGTCAACTGTAAAATGGAGATTAAAACTGTGAGCCCCCCGTGGGACAACCTGATCACCTTGTAACCTCCCCACTGCTTGGAAAAGTGCTTTGCACATAGTAAGTGTTTAACAAATACCATCATTATTATTATTATTTCCCTCTTTTCAGGCTCCAGATTTTCCTTCGGTTTCCCAGAATGGCTCTCAGTCTCTACAGCAAAGGCTTCCTTGATTTCTCACCCCTTTCGGCGAAATGCGGTCATGGTGGGAAGGTGGCCCTGTATGTCACATGCTCCCTCCCCTCTGGGCTCAGGGGTCATGACAGCTTCCCGGGATGGGTGGCCGGTGTGGAAGGAAACGTTTCTCTGGGCCTGAAGGAAACAACTCTCTGGGCCTGAAGGAAACATTTGTCCGGGCCTAAAGGAACTGTCTCTCTGGGTCTGAAGGAACCGTCTCCCTGGGCCTAAAGGAACCATTTCTCCAGGCCTGAAGGAAACGTCTCTCTGGCCCTAAAGGAACCATCTCCCTGGGCCTAAAGGAACCATTTCTCCGGGCCTGAAGGAAACGTCTCTCTGGCCCTGAAGGAAACATCTCTCTGGCCCTAAAGGAAAAGTCTCTCTGGCCCTGAAGGAAAAGTCTCTCTGGCTCTGAAGGAATCATCAATCTGGTCCTAAGGAAACATCTCCCCGGTCCTAAGGAAACATCTCTCCGGTCCTGAAGGAACCATTTGTCTGGGCCTAAAGGAACTGTCTCTCTGGGTCTGAAGGAAACATTTCTCCGGGCCCAAAGGAACCATCTCTCTGGGCCTAAAGGAACCATTTCTCTGGGCCTGAAGGAAACATTTCTCTGGGCCTGAAGGAACTGTCTCTCTGGGCCTAAAGGAACCATTTCTCTGGGTCTGAAGGAAACATCTCTCTGGGCCTGAAGGAAACATCTCTCTGGCCCTGAAGGAAAAGTCTCTCTGGCCTTAAAGGAATCATCTCTCCGGTCCTACGGAAACATCTCTCCGATCCTAAGGAAACATCTCTCTGGTCCTGAAGAAACCATTTGTCTGGGCCTAAGGGAACTGTCTCTCTGGGTCTGAAGGAAACATTTCTCCAGGCACGAAGGAACCATCTCTCTGGGCCTAAAGGAACCATTTCTCCGGGCCTGAAGGAAACGTCTCTCTGGCCCTGAAGGAAAAGTCTCTCTGGCCCTGAAGGAATCATCTCTCCGGTCCTAAGGAAACATCTCTCCGGTCCTGAAGGAAACATCTCTCTGGTGCTGAAAGAACTGTCTCTCTGGATCTAAAGAAAACATTTCTCTGAGCCCGAAGGAACCGTCTCTCTGGGTCTGAAGGAAACATTTCTCCAGGCACGAAGGAACCATCTCTCTGGGCCTAAAGGAACCATTTCTCCGGGCCTGAAGGAACCGTCTCCCTGGGCCTAAAGGAACCATTTCTCCAGGCCTGAAGGAAACGTCTCTCTGGCCCTAAAGGAAACATCTCTCTGGCCCTAAAGGAAACATCTCTCAGGCCCTAAAGGAAACATCTCTCTGGCCCTGAAGGAATCATCTCTCCGGTCCTAAGGAATCATCTCTCCAATCCTAAGGAAACATCTCTCCGATCCTGAAGGAAACGTCTCTCAGGTCCTCGGCTCTGAATGAACTTGGCAATGAGAAAGTCTCCTGAGGAAACGGGCAGGCCAAGAGTCCCAAGTGCTGAGAGAGAGCTTCGAGGCTTTGAAATCTGAGTGGGCTCAAGGCTCCCTAATGACTCTGCTCCCCTCAGGTTCCCTTCTCCCTCCCCCATTAGGCATTGCTCACCGCAGGGCCCTCGAAGCCACAAAGAAAGGGAGTGTGGGGGCAGAGTGGGAACAGTCAGTGTTCCCTCACTATTAAAAAACCATGTAATTTAAGGCTTGATATCACGAAGTCATGACAGGGGACGTGTAATTTCCTCGGGAAAATCGCCGAACCCACGGTTCCATTACGGAGGGGAGGGGGTAGGCGCGAAGCCAGTGCCTTTTCCCTGGGGTTCTCTGGGGCCGGACCCTCATGTCGCCCTGCTCGCTCTTTTCCTCTACAAAAAGCTGGTGGGAAAGCTGAGGGAGACGGCGGGGGAAGAACCGTAGAAGGTTTCGATTTAATCTCTAATCTCCACACCCCGATAATTGCTACTGCGGCATTTCTCATCTCGTATTCTCACAACTGCCGGCATTATCTCTCTCCACACCAAGTACGCATCCCCTTTTCCTCCTTCCTCCTAGCTGTAAATTATTTTCCTTCATTCATTCATTCAGTGGTATTTATTGAGCGCTTACTGTGTGCAGAGCACTGTACCAAGCGCTTGGGAAGTACAAGTTGGCAACATATAGAGACGGTCCCTACCCAACAACGGGCTCACAGTCTAGAGGGTGGCCCCGCTAAACTCTTGGAGGGCAGAGATCGTGTCTTCTCATTTTACTCTATTCTCCCAAGTGCTTAGTGCACTGCTTTGCACACAGTAGGCGCTCAAGAATTGACTGATTAAAGCTGAAATTCATTCCGCGATCAGGTTCCAGAAATCAAGCGCACAATCCGGAGGTCATCTGGTCCACCCCTCTGCCTCCAAGTGGGTGAATAACAAAAGCTTCCGGGTCAGAAGGTGGTCTACTTCGTACTTAACTGAGAAGTCACTTCACTTCTCTGTGCCTCAGTTACCTCATCTGTAAAATGGGGATTAAAACTGTGAGCCCCCCATGGGACCACCTGATCACCTTGTAGCCTCCCCCGGCTTAGAACAGTGTTTTGCACATAGTAAGCACTTAAAAATACCATTATTATCATTATTATTATTATTATTACTTCACTCTTTCCATGCCTGGAGGTTTGCCACAGCATCCCTTAGCAACTCAATCCAGAATTTTATCACCTCGCCTGCCAAAAAGTTCTTCCTTCTGTCTAGCCACAATCTCCCCTGCTGCGTGGCTCAGTGGAAAGGGCCTGGGCTTTGGAGTCAGAGGTTCCGGGTTCAAATCCCGGCTCCGCCAATTGTCAGCTGGGTGACTTTGGGCAAGTCACTTCACTTCTCCGTGCCTCAGTTACCTCCTCTGTAAAATGGGGATTAAGACTGTGAGCCCCCCGTGGACAACCTGATCCCCTTGTAACCTCCCCAGCGCTTAGAACAGTGTTTTGCACATAGTAAGCACTTAATAAAATGCCATCATTATTATTATTTGGCCCTTTTGTTTGGTTCTCATTAGAGACGGAGAGCAACTGAATGTTCATTCATTCAATCGCATTTATCGAGCGCTTACTGTGTGCCGAGAACTGTACTAAGCGCTTGGGAATGGACAATATGGCAATAATAATAATAATCATAATAATAATAGTAATAATAATAATAATACGGCAAGAGTGACAATCCCTGATCAGCAACCAGCCTCATGAACAAACAGCCCTCAACGGATTGGAAATCAATGGCCTCCTCAGTCTTCTCTTCTCCAAGTAAAACAAACCCCAGTTCCCTTCACCTTTCCTCTTACTTTCAGTTATCCATTGATCTCTCCCATCAATCAACTGTATTTCTTGAAAGTTTAGAGTGTTCAGGGCACTGTACTAAGCGCTCGAGAGAGTACAACACAACGATATAACAGACACTTTCCCTGCCCACCGTGAGCTTACAGTCTGGAGTTTCTTGGGCTCTTTAGATTATTTCAGAAGCAGCACGGCTCAGTGGAAAGAGCCCGGGCTTTGGAGTCAGAGGTCATGGGTTCAAACCCCGGCTCCGCCACTTGTCAGCTGTGTGACTTTGGGCAAGTCACAACTTCTCTGTGCCTCAGTTACCTCCTCTAGGCCTCAGTTCCCTCATCTGGAAAAGGGGGATTAAGACTGTGAGCCCTATGTGGGACAGCACTTGAGAGGTAGCGTGGCCTAGGGGTCACAGGACCTGGGTTCTAATCCCGGCTCCGCCACTCGTCTGCTGCGGGACCTTGGTCAAGTCGCTTCACTTCTCCAGGCCTCATCTGGAAAATGGGGATGGAGCCTGTGAGTCTCATGTGGGACAGAGACTGTGTCTAACCCAATTTGATTGTATCACTCCAGCACTTAAATACCACAATTATTATTATTATTAGTATTGTTACCTGTCTCAAATTGGTCCCGGCACCAGTCTGCCTTGGGAATCTAGGTTAAAAATCCCTTGCAGTCCAGCCCCTGCAGCGCTAAGTACGGCAATCCCACCCGAATATCAATTTGTCAGGCTGCTGCTTTCATCGGACTCCAACTGGAACACTGCCTGCAGGCCTAGGAAATGTCCCCTTTTCCTCCGAAGGAGGAACAGGAGTCACCCGGGATGGCCGATCTGAGGCGTAGTTGCTTTTCGACGGGAAATGCGTTTGGCACGCGAAGCTGGGAGACATGGGCTAGAGGAACGGTGTGATCCTGGACAGAAATCCTCGATAGACTACTGGTAGCGGAGAGAGACAGAGAGGGAAGGAGAGAGAGATGGAGAGAGACAGAGAGAGAGGGAGAGGTTCCTCTGATCAAATCAGAGCAACAGCCAGGGCACCGGAGGATCTGGGTTCTAATCCCGGCTCCGCCACTCATCTGCTGTGTGATCTTGGGCAAGTCAGTTCACTTCTCTGGGCTTCAGTTACCTCATCTGTAAAATGGGGATGACGACCGTGAGCCTCGAGCGGGACAGGGACTGTGTCCAATCTGATTATCTTGTTTCTAGTCCAGTGCCTGGCACGTAGTAAGCGCTTTAAAAGTACTATTAAACTAATAATAACAATACCTGCAGTATTTGTTAAGTTCAAGTGCCAAGCACTAGAGTAGATATAAGATTCTTTTAGACTGTGAGCCCACTGTTGGGTAGGGACTGTCTCTACATGTTGCCAATTTGTACTTCCCAAGTGCTTGTACAGTGCTCTGCACACAGTAAGCGCTCAATAAATACGATTGATGATGATGATTCTAGACTGTGAGCCCACTGTTGAGTAGGGACCGTCTCTATATGTTGCCAACTTGGACTTCCCAAGCGCGTAGTACAGTGCTCTGCACACAGTAAGCGCTCAATAGATACGATTGATTGATTGATTGATAAGCAGATCCCACATGGGGCTCAACAGTCTAAGAAGGAGGGAAAACAAGTTCTGAATCCCCGTTGTGCGGATGAGGGAACTGAGGCACAGCAAAGTTTAAGTGACTTGCCCAAGGTCGCACAGCAGGGAAGTGGTGGAGTTGGGATTAGAGCCTGGTTCCTCTGACTCCGGGTTCTTTCCACTAGGCCATGCTGCTTCTCTACGGTGTGGGAATACAGCTTTCTCCCTCCTCCCCCAGATTCCAGGTCTAATTCTCCGCCCAGGGCCGTGAAATACTAGAGGGATCACTCAATCAATTGCATTTATTGAGCACTTACTGTGTGCAGAGCACTGTACTAAGCGCTTGGGAAGTACAAGTTGGCAACATATAGAGATGGTCCCTACCCAACAGTGGGCTCACAGTCTAAAAGGGGGAGACAGAGAACAAAACCAAACATACTAACAAAATAAAATAAATAGAATAGATATGTACAGGTAAAATAAATAAATAAATAGAGTAATAAATATGTACAAACATATATACACATATACAGGTGCTATGGGGAGGTAGGATGGGGGGATGGAGAGGGGGACGAGGGGGAGAGGAAGGAAGGGGCTCAGTCTGGGAAGGCCTCCTGGAGGGATGATACCCGTCCTCGGTCAAAAACCTCGCCGAGCTGAAAAGGAGCAAGAACCGAGGAAGAAGAGGCCTGCGCCAGGCGCCCTGATGGATCCTGATCATTTTCATCCTAGTGCCAGAAATTAGGGATAAAAAAGAATGCATGACAAAACCGCCGGGGATTCAAAAGGTCAGCTGTAAGGAAGTGGCTCAATGAAGCAAGCCCCAATTCAATCACTCCCCTTCATCCTCTCATTAATAAATGCCATCGGGAAGGTTCCCTCCCTGGGAAAATCCCTGACTGAAGGCAAGTGGATTAAAAAAAAAAAAATCAATCCAGCTCTTCTACTTCCACGGGCTAGCTCAGAGCCATCTTGGCTTCTTTCTGCTGAGCAGAAGCGCTCTATCTATTATCCTGGTATTCGTTAAGCACTTAATACGTGTCCTAAGCGCTGGGGTAGATACAAATCAATCAGACTGGACCTAATCCTTGTCTTACTTGGAGCTCACAGCCTAGGTATATATGTATATACTGTATATAAATATGTATATATGTATATACTGTATATATATACATATATATGTATATACTGTATATATATACATATATATGTATATATGTATATACTGTATATATATACATATATATGTATATATGTATATACTGTATATATATGCACCTGTATATATATATATATATGTTTGTACATATTTATTACTCTATTTATTTATTTATTTTGCTTGTACATATCTAGTCTATTTTATTTTGTTAGTATGTTTGGTTTAGTTCTCTGTCTCCCCTTTTTAGACTGTGAGCCCACTGTTGGGTAGGGACTGTCTCTATATGTTGCCAATTTGTACTTCCCAAGCACTTAGTACAGTGCTCTGCACATAGTAAGCACTCAATAAATAGGATTGATGATGATGATGATGATGATAAGTGGGAGGGAGAACGGGTAATTAATCCCCATTTTATGAGGAAACTGAGGCACAAAGCAGTTAAGTGACTTGCCTAAGGTCACGGTGCTCTTTGGTGTAGTGCTGTCTCCTTCCCCTTCTTTTCACTCATTCATTCAATCATATTTATTGAGCACTTACTGTGTGCTGTGAGCCCACTGTTGGGTAGGGACCGTCTCTATATGTTGCCAACTTGTACTTCCCAAGCGCTTAGTCCAGTGCTCTGCACACAGTAAGCGCTCAATAAATATGATTGATTGATTGCAGAGCACTGTACTAAGCACTTGGGAAGTCCAAGTTGGCAACATATAGAGACGGTTCCTACCCAACAGCGGGCTCACAGTCTAGAAGGGGGAGACAAAGAACAAAACAAAACATATTAACAAAATAAAATAAATAGAATAAATATGTACAAATAAAATAAATCAATAAATAGAATAATAAATCCGTACAAACATATATACATATATACAGGTGCTGTGGGGAGGGGGAGAGGAAGGAGGGGGCTCAGTCTGGGCCCTTCTTTCTTCTTGCTGTGAATTATTTTAGTGTCTGTCTTCCTGGCTAGAATGTAAATTCCTGGAGGACAAGGATCATGGCTACTTATTCGTGTTTAAAGGGGGTATAAAGAGAAATCAATCTAGGAAAACAGGCACTGAATAAGAAATAACAGGTTGGTTAAGCGAGTCCAGTGCTTAGAACAATGCTCGGCTCATAGTAAGTGCTTAAATACCAGAATTATTATTATTTATTATTATTATTATTATTAAAAGCACAGAGCTGGGCGTGCTAATCAATCAACTGTAGGTACTGTGTGCAGCGCCTTGAAATGAGCGCTTGGGAGAATTCGACAAAATTGGCAGACATCCTTCCTGCCCACAAGGAGCTTGTAGTTTCTAGTCACAGCTCTGTGCCCCTGGGCAAGTCATTTAACCTGTTTCCGTTGTGTTGTACGCTCCCGAATGCTTAGTACAGCGCTCTGCACGCAGTAAGCGCTCAATAAATACCATGGACTGATTCCCGACCTGTGCTTCCTCCTCTACAAAATAGCAATAATAATGTTAATAATGTTGGTATTTGTTAAGCGCTTACTATGTGCCGAGCACTGTTCTAAGCGCCGGGGTAGATACAGGGTAATCAGGTTGTCCCACGTGGGGCTCACAGTCTTAATCCCCATTTTACAGATGAGGTCACTGAGGCACTGAGAAGTGAAATGACTTGCCCAAAGTCCCACAGCTGACAAGTGGCGGAGCCGGGATTAGAACCCACGACCTCTGACTCCTGAGCCCGGGCTCTTTCCACTAAGCCAAGCTGCTTCTTTATAATGATGGGATTTGTTAAGCGCTTACTATGTGCCAAGCGCTGTTCTAAGCGCCGAGGTAGATACAAGGCAATCAGGATGTCCCACGTGGGGCTCCCTAGTTTTCATCCCCATTTGACAGAGGAGGGAACTGAGGCCCAGAGAAGTGAAGTGACTTGTCCAAGGTCACACAGCTGACAAGCGGCAGAGCCGGGATGAGAACCCATCCGTTCAGCGCTTACCGCGGATCAAAAAACGGGGCGGATACAGTCGGATCAGAAACAGTCCCTGTCCCGCATAAGGTAGGGAGAAAACATTCATTCATTCATCCAATCGTATTTATTGAGCGCTTACCGTGTGCAGAGCACTGTACTAAGCGCTTGGGAAGTCCAAGTCGGCAACATCTAGAGCCGGTCCCTACCCAACAGCGGGCTCACAGGCTAGAAGGGGGAGACAAAGTAAAACAGGTATTGAATCCCCCTTTTCAGACGGGTGAACTGAGGCCCAGAGAAGGTAAGCGACCTGCCCAAGGTCACCCAGCAGGCAAGCGGTGGGGCCAGGATTAGAACTCAGGTCGCCTGACTGCGGGGCCCACGCTCTTTCTCCCAGGCCCCGCCGCTCCTTGGAGCTAAAATTATCCATCCTCCCACCCCTAGCAGCTGCTGCTATGGAATGGAGCCTGGAGGAGGAGGCAGTTTCAGGCCTTGAAGGAGGAAAATCGTCAGAAAAATAATCAGGATCACCACGATGGCCCTCGGTCGGCAATTACGAAGCGATCGACGTTGAGAACACGGTCCCTGTTTCCCCCTCTACTTTGAGATCGATAAATACTGCTGACTGACTGATTGCCAGCGTTCTTGAAAAGCAGGGTGGCCTAGTGGAAAGAGCACAGACTTGGGAGTCGAGGGATCTGGGTTCGAAATCCAGCACCACCATTTGCCCGTTTATGCCCTCCGGCAAGTCACTTAACTTGTCTGTTCCTGAGTTTTATCATCTGTAAAATGGGTCGTAAACCCCGTTCTACCTCCCCCTTGGACTGTGAGCCCCATGTGGGGTGGAAACTGAGGTTCATCTGATTATCCCGGACCCCACCTCGGTGCTTAGCGTATCGGTAAGCCCTTTAGCAAATACCATAATTATCACTATTAATCTATCATATTTATTGAGCGCTTACTGTGTGCGGAGCACTGTACTAAGCGCTTGGGAAGTCCAAGTTGGCAACATATAGAGACGGTCCCTACCCAACAGCGGGCTCACAGTCTAGAAGGGGGAGACAGACAACAAAACCAAACACACCAACAAAATAAAATAAATAGAACAGATATGTACAAGTAAAATAGAGTAATAAATATGTACAAACATATAGACAGCGTGGCTCAGTGGAAAGAGCCCGGGCTTTGGAGTCAGAGGTCGTGGGTTCGAATCCCGCTCCGCCACAAGTCTGCTGTGTGACCTTGGGCAAGTGACTTCACTTCTCTGAGCCTCAGTTACCTCATCTGTAAAAATGGGGATTAAGACTGTTAATATTATTATTATTTCCACTAGGCCAAGCTAGCTGACGGCAGAAGCCAAGTTGTCAGCACGTTTTTTATTATCATAATGATAATAATAATAATGGCATCTATTAAGCGCTTACTACGTGCAAAACACTGTTGATGATGATGGCATTTATTAAGCGCTTACTATGTGGAAAGCACTGTTCTAAAAGTGCTGGGGAGGTTACAAGGTGATCAGGTTGTCCCACGGGGAGCTCTAGTCTTCATCCCCGTTTTCCAGATGAGGGAACTGAGGCCCAGAGAAGTGAAGTGACTTGCCCAAGGTCACATAGCTGACAATTGGCGGAGCCGGGATTTGAACCCGTGACCTCTGACTCCAAAGCCCGGGCTCTTTCCACTGAGCCACGCTGCTTCTCATGCATTATAAAGTGCGAGTAGAGGGCACACACCACTTAAGTAGCGTAATACACGGAACATGTGAATATCATCAATCATCATCAATCGTATTTATTGAGTGCTTACTGTGTGCAGAGCACTGTACTAAACGCTTGAGCACGGTACTAAGTGCTTGAATAGAATAGAATAGAATAAGAGAATAGAAAATAGAATAGAATATAGAAAAGAATAGTTGAATAGGAACCACTTCATAAAGAACACAAAATGCCAATAAACTCAGCAGCTTCTTAATCTCTAGCACATAATCCAAATCTTCCCAAAGCAATAAAAATACGCACCGAGTGCCTGGGAATCAGATGGGGGGGAAACAGGTCATTCATTCATTCAATCGTATTCATTGAGCGCTGACTGTGTGCAGAGCACTGTACTAAACGCTTGAGCACGGTACTAAGCGCTTGAATAGAATAGAATAGAATAAGAGAATAGAAAATAGAATAGAATAGAATAGAATAGAATAGTTGAATAGAAACCACTTCATAAAGAACACAAAATGCCAATAAAGTCAGCAGCTTCTTAATCTCTAGCACATAATCCAAATCTTCCCAAAGACATAAAAATACACACTGAGTGCCTGGGAGTCAGATGGGGGGGGAAACGGGTCATTCATTCATTCAATCACATTCATTGAGCGCTGACTGTGTGCAGAGCGCTGTACTAAACGCTTGAGCATGGTACTAAGCGCTTGAATAGAATAGAATAAGAGAATAGAAAATAGAATAGAATAGTTGAATAGAAACCACTTCATAAAGAACACAAAATGCCAATAAACTCAGCAGCTTCTTAATCTCTAGCACATAATCCAAATCTTCCCAAAGCCATAAAAATACGCACCGAGTGCCTGGGAATCAGATGGGGGGGAAACGGGTCATTCATTCATTCAATCGCATTCATTGAGCGCTGACTGTGTGCAGAGCGCTGTACTAAACGCTTGAGCATGGTACTAAGCGCTTGAATAGAATAGAATAAGAGAATAGAAAATAGAATAGAATAGAATAGTTGAATAGAAACCACTTCATAAAGAACACAAAATGCCAATAAACTCAGCAGCTTCTTAATCTCTAGCACATAATCCAAATCTTCCCAAAGCCATAAAAATACGCACCGAGTGCCTGGGAATCAGATGGGGGGGGGAACGGGTCATTCATTCATTCAATCGTATTCATTGAGCGCTGACTGTGTGCAGAGCACTGTACTAAACGCTTGAGCACGGTACTAAGCGCTTGAATAGAATAGAATAGAATAAGAGAATAGAAAATAGAATAGAATAGTTGAATAGAAACCACTTCATAAAGAACACAAAATGCCAATAAACTCAGCAGCTTCTTAATCTCTAGCACATAATCCAAATCTTCCCAAAGCCATAAAAATACGCACCGAGTGCCTGGGAATCAGATGGGGGGGGAACGGGTCATTCATTCATTCAATCGTATTCATTGAGCGCTGACTGTGTGCAGAGCACTGTACTAAACGCTTGAGCATGGTACTAAGCGCTTGAATAGAATAGAATAGAATAAGAGAATAGAAAATAGAATAGAATATAGAAAAGAATAGTTGAATAGGAACCACTTCATAAAGAACACAAAATGCCAATAAACTCAGCAGCTTCTTAATCTCTAGCACATAATCCAAATCTTTCCAAAGCCATAAAAATACGCACCGAGTGCCTGGGAATCAGATGGGGGGGAAACGGGTCATTCATTCATTCAATCGTATTCACTGAGCGCTGACTGTGTGCAGAGCACTGTACTAAACGCTTGAGCATGGTACTAAGCGCTTGAATAGAATAGAATAGAATAAGAGAATAGAAAATAGAATAGAATAGTTGAATAGAAACCACTTCATAAAGAACACAAAATGCCAATAAACTCAGCAGCTTCTTAATCTCTAGCACATAATCCAAATCTTCCCAAAGCCATAAAAATACGCACCGAGTGCCTGGGAATCAGATGGGGGGGGAAACGGGTCATTCATTCATTCAATCGTATTCATTGAGCGCTGACTGTGTGCAGAGCGCTGTACTAAACGCTTGAGCATGGTACTAAGCGCTTGAATAGAATAGAATAGAATGAGAATAGAAAATAGAATAGAATAGTTGAATAGAAACCACTTCATAAAGAACACAAAATGCCAATAAACTCAGCAGTTTCTTAATCTCTAGCACATAATCCAAATCTTCCCAAAGCCATAAAAATATGCACCGAGTGCCTGGGAATCAGAGAAAGGGTCATTCATTCATTCAATCGTATTCATTGAGCGCTGACTGTGTGCAGAGCACTGTACTAAGCGCAACAACGAGAGCTGGTCCCTACCCAACAGCGGGCTTACAGTCTAGAAGGGGGAGACAGACGACAAAACAAAATATGAAGATGGGTGTCAAAACCATCAGAATAAATAGAATTAAAGCCATAGGCACATCATTAACAAAATAAATCGAATAGGATCGTCATAGAAAAAAGCAACGTGGCCTAGTGGATAGAGTCCGGGCTGGGAATCAGAAGGACCTGGGTTCTAATCCCAGTTCCGCCGCTTGCCTGCTGTGTGACCCTGGGCGAGTCACTTCACTTCTCTGAGCCTCAGTTCCCTCCTCTGCAAAATGGGGATGAAGACTGTGAGCCCCAACGGGGATGGGGACTGTGTCCAACCTGATTAGCTTGCATCTACTCTGGCTCTTAATGCAGTGCTTGATGCGTAGTAAGCGCTTAACAAATACCATTTTTTAAAAAGGTCATTTTGAAGGGGGGTTGTATTTATTGAGTGCCTGACAACCACCCCCCTGCACCCTAGGATTAACCTCCCCTAGCAGGACAGCTAATAATAATAATAATAATGGCATTTATTAAGCACTTACTACATGCACAGCACTGTTCTAAGCGCTGGGGAGGTTACAAGATGATCAGGTTGTCCCACGGGGGCCTCACAGTCTTCATCCCCATTTTACAGATGAGGGAACTGAAGCACGGAGAATAATAATAATGATGGTATTTGTTAAGCGCTTACTATGTACCAAGCACTGTTCTAATCGCTGGGGGAGATACCAGGTGATCAGGTTGTCCCACGGGGGGCTCACAGTCTTCACCCCCATTTGACAGGTGAGGGAACTGAGGCACAGAGAATAATAATAATGACGGTATTTGTTAAGCGCTTACTATGTGCCAAGCACTGTTCTAAGCGCTAGGGGAGATACATGGGGATGAGGCTGTCCCACGGGGGGCTCACAGTCTTCATCCCCATTTTACAGATGAGGGAACTGAGGCACAGAGAGTAATAATAATGATGGTCTTTGTTAAGCGCTTACTATGTGCCAAGCACTGTTCTAAGCACTGGGGGAGATACAAGGTGATGAGGTTGTCCCACGGGTGGCTCACAGTCTTCATCCCCATTTTACAGATGAGGGAACTGAGGCACAGAGAATAATAATAATGATGGTCTTTGTTAAGCGCTTACTATGTGCCAAACACTGTTCTAAGCGCTGGGGGAGATACACGGGCATCAGGCTGTCCCACGGGGGGCTCACAGTCTTCATCCCCATTTTCTAGATGAGGGAACTGAGGCTCAGAGAAGCGAAGCGACTCGCCCAGAGTCACACAGCTGACAGTTGGCGGAGCCGGGATTTGAACCCGTGACCTCGGACTCCAAAGCCCGGGCGCTCCGCACACGGTCCACCCCAAACACATACCATGGATGGGTCTGGAAACCCAGCGCCGACGCTACCTCTTCTAATGGTTCGACGGAAGTGTGGCGGCGAGCTCCAGGGCCTGATTGATTCTTTCAGACCAACTTCCCTGCCTTCCAGCTGGAGTTGGCCCAACTTGTACTTCCCAAGCGCTTAGTACAGTGCTCTGCACACAGTAAGCGCTCAATAAATATGATTGATTGCGCTTAGTACAGTGCTCTGCACACAGTAAGCGCTCAATAAATACGATTGATGATGATTGATTGACCGGCACTTGACAGTTGCAGCGGCCAAGAAACCCTCCTACACCTTCCAGGAGTCCTTGACAATCAATCCATCGTATTTATTGAGCGCTTACTGTGTGCAGAGCACTGTACTAAGCGCTTGACAATCCTCCAGCCGGCAGGCTAGGCCGGAGCAAAACCCTTCTGCCTCAGGGGTGACCGAACCCGACCGGAAACCTCTTCGATCTGACGGGCCGGGCACCCCTGGGGATGAAAGTGCCCGACCTGAGTTGGCTCGGGAGACGGGAGATGATGATTATGGCATTTGTTAAGCGCTTACTATGTGCAAAGCACTGTTCTGAGCGCCGGAGAAGAGGCCAGATGGCTTTTTTAAGGCAAGGAGGGAAGGGCGGAGGACCAAAGTCCCGCTGCGGTAGGCCGGACGGCTTTCCAGGCCACTCGAGGGGGAAAAGCGGAGTTAGGGAGACGGGAGATGATGATTACGGTATTTGTTAAGCGCTTACGATGTGCAAAGCACTGTTCTAAGCGCCGGAGAAGAGGCCAGATGGATTTTTTAAGGCCAGAAGGGCAGGGCGGAGGACCAAAGTCCCGCAGCGGTTGGCCGGACGGCTTTCCAGGCCGCTCGTGGGGGACAAGCAGAGTTAGGGCAGTCCACCATGGATCCCGGAGAGGAGCTGGGGCCTAGTGGGAAGAGCAGAGGCCACTGTGCAGGGGGAGGGGATCCGGGAATGGCGCTCACTGACCTGGGGAGAGGCGGGACAACCCCCTCGTGCTCTGGACTGAGCGCCTCTCCAACAGGTGACACGAGTTAAGGAGCAGTGACGCAGCGTCTGCCCACCAGGTGGCGCTAATTGGTTGGGGGGTTGCAGACGCACGTCTCTCCACCAGGTGGCGCTGATTGAGGGGGGTGCAGACGCAGCGTCTTTCCACCAGGTGGCGCTGATTGGTAGGGGTACAGACGCGGAGTCTCTCCACCAGGTGGCGCTGATTCAAACAATCAATCAATCAATCAATCGTATTTATTGAGCGCTTACTATGTGCAGAGCACTGTACTAAGCTTAGCTCCTCTCCGCCAGAGGGCTCATAATAATCAATCAATCAATCGCATTTATTAAGCTCTTACTGTGTGCGGAGCACTGTACTAAGCGCTTGGGAAGTACAAGCTGGCAACATATAGAGACGGAATAATAACAATAATAATAATAACTGATTCAAACAAATAATAATAATAATGGTATTTGTTAAGCGCTTACTATGTGCAAAGCACTGTTCTAAGCACTGGGGAGGTTACAGTGTGATCAGGTTGCCCCTCGTGGGGTTCACAGTCTTCATCCCCATTTTCCAGATGAGGTAACTGAGGCCCAGAGAAGTGAAGTGACTTGCCCAAAGCCACACAGCTGACAAGTGGCGGGGCCAGGATTAGAACCCGTGACCTCTGACTCCCAAGCCCGGGCTCTTTCCACTGAGCCATGCTTCTTCTCAAATCAATATAGCCCCTCTCTCCCTGAGGGTGCAGGCTCATAATAATAATAATAATAATAATAATTTTGGCATTTGTTAAGCGCTTACTATATGCCAAGCACTGTTCTAAGCGCTAGGTAGATACAAAGTAAACAGGTTATCCCGCATGGGGCTCACAGTCTTAATCCCCATTTTCCAGATGAGGTAACCGAGGCACTGAGATGTTAAATGGCTTGCCCAAGGTCACACAGCAGACAAGTGGCGGAGTCGGGATTTGAACCCATGACCTCTGACTCCCAAGCCCGGGCTCTTTCCACTGAGCCACGCTGCTTCTCCAAATTAAGTGTTTAACCAAGGTCTGATGAAAATAAGGCAGCGCAACTCCTTTAAGACCCCCCAAAAAAGCTCCCAGGGTTAATAAACTTAGCAGATGCCGTTGCAAAAATAGGCGACCCGCAGGATAAATGACTATTTACATCTTCTGAACGCACTGGATTTCTTCAAAACCCGCTTTAATAGGCTGGGATGGCATAAGCCCGCCATATCGACAGCATCCTTTTGTGAGTCAATATAAAAGGATATTTATACTGTAATAAATGATGCTTAAATTAAAGCGTTTAGGGCCCATCGCTGGCACTGATCGACAGCGGGAGCCTACGGTCGCTCCGCCGCGGGCCTGCGTCCGCCCGCCCGCATGATTTTCTCTCTCTCCTCCCCTCCTGATTTTCAAAATGACTGCTCTGTCCTGCCGCACGTCGGGATGGATTAACAGGTCAGGACTGATTATCCCGGGTCACGAAATCCTCGCGCTGGGAAGCTCGTTTCAAAGCCTCCTCCGGCTTTCAAGCCGTCCGTCAGCTCGCCCCCTCTTATCCGACCTCGCTGATTTCCGACTCCGGCCCAGCACGTTCGCTTGGCTCCTCTCATGCCAACTTACTCACCGCATTTTGATCTCGTCTACTGTGCCACCGACCCCTCGCCCACGTCCTGCCTCCGGCCTGGCACTTTCCCCTCGGCTCCGAAGCCTCCCGGGAAGCACACTCCTCCAAGGGGCCTTCCCCAGATTCATTCCTTCAATCGCCCGTATTGAGCGCTTCCTGTGTGCGGAGCCCTGTGCTAAGCGCTTGGCAAGGACAAGTCGGCAACGGACAGAGACAATCCCTACCCAACGGGCTCACGGTCTTTTAGCCTGTGAGCCCACTCTTGGGTAGGGACTGTCTCTATATGTTGCCGACTTGTCCTTCCCAAGCGCTTAGTACAGTGCTCTGCACACGGTAAATGCTCAATAAATACGATTGACTGATTGATTGAAGGGGGAGACGGACAACAAAACCAAATGAGCAGACAGTTGTCCATAGTATCAAAAGAGATAAACTGAATTATAGCTGTAGGCGCATCATTAATAAAAATTGATAGAGTAATAAATAGGTACAAATATACACAAGTGCTGTGGGGAGGGGAAGGGAGGGAATGGGGGCGATCGGGAGGGGAGGAGGAGCAGATCTAATATATTAATAATAATAATGATGGTATTTGTTAAGCGTTTACAGTGTGCCAAGCACTTGTTCTATGCGCTGGGGGGATACAAGGTGACCAGATGGTCCCACGTGCGGCTCACAGTCTTCATCCCCATTTTGCAGATGAGGGAACTGAGGCCCAGAGAAGTGAAGTGACTCGCCCAAGTCACCCAGCTGACAAGCGGCGGAACTGGGATTAGAACCCACGACCTCTGGCTCCCAAGCCTGGGCTCTTTCCACCGAGCCACGCTCTCCCTCCTGTATCACCCTTATGTTTAAATCCGAACCCTTTATTCACCCCACCTTAATAAGAATAATGATGATGGTATTTGTTAAGCACTTACTATGTGCAAAGCACTGTTCTAAGCGCTGGGGGATACAAGGTGATCAGGTTGTCCCTTGTGGGGCTCACAATCTTAATCCCCATTTTACAGATGAGGTAACTGAGGCCCAGAGAAATGAAGTGACTTGCCCAAAGCCACCCAGCTGACAATTGGCGGAGCCGGGATTTGAACCCACGACCTCTGACTCCAAAGCCCGGGTTCTTTCCACTGAGCCACGCACCTTCTGTATGTCTGTAATTTATTTTTCTGTCCGTCTCCCCCTCTAAACTGTGACCGCCCATTCTGTTCTACTGTATTCATCCAAGCGTATGTATTGAGCGCTTCCTCCGCGCAGTCCTCTCCCAAGCGCTCAGTACAGTGCTCTGCACAGGGTCAGCGCTCGAGACGGACTGATTTACGATCGCCCGGGTTACGGTGAGGCTGTTTCCAGAGGAAACTCTGGAGTTTGTATCTCAGGAGGTGATAGTCTTGATTTCAGTCATTCAATTGTATTTATTGAGCGCTTACTGTACACAGAGCATTGTACTAAGCGATTTCCATGCACACTACTGTATTCATTCACGCGTATGTATTGAGCGCTTCCTCCGTGCAGTCCTCTCCCAAGCGCTCAGTACAGTGCTCTGCACAGGGTCAGCGCTCGAGACGGACTGATTTACGATCGCCCGGGTTACGGTGAGGCTGTTTCCAGCGGAAACTCTGGAGATTTGTATCTCCGGAGGTGACGGTCTTGATTTCATTCATTCAATCGTATTTATTGAGCGCTTACTGTGTGCAGAGCACTGTACTAAGCGATTTCCGTGCACACGAGGAAAAAACCTCCCAGAAAAGAGGATCCACATGTACTTCCAACTATGAAACCCTCCTTTTTCATCAGCTTCTTACATAAATATTTACGGAAGAACTCTCAGCAACTTCTAGGCCCTGGAATAGACGAGTCTGCTAGTCCTTGGGAGACACTTCAAGATTAATGCTCCCCGTTCTGTAAACAAAGAAACTAAAATCAGAAAAGCAGCGTGGCTCGGTGGAAAGAGCCCGGGCTTTGGAGTCAGAGGTCATGGGTTCGAGTCCCGGCTCTGCCACATGTCTGCTGTGTGTCCTTGGGTAAGTCACTTAACTTCTCGGAGCCTCAGTCACCTCATCTGTAAAATAGGGATGATGACTGTAAGCCCCACGTGGGACAACCTGATCACCTTGCATCCCCCACCCCAGCGCTTAGAACAGTGCTTTGCACATAGTAAGCGCTTAACAAATACCATCATTATTATTATTAAAATCCAGGGATTAAAGTGAGGTTTTTCAGTCCCCCGGGGTGACGATAGGGTGGTGCCCAAATCACTGTCAATGCAGCTTTCTCCGGTGCTTAGCACAAAGTAAGTGTACAACAAGCGCTTAGTACAGTGCTCTGCGCTCAGTAAGCGCTCAATAAATACAACTGAATCATCATCATCATCAACCGTATTTATTGAGCGCTTACTGTGTGCAGAGCACTGTACTAAGCGCTTGGGAAGGACAAGGATATATATACGTATATACAGGGATATATACCTGTATATATGTATATACGTTTGTACATATTTTTTTACTCTATTTATTTATTTTATTTGTACATATCTATTCTATTTATTTTATTTTGTTAGTATGTTTGGTTTTGTTCTCTGTCTCCCCCTTTTAGACTGTGAGCCCACTGTTGGGTAGGGACTGTCTCTAGATGTTGCCAATTTGTACTTCCCAAGCGCTTAGTACAGAGCTCTGCACATAGTAAGCGCTCAATAAATACGATTGATGATGATGATGACAAGTTGGCAACATATAGAGACAGTCCCTACCCAAAGACAGTCCCTACCCAAATGAATGAATTCATTCGTGAATGAATGAATGAAAAGCAATACATGAGGGGGATGCGTATTGAGGTGAATATTAATATTAAAGCATCTGTTTTCACGGTATCTGTTAAGCTTTTACATGGTGCCGGGCACTGTACTAAGCGCTGGAGTAAATGCACGCTAATCAGGTTAGACGCAGTCCCCGTCCCACGTGGGGCTCACAGTCTTCATCCCCATTTTACTCGACTGGGAGCTCGCTGTGGGCAGGGAATGGGTCTATTGTCCTCTCCCAAGGGCTCAGTACAGTGCTTTGCGCACAGTAAGTGCTCGATAAATACGACCGATTGAAAGCGTCCAACCCGATCTGCTGGTCTCCCCCAGAATTTCCACAGTGCCAGGCACGTAGTAAGCGTTCGGCAAATACGGTCTACCCAAATTACAACCATTTCAACATTAGTAGTGATGAAAAACACAAAACTAATGAGATTAATATTGGGATCACAAATAAAATTATCATTACAGAAATGGCAAAAAAACGCAACCGTCGGCCTTGTACGGGTAATCGATTCTGACAGACTTCTTTCTGACAGAATTCTTTTAGACTGTGAGCCCAATGTTGGGTAGGGACTGTCTCTATATGTTGCCAATTTGTACTTCCCAAGCGCTTAGTACAGTGCTCTGCACATAGTAAGCGCTCAATAAATATGATTGATTGATTGATTGACAGATTCAAAAGGCTGCGAAGGGATCTGGCTGGGCCGCATTTCTGCGGCGGAGGTAACGACGCTCCTTTGCGGCCGAGGCTGGCGTATGGCACCCTGCTTCTCCTAAAAGACGGTGCCGATTAAACGCGTGGAGCGTAAAATGCATTTAAGTGGATTTCCTTCTTGCCGGTTTATGAAATACAGGCCATATGTCCTTTCTCGTTATCCCAGACGGCCTCCGATTTGACGGGAGCCGGGGTTTTCTAAGCGGAGACATTTCCTTCTAGACGGAGCAGGAGAATTCAGACGTCGCCATCGATATCAACTGAGCATCTCCAGTGAGCGGAGCAGGGGCCTGAGAAGCGGGGTGGCCTAGTGGTTAGGGCCCGGGCCCGGGAATCAAAAGGATCTGGGTTCTAATCCCGGCTCCGCCGCTTGTCTACCGTGTGACCTGGGGCAAGTCACCCAGGGCTTCAGCGCTTAGAACAGTGCCTTGCACATAGTAAGCGCTTAATAAATGCCATTATTATTATTATTATTATTATTATTATTATTATTATTATTAGAACAGTGCTCGGTAATAATAATGATAATAATAACGATGGCATTTATTAAGTAAGCACTTACTATATGCCAAGCACTGTTCTAAGCGCTGGGGAGGTTACAAGGTGATCAGGTTGTCCCACGGGGGGCTCACAGTTTTCATCCCCATTTTACAGATGAGGGAACAGGCACTGAGAATAATAATAATGATGGTATTTGTTAAGCGCTTACTATGTGCCAAGCACTGTTCTAAGCACTGGGGGAGCTACAAGGTGATCAGATTGTCCCACGGGGGGCTCACAGTCTTCATCCCCACAGTCATTATCCTCATTTTACAGCTAACTGAGGCCCAGAGAAGTGAAGTGACTTGCCCAAAGTCACACCGCTGACAAGTGGCGGGGCTGGGATTTGAACCCATGACCTCGGACTCCAAAACCCGGCCTTTTTCCATTGAGCCACGCTGCCTCTCTAACATAGTAAGCGCTTAACAAATACCATCATCATTATTATTATTATGACTTCACTTCTGTGTGCCTCAGCTACCTCATCTGGAAAATGAGGATTGAGACTGTGAGACCCCCGTGAGACAACCCGATTGGCTTGTAATAATAATAATAATAATGTTGGTATTTGTTAAGCGCTTACTATGTGCCAAGCATTGTTCTAAGCACTAGGGTAGATACAAGGTAATCAGGTTGTCCCACGTGGGGCTCACAGTCTTCATCCCCATTTTACAGCTGAGGTCACTGAGGCACAGAGAAGTGAAGTGACTTGCCCAAAATCACACGGCTGACAACTGGCGGAGCCAGGATTTGAACCCATGACATCAGACTCCATTTTTCCATTGAGCCACGCTGCTTCTCTAACACAGTAAGCGCTTAACAAATACCATCATCATTATTATTATTATGACTTCACTTCTGTGTGCCTCAGCTACCTCATCTGGAAAATGAGGATTGAGACTGTGAGCCCCCCGTGGGACAACCCGATTGGCTTGTAATAATAATAATAATAATAATAATAATAATAATGTTGGTATTTGTTAAGCGCTTACTATGTGCCAAGCATTGTTCTAAGCGCTGGGGTAGATATAAGGTAATCAGGTTGTCCCACGTAGGGCTCACAGTCTTCATCCCCATTTTACAGCTGAGGTCACTGAGGCACAGAGAAGTGAAGTGACTTGCCCAAAATCACACGGCTGACAACTGGCGGAGCCAGGATTTGAACCCATGACATCAGACTCCATTTTTCCATTGAGCCACGCTGCTTCTCCAACATAGTAAGCGCTTAACAAATGCCATCATTATTATTATTATGACTTCACTTCTCTGTGCCTCAGTTACCTCATCTGGAAAATGAGGATCGAGACTGTAAGCCCCCCCGTGGTACAACCCGATTGGCTTGTAATAATAATAATAATAAGGTTGGTATTTGTTAAGCACTTACTATGGGCCAAGCATTGTTCTAAGCGCTGGGGTAGATACAAGGTAATCAGGTTGTCCCACGTGGGGCTCACAGTCTTCATCTCATTTTACAGTAATAATAATAATAATAATGGTATTTATTAAGCGCTTGCTATGTGCAAAGCGCAGTCTTCATCCCCATTTTACAGTAATAATAATAATAATAATAATAAAGGCATTTATTAAGTGCTTACTTTGTGCAAAGCACCGTTCTAAGCACTGGGGAGTTTCCAAGGTGATCAGGTTGTCCCACAGGGGGCTCACAGTCTTCATCCCGTTTTACAGTAATAATAATAATAATAATAATAATAATAATAATGGCATTTATTAAGCGCTTACTATGTGCAAAGTGCAGTCTTCATCCCCATTTTACAGGAATAATAATAATAATAATGGCATTTATTAAGCACTTACTATGTGCAAAGCACTGTTCTAAGCGCTGGGGAGGTTACAAGGTGATCAGGTTGTTCCACGTGGGGCTCACAGTCTTCATCCCATTTTACAGTAATAATAATAATAATAATAATAATAATAATAATGATAATAATAATGATGATGATAATAATAATAATAATAATGGCATTTATTAAGCGCTTACTATGTGCAAAGCGTAGTCTTCATCCCCATTTTACAGGAATAATAATAATAATAATGGCATTTATTTAGCGCTTACTACGTGCAAAGCACTGATCTAAGCGCTGGGGAGGTTACAAGGTGAGCAGGTTGTCCCACGGGGGCTCACAGTGTTCATCCCATTTTACAGTAATAATAATAATGGAATTTATTAAGCACTTACTATGTGCAAAGCGCAGTCTTCATTCCCATTTTACAGTGATAATAATAATAATGGCATTTATTAAGCGCTTACTATGTGGAAAGCACTGATCTAAGCGCTGGAGAGGTTTCAAGGTAAGCAGGTTGTCCCATGGGGGGCTCACAGTCTTCATCCCATTTTACAGTAATAATAATAATAATAATAATAATGGCATTTATTAAGCACTTACTATGTGCAAAGTGCAGTCTTCATCCCCATTTTGCAGTAATAATAATGATAATAATGGCATTTATTAAGCACTTACTATGTGGAAAGCACTGTTCTAAGTGCTGGGGAGTTTCCAAGGTGATCAGGTTGTCAAACGGGGGGCTCACAGTGTTCATCCCATTTTACAGTAATAATAATAATAATAATAATAATAATAATGGAATTTATTAAGCGCTTACTATGTGCAAAGCGCAGTCTTCATCCCCATTTTACGGTAATAATAATGAAAATAATGGCATTTATTAAGCGCTTACTATGTGCAAAGCACTGTTCTAAGCACTGGGGAGTTTCCAAAGTGATAAGATTGTCCCACGGGGGGCTCACAGTCTTCATCCCATTTTACAGTAATAATAATAATAATAATAATAATAATAATAATAATGGCATTTATTAAGCACTTACTATGTGCAAATCGCAGTCTTCATCCCCATTTTACAGTAATAATAATGATAATAATGGCATTTATTAAGCGCTTACTATGTGCAAAGCACTGTTCTAAGCACTGGGGAGTTTCCAAGGTGATCAGGTTGTCCCACGGGGGGCTCACAGCCTTCATCCCATTTTACAGTAATAATAATAATAATAATGGCATTTATTAAGCACTTACTATGTGCAAAGCGCAGTCTTCATCCTCATTTTACAGCAATAATAATAATAATAATGGCATTTATTAAGCGCTTACCATGTGCAAAGCACTGTTCGAAGCACTGGGGAGTTTCCAAGGTGATCAGGTTGTCCCACGGGGGGCTCCCAGTCTTCATCCCCATTTGACAGATGAGGGAACTGAGGCCCAGAGAAGTAAAGCGGCGTTGCCCAGTCACCCAGCTGACAATTGGCGGAGCCGGGATTGGAACCCACGACCTCTGACTCCAAAGCCCGGGCTCTTTCCAGGGAGCCACAGTATCCACTCCAGTGCCTAGTACAGTGTCTGGCCCGGAGTAAGCGCTTAACAAATACCATGAGCATTATCAATCAATCGTATTTATTGAGCGCTTACTGTGTGCAGAGCACTGGACTAAGCGGTTGGGAAGGACAAGTTGGGGATGGCGGCCCTCTGGCCTGTTGGGCCTTGGAAGCCCAGGCCCCTTCCCGGATCCCACCTTCCCTAACCCCCCGGCCCGTGACGGTCACCACCAAGGTGGGCCTCCCGTGGATGTAGTGGACGCGGCCCCCGAAAGGGAAGGATGGGGGGGTCCCTGCGGCCTGTGCTTCGCCTCGGGGGTGGCGGCGGTCGGGGGGAGGCGTGACCTTTGCTTTGATTTTGAGGCCTTTGTCGTTCTGGCCCCGGTCCAGGAAAGAAGGGATTTATTTTTCTTTGGGCCTTCATAAATAATAAAAAGATATCCGACGGGAGGCCGTCTCTGCTAGCGCCTAAGCAGAGCTTGGGAAGGAAGGAAAACTGAGCCCCTTCCTTCCTCTCCCCCTCGTCCCCCTCTCCATCCCCCCCATCTTACCTCCTTCCCTTCCCCACAGCACCTGTAAATATGTATATATGTTTGTACAGATTTATTACTCTATTTATTTATTTATTTTACTTGTACATATCTATTCCATTTATTTTATTTTGTTAGTATGTTTGGTTTTGTTCTCTGTCTCCCCCCTTTTAGACTGTGAGCCCACTGTTGGGTAGGGACTGTCTCTAGATGTTGCCAATTTGGACTTCCCAAGCGCTTAGTACAGTGCTCTGCACATAGTAAGCACTCAATAAATACGATTGATGATGAAAACACCAATTTGGGCCCCGTCTTTGGACCCTGAAACAGTCACCCTTACGGGGGAAAAAATCAATCAATCAATCAATCGCATTTATTGAGCGCTTACTGTGTACTGCGTCCTGTGTACTTACTGTGCTTACTGAGGAGCAGCGTGGCTCAGTGGAAAGAGCCCGGGCTTTGGAGTCAGAGGTCAGGGATTCGAATCCCGGCTCTGCCAAATGTCTGCTGTGTGACCTTGGGCAAGTCACTTAACTTCTCTGAGCCTCAGTTCCCTCATCTGTAAAATGGGGATTGACTGTGAGCCCCACGTGGGACAACTTAATCACCTTGTATCCTCCCCAGCGCTTAGAACAGTGCTTTGCACATAGTAAGCGCTTAACAAATGCCATTATTGAAGCAGTGTGGCTCAGTGGAAAGAGCACGGGCTTTGGAGTCAGAGGTCATGGGTTCGAATCCCAACTCTACCACATGTCTGCTGTGTGACCTTGGGCAAGTCACTTAATTTCTCTGAGCCTCAGTTACCTCATCTGTAAAATGGGGATTAAGACTGTGAACCCCACATGGGACAACCTGATCACTTTGTATCCTCCACAGCGCTTAGAACAGTGCTTTGCACATAGTAAGCGCTTAACAAATGCCAACATTATTATCATTATTATTATTACAGAGCACTGTACTAAGCGCTTGGGAAGTCCAAGTTGGCAACATATAGAGACAGTCCCTACCCAACAGCGGGCTCACAGTCTAAAAGGGGGAGACAGAGAACAAAACCAAACATACTAACAAAATAAAATAAATAGAATAGATATGTACAAGCAAAATAAATAAATAAATAGAGTAATAAATCTGTACAACCATATATGCAGATATACAGGTGCTGTGGGGAAGGGAAGGAGGTAAGATTTGGGGGATGGAGAGGGGGACGAGGGGGAGAGGAAGGAAGGGGCTCAGTATGTGCCGAGCACTGTTCTAAGTGCTGGGGAGGTTACCAGGTGATCAGGTTGTCCCGCGGGGGGCCTCACCGTCTTCATCCCCATTTTAATAAAAATAATAATAATAATAATGGCATTTATTAAGCGCTTACTATGTGCAAAGCACTGTTCTAAGCGCTGGGGAGGTTACAAGGTGATCAGATTGTCCCACAGGAGGCTCACAGTCTTCATCCCCATTTTACAGACGAGGGAACTGAGGCACAGAGAAGCGAAGTGACTTGCCCCAAGTCACAAAGCTGACAACTGGCGGAGCCGGGATTGGAACCCATGACCTCCGACTCCAAAGCCCGGGCTCTTTCCACTGAGCCACGCTGCTTCTCTAAAGCCTGAATCCTGGCTTTACCTGTACTCTTCCAAGCGCTTAGTACAGTGCCCTGCACACAGTAAGTGCTCAATCGCTACTATTGAATAAATACGATTGAATGAATAACCCTCTGGGCTGTAAGCGCTTGTGGCCAGGGAATGTGTCTACCAACTCTGTCATGTTGTCCTCTCCCAAGCGCTTAGTACAGTGCTCTGCACACAGTAAGTGCTCAATAAAAATGATTGATTGCTTGAGGCTTCCCAACCACCCCAAAGAGCAAACGGTAATCATCTGGTCACCAATAACTCTCAGCCCCACAGTACTCTTGTACATCTCCGTAATTCAACTGTGGTATCTGTTCAGTGCGTACTGTGGCACTGTACTAAGCGCTGGGGTAGATAAAAGCTAATCAGGTTGGACACAGTCCCTGTCCCCCATGGGGCTCACGGTCTTCATCCTCATTTCCCAGATGAGGAAACTGAGGGCCGGAGAAGTGAAGTGGCTCGCCCAAGGTCACACAGCAGGAGCGTGGCAGAGCCTGGATTAGAACCCAGGCCCCTGCTCTTTCCACTAGGACATGCTGCCTGTCTTTCCCTCTATTCGTTCATTCAATCGTATTTATTGAGCGCTTCCTGTGTGCATCCCTCCATTCATTCAACCGTATTTATTGAGCGCTTCCTGTGTGCACAGCACTGTACTAAGCGCTTGGGAAGTCCAAGTTGGGAACATCTAGAGCCGGTCCCTACCCAACAGCGGGCTCACGGTCTAGAAGGGGGAGACAGACGACGAAACAAAGCATATTCACAAAATAAAATAAAATAGAATAAATATGTACAGGTAAAATAAATAGAGTAATAAATACGTACAAACATATATACAGGTATATAGACTGTAAACCCCTTGTGGGCAGGGAGCGTGTCTACCTATCCTGTTGTACTGTACTCTCCCAAACGCTTAGTACAGTGCTGTGCACACAGTAAGTGCTCAATACATGTGATTGATTGATTAATAGAAGGGAAGAGGAGCAGTATGGCCTAGTGGCAAGAGCCTGGGCTTGGGACTCAGAGGACGAGGGTTCTAATCCCGCTCCGCCACTTGTCTGCTGTGTGACCTTGGGCAAGTCACTTAACCTCTCTGTGCCTCCGTTCCCTCATCTGTCAAACGGGGATGAAGACTGCGAGCCCCCCGTGGGACAACCTGATCACCTCGTATCTCCCCCAAGCGCTTAGAACAGTGCTCGGCACATAGTAAGCGCTTAACAAATACCATAACAATAAGCCACTACATCCTCTTGGATAGCTTGGATAGGGAAGCAGCGCGGCTCAGTGGAAAGAGCCCGGGCTTGGGAGTCAGGGGTCGTGGGTTCTAATCCCGGCTCTGCCACTTATCGGCCGTGTGACTTTGGGCAAGTCACTTCACTTCTCTGGGCCTCAGTTCCCTCATCTGGAAAATGAGGATGAAGACTGTGAGCCCCCCGTGGGACAACCGCATCACCTTGTAACCTCCCCAGAGCTTAGAACAGTGCTTTGCACATAGTAAGCGCTTAATAAATGCCATTATTATTATTATTATTATTATTATATTATCTGTAAAATGGGGATTAAGATTGTGAGCCCCCCACGGGACAACCTGATCACCTTGTATCCCCACGGTGCCTAGAAGAGTGCTTTGCACATAGTAAGCGCTTAACAAGTACCATCATTATTATTATTATGGCTACCTATACTTCCAAATCCACCCCCTTAATCCTGTGCTCTTGGATACTTATTACACTCCCCCGCAATCCATTCATTCATTCATCCAAGCACTTAGTACAGGCTCTGCACACAGTAAGCGCTCAATAAATAAATACGATTGATGATGATTCATTCAATCGTATTTATTGAGCGCTTACTGTGTGCAGAGCATGGATACTTGTTATACACCCCCCCAGTCAATTGCTCTGGGGCTACTTACATTCACCTGCAATCCATTGCTCTTGGATACTTGTTATACGCCCCCACAGTCAAGTGCTGTTCGATATTTATGCCCACCCCCAAATCCACTGCTTTTCGATACTTGTTATACGTCCCACAGTCCACTCATTCATTCAATCGTAACGATTGAGCCCTTACCGCACGCAAAGCACTGTATTAGGCGCTTGGGTGATTACAACAATAAACAGACACACCTCCTGCCCACGATGAGCTTACTTATTATATCCCTACCCTTCCATCTGGGGCTTTCTGATACTTGTTAGACCCCCCGCCGAAGTCCATTTCCCTTGACGGCTCACTACACAGTCCCAGCCCATTGGTTTGGGGTAGGGGCGAAGAAAAACGCTAAAAGAACCAGAAAACATAAGACTACTTGTCCCCCGGGCCCAGAAATGGAACCGAGCAGCGGCGACCAAAGACCAGGCCTCCTTATAATAATGGCACTTGTTAAGCACTTACTATGTGCAGAGCACTGTTCTAAGCACTGCGGGGGGGGGACACAAGGTGATTAAGTCGTCTCACGTGGGGCTCACTGTCTTAATCCCCATTTTCCAGATGAGGCTCAGAGAAGTGAAGTGACTTGCCTAAGGTCACACAGCAGACATGTGGCGGAGCCGGGATTCGAACCCATGACCTCGGACTCCAAAGCCCGGGCTCTTTTCCATTGAGCCCCGCTGCTTCTCTATGCCACGCTGCTTCTCCTTCTGCAGCCGCCTTCAGCAGTGACTCGTCTCTTCGATCTGGGGTTGCTCTCCGCGTCCTCTGCCACCGAGCAGTTAAGAAGAGCGGCTGCCAAGGGCCATGAACACGCATTATACATCTCCCGAACGAGAAGGATCGAGAACATGCCGAGAGCTAATAATAATAATAATAATAATAATAATGCTGGCATTTGTTAAGCACTTACTAAGGGCAAAGCACCGTTCTAAGCGCTGGGGAGGATACAAGGTGATTAAGTTGTCCCATGTGGGGCCCACAGTCTTCATCCCCATTTTCCAGAGGAGGGAACTGAGACCCAGAGAAGCCACTTGCCCAACGTCACCCAGCTGACAAGCGGCGGAGCCGGGATTTGAACCCGTGACCTCTGGCTCCCAAGCCCGGGCTCTTTCCACTGAGCCACGCTGCTTCTGTAGAGCTAGCGACGCAGAGGGACGCGGGGAGAGACGGCTCTTCAGCCAGCCATTCCGAACTTCCATTTCTCGAGAATTCAACTAAAATCCATCAGCCTCTCCCGGGCGTCGTGATTTCGGCCAGCGGCCCGGCCCTCTGCCCATGGAGCCGGGACCGTGCAAAATGCCGCAGGAACGGCCCGGGTAGAGCACGACGGCCGGCTCCTGAGATCTTAAGTCGGTTTGGGGTCCGCGATTAGTCAATCAATCAATCAATCGTATTTATTGAGCGCTTACTGTGTGCAGAGCACTGTACTGAGCGCTTGGGAAGTCCAAGTTGGTAACATATAGAGACGGTCCCTACCCACCAGTGGGCTCACAGTCTAGAAGGTTTCTTGTTACCGTACATTCTCCCAACACATCTTCTCTCATTCATTCTCCTCCCACAGCCCTCCCCGAAGCGTTGAAACGCACGCTCAGAACAGTGCTTGGCACATAGTAAGTGCTTAACAGATACCAATCAATCAATCAATCAATCAATCGTATTTATTGAGCGCTTACTGTGTGCAGATCACTGTACTAAGTGCTTGGGAAGTACAAATTGGCAACATCTAGAGACAGTCCCTACCCAACAGCGGGCTCACAGTCTAAAAGGGGGAGACAGAGAACAAAACCAAACATACTAACAAAATAAAAAATATAGAATAGATATGTAGAAGTAAAATAAATAAATATGTACAAACTTATATACATATATACAGGGAAGGAGGTAAGATGGGGGGATGGAGAGGGGAACGAGGGGGAGAGGAAGGAAGGGGCTTAGTCTGGGAAGGCCACGAAGCGCCGGCAACCCCTAGACAAATTCATTCATTCAATCAATCGCATTTCTTGAGCGCTTACTGTGTGCAGAGCACTGGACTGAACGCTTAGGGAAGTCCAAGTCGGCAACAGATAGAGACGGTCCCTACCCAACCAAGGGCTCACAGTCTAGAAGGGGGTGACGGACGACAAAATAAAACAAATAGACAGGCGTCAACACCATCAGAATAAATAGAATTATAGCTCTATACACATCATTAATAAAATAGAGTAATAAATAAGTACAAAAAAGATAGAGTAGTAAATATGTACAAATATAATAATAATAATGGCATTTATTAAGCACTTACTATACTAAACCTCACTGTACTAAGCACTTGGGAGAGCGTTCATTCATCCAATGGCATTTATTCATTCATTCATTCAATCGTATTTATTGGGCGCTTACTGTGTGCAGAACACTGTACTAAGTGCTTGGAAAGTACAATTCAGCAATAGAGAGAGACAAGCCCTGCTCACGGAAGCGAAGGACTGCTTCATTGGAGAGCAAGGAGGAGAGAGGACCTGAGGGAAAGAGCCCAGGCTTTGGAGTCAGAGGTCGTGGGTTCAAATCCCAGCTCCGCCACTTATCAGCCGTGTGACTTTGGGCAAGTCACTTCACTTCCCTGAGCCTCAGTTACCCCACCTGTAAAATGGGGATTAAGACTGTGAGCCCCATGTGGGACAACCTGATCACCGTGTATTCCACCCAGCGCTTCACACGTAGTGTTTAACAACACTTCTAGACTGTGAGCCCGCTGTTGGGTAGGTACCGTCTCTATATGTTGCCAACTTGGACTTCCCAAGCGCTTAGTACAGTGCTCTGCACACAGTAAGTGCTCAATAAATACGATTGAATGATTAACCTGATCACCTTGCATTCCACCCAGCGCTTCGCACGTAGTAAGAGTTTAACAACACTTCTAGACTGTGAGCCCGCTGTTGGGTAGGGACCGTCTCTATATGTTGCCAACTTGGACTTCCCAAGCGCTTAGTCCAGTGCTCTGCACACAGTAAGCGCTCAATAAATACGATTGAATGATTGAATGAATGAACAAATGCCATTATTTTTTTTTTTTTTAGTGAATACCCAAACCAGGGCAGAGCTGAGTGACCAGGATGATTACAAACCCTCATTCCTCCCCGTTTAAGACGTCCTACAGCACGGGGGCAGCTGGGACCAGAGCCAAGGTTGCAGTTTTAAGGCCGAGAGGAATCTTATCAGGGAACACTTCACAGATAAATTTCTCCCGCCCTTAAAAATAGGCTGAATTTATCAGCCCTTAAAAATAGGTTGCATTAGGCCTCTGGTATCTGGCCTCTTCTGGAGAGATGTGCTGTGACACTGTGCAGAGCTCGGGACTGGAGATGGCAAGGCCGCACCTCCAGAGATTCATCCGGCCTCGTGCCCGGCCCCAACCCTCCGCTCGGTGAAGAAGGGAA
Organism: Tachyglossus aculeatus; assembly: GCF_015852505.1. Lineage (NCBI taxonomy): Eukaryota > Metazoa > Chordata > Mammalia > Monotremata > Tachyglossidae > Tachyglossus > Tachyglossus aculeatus. The sequence goes on along the minus strand of NC_052084.1, from coordinate 2,099,914 downwards.
TAATCGGAGGAGAAGGGGCCAGGATCGCTTCGCGGGCCAAAAATAGCAGCGGGGAGCAAGGAAGATCTACGGAAGACTTGTCCATGCTGGGTTTCTGTGGGGAGGACTGGGGTGGAGAGGGGAAATAATAATAATAATAATAAGGAAGGCATTTATTAAGCGCTTACTGTGTGCAAAGCACTGTACTAAGCGCTGGGGAGATTAGGAGGGCAAGGGGCCAGGATCGCTTCACAGGCCAAAATTATCAACGGGGAGCAAGGAAGATCTACGGAAGACTTGTCCATGCTGGGTTTCTGCGGGGAGGACTGAGGTGGAGAAGGGAAATAATAATAATAATAATAATAATAATAATAATAATAATAATGAAGGCATTTATTAAGCGCTTACTATGTGCAAAGCACTGTACTAAGCTCTGGGGAGATTAGGAGGGCAAGGGGCCAGGATCGCTTCACAGGCCATAAATATCAGCGGGGAGCAAGGAAGATCTATGGAAGACTTGTCCTTGCTGGGTTTCTGTGGGGAGGACTGGGGTGGAGAGGGGAAATAATAATAATAATAATAATAATAATAATAATAATAATAATGAAGGCATTTATTAAGCGCTTATTATGTGCAAAGCACTGTACTAGGCGCTGGGGAGATTAGGAGGGCAAGGGGCCGGGATCGCTTCACGGGCCAAAAATATCAGCGGGGAGCAAGGAAGATCTACGGAAGACTTGTCCATGCTGGGTTTCTGCGGGGAGGACTGGGGTGGAGAGGGGAAATAATAATAATAAGGAAGGCATTTATTAAGTGCTTACTATGTGCAAAGCACTGTACTAAGCGCTGGGGAGATTAGGAGGTCAAGGGGCCAGGATCGCTTCAAGGGCCAAAAATATCAGCTGGGAGCAAGGAAGAGCTACGGAAGACTTGTCCTTGCTGGGTTTCTGTGGGGAGGACTGGGGTGGAGAGGGGAAATAATAATAATAATAATAAGGAAGGCATTTATTAAGCGCTTACTGTGTGCAAAGCACTGTACTAAGCGCTGGGGAGATTAGGAGGGCAAGGGGCCAGGATCGCTTCACGGGCCAAGAATATCAGCGGGGAGCAAGGAAGATCTACGAAAGACTTGTCCATGCTGGGTTTCTGTGGGGAGGACTGGGGTGGAGAGGGAAAATAATAATAATAATAACAATAATGAAGGCATTTATTAAGTGCTTACTGTGTGCAAAGCACTGTACTAAGCGCTGGGGAGATTAGGAGGGCAAGGGGCCAGGATCGCTTCACAGGCCAAAAATATCAGCGGGGAACAAGGAAGATCTACGGAAGACTTGTCCATGCTGGGTTTCTGTGGGGAGGACTGGGGTGGAGAGGGGAAATAATAATAATAAGGAAGGCATTTATTAAGCGCTTACTGTGTGCAAAGCACTGTACTAAGCGCTGGGGAGATTAGGAGGGCAAGGGGCCAGGATCGCTTCACAGGCCAAAAATATCAGCGCGGAGCAAGGAAGATCTACGGAAGACTTGTCCATGCTGGGTTTCTGTGGGGAGGACTGGGGTGGAGAGGGGAAATAATAATAATAATAATAATAATAATAATAATGAAGGGATTTATTAAGTGCTTACTATGTACAAAGCACTGTACTAAGCGCTGGGGAGAACAGGTTGTCCCACGGTGGGGGGCTCACAGTCTTAATCCCCATTTTACAGATGAGGGAACTGAGGCCCAGAGAAGTGAAGTGACTTGCCCAAAGTCACCCAGCTGACAATTGGCAGAGCCGGGATTCGAACCCATGACTCGACTCCAAAGCCCCAGGCTCTTTCCACTGAGCCACGATGCTTCTCAAAGTCAAGGGTGTTGCGTCGTCCGGGCTAGGTCACTGCAGGGAGAGTTAGGGACGAAGAGGGGAGAGTCAGGGGTGGTGGATGGCCCACACTGGATCCCGAGAGGAGAATCGGAGGTATCGGATGGCCCGGGTGGTGTTTGTTAAGTGCTACGTGCCAGGCACTGTACTAAGCGATGGGGTGGATACAAGCAAATCAGGTTGGACACAGTCCCTGTCCCACTTGGAGCTCACAGTCTTAATCCCCCTTTTACAGATGAGGTAACTGAGGCCCAGAGAAGTTAAGCGACTTGCCCAGCGTCCCACAGCAGGCAAGCGGCGAAGCCGGGATTAGAACCCAGGTCCTTCCGACTCGCCGGCCCGGGCTCTATCCGCTGGGCCACGCTCCGTCTAGCATCTTCCTTGAGCCATAGGAGGGAATTTCCCGTTTGGCTTCATCAGTAAGCGGAGAGCGAGAGGCAAGAGCACTCAGCCACTCGGTAATACTAATAATAATTATTATTTCCCCCTTTTAGACTATGAGCCCACTGTTGGGTAGGGACTGTCTCTATATGTTGCCAACTTGTACTTCCCAAGTGCTTAGTACAGTGCTCTGCACACAGTAAGCGCTCAATAAATACGATTGATTGATTGATTGATAATAATAATAATAGTAATGGCATTTATTAAGCGCTTACGATGTGCAAAGCACTGTTCTAAGCACTGGGGAGATTACAAGGTGATCAGGTTGAGCCCCAGACTGAGCCCCTTCCTTCCTCTCCCCCTCATCCCCCTCTCCATCCCCCCATCTTACCTCCTTCCCTTCCCCACAGCACCTGTATATATGGATATATGGTTGTACATATTTATTACTCTATTTATTTATTTATTTATTTATTTATTTATTTTACTTGTACATTTCTATCCTATTTATTTTATTTTGTTGGTATGTTTGGTTCTGTTCTCTGTCTCCCCCTTTTAGACTGTGAGCCCACTGTTGGGTAGTGACTGTCTCTATGTGTTGCCAATTTGTACTTCCCAAGCGCTTAGTACAGTGCTCTGCATATAGTAAGCGCTCAATAAATACGATTGATTGATTGATTGATTGATTGATCAGGTTGCCCCATCACAGTTTTTAATCCCCATTTTTCAGATGAGGTAACCGAGGCCCAGAAAAGCGAAGTGACTTGCCCAAAGCCACACAGCTGACAATTGGGGGAGCCGGGATTTGACCCATGACCTCTGACTCCAAAGCCCGTGAAAATATCTGTCGATATTTTCATTTCCCGGCTCCAAACCCAAGCCTCTTTGACCTTTGCTTTATTTTAATACCGTTGACATAACCAGCCCCGGCCCGGCGGGGGGAAAGCTTTTTCTAAAAAAGAAAGTCCACCTCGGGCATCTAGCCGTTCCCCATTTATGTCCAAAAAGCGGCTTGTTCTCCGGGAGGCTGCCCGGTCCGCTGCTGCTATAAAAAATGGACTCGTGATTGGCATCTGCCTCACACGGGCACTGCCCTTTGGCCCTGAAAAAGGTTCCAAAAAAAGAAACACACGCAAGTTCACCCCAAACACAACTCGGGTCAATGTTCTGCTGCCCGGCCAGCGAAAAAAGAGCAGCCCTGGGAGTCCCTTCTGCAGCACCCTAATATTTTTCTCCCCCTGTAGACTGTAAGCTTACTGTGGGCAGGAAACGTCTCTATTACTCTCCCAAGTGCTCAGTACAGTGCTCTGCACACAGTAAGTGCTCAATAAATACGACTGGCTGACTTGCTTCATTCATCTCCCATCCTAACACTTACTACTACTAATAATAATGGCATTATTAAGCGCTTACTACATGCAAAGCACTGTTCTAAGCACTGGGGAGGTTACAAGGAGATCAGGTTGTCCCACGGTGGGGGGGTCACAGTTTTAATCCCCATTTTACAGATAATAATAATAATAACAATGGCATTTATTAAGCACTTACTATGTGCAAAGCACTGTACTAAGCACTGGGGAGGTTACAAGGAGATCGGGTTGTCCCACAGGGGGGTCACAGTTTTAATCCCCATTTTACAGATAATAATAATAATAATAACAATGGCATTTATTAAGCACTTACTATGTGCAAAGCACCGTTCTAAGTGCTGGGGAAGTTACAAGGCAATCAGATTGTCCCACTGGGGGCTCACAGTCTTAATCCCCATTTTGCAGATGAGGGCACTGAGGCCCAGAGAAGTGAAGTGGCTTGCCCAAAGTCACACAGCTGACAATTGGCAGAGCCGGGATTCGAACCCATGACCCCCGACTCCAAAGCCCGGGCTCTTTCCACTGAGCCACGCTGCTTCTCTGAGCACTTAGATCCAAAGCAGCCGTTTGTCTATTTCTATTAATGTCTGTCTCCCCCACGGACTGTAAGCTCACTGTGGGCCGGGAACGTGTCTGTTATATTGTTCCGTTGTACTCTCCGAAGCGCTAAGTACAGTGCTCTGCACACAGTAAGCGCTCAATAAGTAGGATTGGCTGGGTTCTAGTTCCTCCTCCGTCTGCATCCTTGACGGGGAAGGATTCTGACCAAAGAATAATGTAGGGCAGAGAGATCCAGACAGAAAACTAACACATAATTGACTGTAAATCTATTTGTACTTTATCTGTACCCTATTTATATTAACCATCAATCTCCCCCTCTAGACTGTAAGCTCACTGTGGGCAAGAAATGTGTCTATCGTTCTAGTGTCCTCTCCCAAGCGCTTAGTACAGTGCTTTAGACACAGTAAGCTCTCAATAAATACAATTGAATGAATGACTGAGTGCCCTAACCCCATAGCACCTGTATTTATGTTTGTACATATTTATTACTCTATTTATTTTACTTGTACATATCTATTCTAGTTATCTTATTTTGTTAATATGTTTTGTTTTGTTCTCTGTCCCCCCGTTCTAGACTGTGAGCCCACTGTTGGGTAGGGACCGTCTCTAGATGTTCCCAACTTGTACTTCCCAAGCGCTTAGTACAGTGCTCTGCGCACAGTAAGCGCTCAATAAATAAGATTGATCGCCCGCTCCAAAGCCCTCATTGGCTACCAAGGCCATGAATCACTGGGCCAAGGCCCAGCGTCAGTCCATGCTGAGGTCACGTGCCGTGTGGCCCTGGGCAAGTCACTTATAATAATAATAATGGCATTTATTAAGTGCTTACTATGAGCCACGCACTGTTGTAGATACCAGGTGATCAGGTTGTCCCACACTGGGCTCACGGTCTTCATCCCCATTTTACAGATGAGGCAACTGAGGCCCAGAGAAGTGAAGTGACGTGCCCAAAGTCACACAGCCGGCAAGTGGTGGAGCCGGGATTAGAACCCATGACCTCTGACTCCAAAGCCCGGGCTCTTTCCACTGAGCCATCCTGCTTCTTCATGCTGCTTCACATCACTTCTCCGTGCCTCACTTACCCCATCTGTAAAATGGGGATGAAGACTGTGAGCCCCATGTGGGACAGGGACTGGGTCCAACCCAATTTGCTTGTATCCACCCCGTGCTTAGTACGGGGCCTGGCACATAGTAAGCGCTTAACAAATACCATAATTTTTTTTTCACCCGTGTGCGGTCTTGCGCGTAAGACCCGTGTGCAGGGGCTTCACCGTGGGCTGCGCCCCTGCCTGCCGACTCAGTCGTGGCTCTCCAGGCCCCGGCGAGAACCAGACACAGTAAGCGCTCAATAAAGGATCGATTGACTGACGGGTGGGGTGGGAGTCAGTCGGACAATCGTATTTATTGAGCGCTTACTGTGTACAGAGCACCCCATCTCCTTCCTCCTCTACGCTTAGCCCCTTCCTCCCACTTCTTCTTTGCCCCACCTCTGCATCCCCATCTCCTTTCCAACCATGGAGAAGCAGCGTGGCTCAGTGGAGAGAGCCCGGGCTTTGGAGTCTGAGGTCATGGGTTCAAATCCCGGCTCCGCCAACTGTCAGCTGTGTGACTTTGGGCAAGTCACTTCACTTCTCTGTGCCTCAGTCCCCTCATCTGGAAAATGGGGATTAAGACTGTGAGGCCCCCCCCGTGGGACAACATGATCACCTTGTAACCTCCCCAGCGCTTAGAACGGTGCTTTGCACAGAGTAAGCGCTTAATAAATGCCATCATCAGTACTGAGTGCTTGGGAGAAGCAGCGTGGCTCAATGGAAAGAGCACGGGCTTGGGAGTCAGAGGTCACGGGTTCTAATCCCGGCTCCATCACTTGTCAGCTCTGTGACTCTGGGAAAGTCGATTCACTTCTCTGTGCCTCCGTTCCCTCATCTGGAAAATGGGGATGAAGACTGTGAGCCCCCCGTGGGACAACCTGATCGCCTTGTAGCCTCCCCAGCTCTTAGAACAGTGCTTTGCACGTAATAAGCGCTTAATAAATGCCATCATTATTATTATTATTCTCTGGGCCTCCGTTCCCTCACCTGTAAAATGGGGATGAAGACTGTGAGCCCCACGTGGGACAACCTGATCACCTCGTCACCTCCCCAGTGCTTAGAACAGTGCTTGGCACATAGTAAGTGCTTAACAAATACCATCTCATTGTTACTATTACTGGGAGAATAAAAGAGGACAATAAAAGAGCACTGTACTAAGCGCTTGGGAAGTCCAAGTTGGCAACATCTAGAGACAGTCCCTACCCAACAGTGGGCTCACAGTCTTAAAGGGGGAGACGGAGAACGAAACCAAACATACTAACAAAATAAGGAGAAAGGAACGGACACATTCCCTGCCCACGACGACTGGAGACCCCTTATATTGGCTATAAAATTACAAGCGCCTCTCAAGTGGCACTAAAAAATGGAAATAATCCCTAGCCCCAAACCCACAGGGCGGGTGCTACAGTATAATAACCTAATGATCTCCTTCCCAAAGTCTAGGCTTCATTATGCTTCTGGAGAGAAAAAGGACGGAGACATATGTTTCTTCTCACACTGCTGTGCTCCGAGTCACCCCTTTGGCCCTGCATCGCAGCACTCTAATTTCGGTCGAGGAAAACGTGGTCGGGACTGACACGTATAATGATGGATGGGTTTTGGGGGCCGGGGGCGTGGTGGTCCATGCTGGGTCACTTGGGGAGAGTCGGGTGGTCCGTGCCGGGTCACCGGGGGAGAGTCAGGGATGGAGAGGGACAAGGCAAGGTTTCCACTGGGTCACCGGTGGGGAAAGTCAGGCCGGGTGATTGATCCGCCTCTCCAGATTAAGATGAAGGACCAATCAATCAATACGGCACTCATTGAGCGTTTCCCGTGTGCAGACCACCGTACTAAGCGCTTGGAAGAGGACAGTACCGCAGAGTTGGGCGAGTCGCTTCACTTCTCTGGGTCACGGTTCCTTTCTCTGTAAAATGAAGATTAAAGCTGAGAGCCCCACGTGGGACACGGATCGTGTCCCTCCTGATGAGCTTCTATCTACCCCAGCGCTTAGTTCGGCGACCGGAACATAGTAAGTGCTTAACGAACACTATTTCCCAAAAAAAAAAAAAAGGGAGATCCTTTCCTCGGAAGTAATTTGGACCAACCCGTCCGCTTTCAATCTCGGATTCCCTCTAAGTGACATTTCAGATCCCCAGAGGGGCCTGAGATGGAGTCTCTGGTCCAAACCATCATCATCATCATCATCAATCGTATTTATTGAGCGCTTACTGTGTGCAGAGCACTGTACTAAGCGCTTGGGAAGTACAAGTTGGCAACATATAGAGACAGTCCCTACCCAACAGTGGGCTCACAGTCTAAAAGAGTGGGCTCACAGTCTAAAAGAAACCACCAGAATAACCCCACCCAGGGTGTTCCACGTGAGCCGGGAGGTCGGACGCAAGAGAGTGGCAGCCGATCCCAATGCCAATCGGCCCGTCCCTAAGTTTGTTCATTCATTCCATCATATTTATCGATGTGTGCAGAGCACCGTACTAAGCGCTTGGGAGAGTCCGCTAGAACAGTACAGACACATTCCCTGCCCACGACAAACTTTCAGTCTAGTGGGGAGCTTCGTGGCCCAGAATCGCTCTCCAACAGGCTCGACAGCCCAGAAGTTGAGCTTGAAATTCCCGGCGGAGAAAAGCTGGGAAGCTACAGCAGATCCCAACATCTACCAAGCCGGTCGGTCGATAGCATTTATCGAGCCCTGGCTGTGTGTAAAGCCCTCTGCCACAGGCTCGACTGTCACAGCCCAACGCCGGCTATGCGGTCAGTTCCAACCAGTTCCTCCAACAACCTGGGATCCCGCAGGGTCGGGACCGCAATCAAGGGGAGCCGTGTCTGCCTAGAAACCCACGCGGCTTCATTTTCCAAGCTTTCCCGCAGCAGCGCTCCGCTGAAATCTCCCCGGCCCAGCACTGCAGCCTGGGGAGAACTAATCCACATCTTACGTGGGAGGTTTCCACGCCACTGCAAGATCTCCCTCTCTGCTAGGCCTGGAGAGCACTAATCCTCCTCTTACAGGGAATGTTCGCCCTGCCACGGCAAGATAATCCCCATCTCAGCTCCGCCGGGCCCGGGGAGCACTTATCCGCATCTTCCGGGGGGCGGTCCACCCTGCCACTGCAAGATTTTCCCCATCTCGGCTCCAATTGTCAGAGAATCAAGCAAACTATTCCCGAGCCTCCTGCTCGCAAAGACATTCCAAGCTACGTGCACAGCCACTGCGGTCTTTTTGAGTCAGGGCGAGAAAAAACCCAACGACAGCAGAGATATGAATTTCTCCCACACACCCTAATGAAATGTGCCCGCTCTGAGGTTAGTTGTGCTGTTTAATCACAAACGCCATGAAGCAGCGAAACAAAACACATCCAGTTTGGAAACGCCGCAGTTTTAGTCTGAGGTCTGCAGAGATGTAGCTTTAATTGGTTACAAATCATTCCCGCAACATACACAAAACTCCGGAGGCATACGAGAGCTGTGTCTGCGCTGGACTGTCAAAGCCTCTCGAGGAGACAGATTTCCTTCTACTTCTCTGGTGACTCAGATCCAGCTGAATATTGACAAAGATCGTGGTAGCCCTAGACAGCTGCCTGGCTCTTCAAACCTGAGTCCAGAAGTTCGGTTTTAAATCGCAGGCAAAGAGGGGAAGCTAAAGCAGACCCCAATATCTACAAGGCTGGTCAATCAATCCATCGTATTTATTCATTCAATCGTATTTACTGAGCGCTTACTGTGTGCAGAGCACTGTACTATGCGCTTGGGACCGCGTATAGAGACGGTCCCTAACCAACAACAGGCTCACAAGGGACTAGAAGGGTTTATTGAGCATTTGCTCTGTGCGCAGCACTGTACTAGGCACTTGGGAGAGCACAATACAACAGAGTTGATAGACACATTCCCTGCCCACAACACGCTTATAGATCGGGGGGAGACAGGCATGGCTATTAATAGATGAAATTATGGATATTTTCTTATGGTATTTGTTAAGTGCTTACTACATGTTAGGCACTGTACTAAGTGGTGAGGTAGATACCAGCTAATAAAATAAATAAATAATTTTGGTATCTGTTAATAATAATAATAATAATGATTGGCATTTATTTATGTGCAAAGCACTGTTCTAAGCGCTGGGGAGGTTACAAGGTGATCAGGTTGTCCCACGTGGGGCTCACCCTCTTAATCCCCATTTTACAGATGAGGTAACTGAAGCACAGAGAAGTGAAGTGACTTGCCCAAAGTCACACAACTGACAATTGGCGGAGCCGGGATTTGAACCCCTGACCTCTGACTCCAAAGCCTGGGCTCTTTCCACTGGGCCACGCTGCTTCTCTAATAAGAATGGCATTTGTTAAGCTCCTACTATGTGCAAAGCACCATTATAAGCACTGGGATAGATCCAAGGTGATCAGGTTGTCCCACATGGGGCTCACTGTCTTCAGCCCCATTTTCCAGATGAGGTAACTGAGGCACAGAGAAGTGAAGCGACTTGCCCAGGGTCACGCAGCAGACACGTGGAGGAGCCGGCATTAGAACCAAGGTTCTTCGGACTCCAAGGCCCAACCTCTTTCCACTAGGCCATTCTGCCTCTCTAGGATATGAAAATAAATGCTATCGGATGAATAAAGGGTAAAAACCCTAATGTAATATCGCCTTCCATATACCCAAAGACTATTGTAAGTATACCCGCACACTTCCTTAGAAATACAAAGTTCTGAGCGTGTGCGCTCACAGGCCACGCAAGAAGAGGGACACTCGTCAGGGCTACAAGAGCGTATCCCAGCAGGCAAGAAAAGAGAGCCCACCACCCAAAATTATCTCTCCTGAACCGGAAATCTCCTCCCCATCTCGCCGCTTGGCTAAAATTAATTAATTAATTAATTTTTCATATTTACTGAGCGCTTACCGTGCGCAGAGCGCTGTACTAAGTGTTTGGGAAGTCCAAGTTGGCAACATATAGAGACGGTCCCTACCCAACAGCGGGCTCACAGTCTATTTTATTTTGTTAGTATGTTTGGTTTTGTCTCCCCCTTTTAGACTGTGAGCCCACTGTTGGGTAGGGACTGTCTCTATATGTTGCCAATTTGTACTTCCCAAGCGCTTAGTACAGTGTTCTGCACGCAGTAAGCGCTCAATAAATACGATTGATGATGATGATGATAGAAGGGGGAAACTCCCAGGTGGTTCTGGAAAACAAAGTTCCCAGGCAGCAGTGCAATAATCAGTTCTCTCCTCCTGTTCCTTGACCCTGTCAGTTCCGCCTCCGACAGAATAATAATAATAATAATAATAATGTTGGTATATGTTAAGCGCTTACTATGTGCCAAGCACTGTTCTAAGCACTGGGGTAGGTACAAGGTCATCAGGTTGTCCCACGTGGGGCTCACAGTCTTAATCAGAAGCAGCGTGGCTCAGTGGAAAGAGCCCGGGCTTTGGAGCCGGAGGTCACGGGTTCAAATCCCGGCTCCGCCACTTGTCAGCTGTGTGACTTGGGGCAAGTCACTGCACTTCTCTGGGCCTCAGTTCCCTCACCTGGAAAATGGGGATGAAGACTGTGAGCCCTCCGTGGGACAACCTCATCACCTTGGAACCTCCCCAGCGCTTAACGGTGCTTTGCACACGGTAAGCGCTTAATAAATGCTATCAGGAAAAAAAAAAAGCTGGACCGTCGTCACAACCAGGCTCTGCCATCAGATACCACAATGAGCCTGTTTGCCAGAAGTTGCAAGCACTTTGGAAAATTAAAGCATTAAATGCATTCGAGGTTAATATTTCAAAGAGCCCGGGTGCCGGTTGTAAGCCAGGCCCAGAGCCGTAGCTGTGGGGCAGATATTGCAGATAAGCTTCACCAAGAACCGAGAGGAATTACCAGCAACCCGCTCAAGATAATAATAATAATAATAATGATGATGATGGTATTTGTTAAGCACTTACTATGTGCCAAGCACCGTTCTAAGCTCTGGAAAGACACAAGGAGGCTGGCCCTCGGGGCCAAATCGCTATTTTCATGTTTCTGGGTGACGTTTCAAGTACGGTTGGCCCCGTCAAGACACTCTGTTTATTACTCTATTTATTTATTTATTCTACTTGTACATATCTATTCTATTTATTTTATTTTGTTAATATGCTTGGTTTTGTTCTCTGTCTCCCCCTTCTAGACTGTGAGCCCACTGTTGGGTAGGGACCGTCTCTAGATGTTGCCAACCTCCTTCTCTTCCCCACAGCACCTGTATATATGTATATATGTTTGTACATATTTATTACTCTATTTATTTATTTATTTATTTTACTTGTACATATCTATTCTATTTATTTTATTTTGTTAGTATGTTTGGTTTTGTTCCCTGTCTCCCCCTTTTAGGCTGTGAGCCCACTGTTGGGTAGGGACTGTCTCTATATGTTGCCAATTTGTACTTCCCAAGCGCTTAGTACAGTGCTCTGCACACAGTAAGCGCTCAATAAATACGATTGATTGATTGAAGTCGCTTCACTTCTCTTGGCCTCAGTTACCTCATCTGTAAAATGGGGATGAAGACCGTGAGCTCCCCGTGGGTCAACCTGATCACCTTGTGACCTCCCCAGCACTTAGAACAGTGCTTTGCACATAGTAAGCGCTTAATAAATGCTATCATTATTATTATTAGAACACGATCTACATGTTGGCACCCGTGGATTTGATGCGTGAAGAAAGATTGGTCCAGGTTGACTGCGCTGCCCGGAACTGCCTGTTTCTTTGCGTTTTTGCAACTTTACAGAATTTAATACAGATCAGAGGCGATCGGTGGCAACGGTATGAAAAAGCGTTCTGCTGGCGGATGTAATAGCATAGGAACGTATTATAAGTTATTATTAATAATAATAATAAATGTGGTATTGGTTAACTACTTACAATTTGCTAGGCATTACGCTAAGCTCTGGGGAAGTTACAAGAAAATCAGGTTGGACACAGTCCCTGCCCCACATGGAGCTCATAATTTAAGTAGGCTGAAAGACAGATATTTCATCCCTATTTTATAGAAAAGGAAACTGAGGCCCGGAGAAATTCAACAACTCGCCCAAAGTCATTCAACGGGCAAGTGGCAGAGTCAGGATTGGAACCCAGGTCCTCTGACTCCCAGGACCTTATTCTTATCACTGGGCCACATCGCTTCTCCCAAAAGCCCACTCAAGTCTTCTTACAGGAGACACGTCACAGAAAGCCAGTAATCTTGGAAAAAATCCAGAGAGATCCCAAGACGAGGGAACTTCATTAGCATTCGGTGGTTCTAAATGTCATTGAGACTGGATAACACCTGGGCTCTACCAAAACTTCCCGTCTTTCCATTACGCCACAACCTCTTCCCATCTTCAAAATCTCCCCAAAACAACCCTTCTTCAGGAAAACACCCTGATGGGTTATCCCTTCAGCAACTCTCACCTTTGAATGGACATCAGGTCTCTTGTGTCATTTCCGTTTTCATTTTTGGCTTGGATTCTTTCTTACCGAAAGAATCCTACTACTACTAGTAGAATCAATCAATCATTCAATCAATCATATTTATTGAGCGCTTACTGTGTGCACAGTACTGTAACTAAGCACTTGGGAAGAACAAGTTGGCAACAAATAGAGACAGTCCCTACCCAACAGTGGGCACACAGTCTAAAAGGGAGAGACAGAGAACAAAACCAAACATACTAACAAAATAAAATAAATAGAATAGATATGTACAAGTAAAATAAATAAATAAACAGAATCCTACTACTCTCCTACTGAGAGCTCACCTCCTCCAGGAGGCCTTCCCAGACTGAGCCCCCTTTTTCCTCTCCCCCTCCCCATCCCCCCCCCACCCTACTTCCTTCCCCTCCCCACAGCACCTGTATATATATTTGTACGGATTTATTACCCTATTTTACTTGTACGTATTTACTATTCTATTTATTCTGTTAATGATGCGCATCTAGCTTTATTTCTATTTATTCTGACGACTTGACACCTGTCCACACGTTTTGTTTTGTGGTCTGTCTCCCCCATCTAGGCTGTGAGCCCGTCGTTGGGTAGGGACCGTCTCTATGTGTTGCCGACTTGTACTTCCCAAGCGCTTAGTACAGTGCTCTGCACACCGTAAGTGCTCAATAAATACAACTGAATGAATGAATGAACGAACAGTTTTGTCGTTGCTTTATTTTCCCTTTGATTCTTTTTTCTTTTGGTATTAGTTAAGCGCTTATTATGTGGCAGGCACTGTACTAAGCACTAGGGTAGATACACAATAATCAGGTTGGTCGTAGTCCATGCCCCACACAGAGTTAATTCATTCATTCATTCATTCAGTCGTATTTATTGAGCACTTACTGTGTGCAGAGCACTGTACTAAGCGCTTGGGAAGTCCAAGTTGGCAACATATAGAGATGGTCCCTACCCAACAGCGGGCTCACAGTCTAGAAGGGGGAGACAGGAGAACAAAACCAAACATACTAACAAAATAAAATAAATAGAATAGATAGGTACAAGTAAAAATAAATAAATAAATAGAGTAATAAATATATACAAGCATATATACATGTATACAGATGCATTATCTCATGAGTCTAACTGGCTTATACAATAATAATAATAAATAATAATGACATTTATTAAGCACTTACTATGTGCAAAGCACTGTTCTAAGCACTGGGGAGGTCACAAGGAGCTCAGGTTGTCCCCCGGGGGGCTCACAGTCTTCATCCCCATTTTACCGATGAGGGAACTGAGGCTCAGAGAAGTGAAGAGACTTGCCCAAGGTCACACGGCAGACCCGTGACTCAGTGGAAAGAGCCCGGGCTTTGGAGTCAGAGGTCATGGGTTCAAATCCCGGCTCTGCCACTTGTCAGCTGTGTGACTCTGGGCAAGTCACTGCACTTCTCTGGGCCTCAGTTCCCTCACCTGGAAAATGGGGATGAAGACTGTGAGCCCCATGTGGGACAACCTGATCACCTTGTAACCTCCCCAGTGCTTAGAACAGTGCTGTGCACATAGTAAGAGCTTAATAAATACCATCATTATGTGGCGGAGCCGGGATTAGAACTCCTGACCTCCGACTCCCGAGCCCGGGCTCGTTCCACCGAGCCACGCGCTGCCTCCCTGATTATAATAATGATGGCATTTGTTAAACGCTTACGACATGCGAAGCTCGAGATCACAAGAAGTAGGGGAACGACACAGAAATGTATTTTTAAATACTGTACAGATTGGATTGGACCGGACTGGGCTGGACAGATGGGTTGAGCAAAACTTTCTGGGTCTATCCAATCGCCCACTCTGAAACATTAAAAAATAAAAAATAAAAAATCGGTGGGGTAGAGGGATAAATCTCTGAGGCTGGGATAGTGGCATCAAAGACAGACATTTCTGACCTGCTCTCCACGTTTTATTTATTATTATTAATAATAATAATAATAATGGCATTTATTAAGCGCTTACTATGTGCAAAGCACTGTTCTAAGCACTGGGGAGGTTACAAGGCAATCGTGTTGTCCCACGGGGGGCTTACAGTCTTAATCCCCGTTTTCCAGAAGAGGGAACTGAGGCCCAGAGAAGTGAAGTGACTTGCCCAAAGTCACACAGCTGACAATCGGCAGAGCCAGGATTTGAACCCATGACCTCTGACTGCAAACCCCGGGCTCTCTCCCGGGCTTTTTTTGACTTCAGGATGGTGGATTTCATCGTTCCTAGTGTCCCAGCACACCCCAAGACGGACACGATAATAATAATTGTGGTATTTCATTCATTCATTCATTCATTCAATCATATTTATTGAGCGCTTACTGTGTGCAGAGCATATCTGTTAAGCACTTATTATGCACCACGCACCTTAAGAATAATAATAATAATAATGATGGCATTTTGTTAAGCGCTTACTATGTGCGAAGCACTGTTCTAAGCACTGGGGGGGATACAAGGTGATCAGGTTGTCCCACGTGTGGCTCATAGTCTTAATCCCCCTTTTACAGACGAGGGAATCGGGCACAGTGGAGTTAAGTGACTGGCCCAAGGTCACACACAGCGGACGAGTGGCAGAGGAGGATTAGAACCCAGGCCCTTCCGACTCCCAAGCTCGGGATCTAGCCACAGAGCCATCCTGTTTTCTCAATTTACCTCCACTGGACACCGCTCTCTCCAAGACTCTGGTTCGGGAGGTCCCAACCAAGCAATACAAAATGACAAGTAGTCCTAGAAACGCTATTTAATGAGCGTCCAACGGGCGCAGTGCATTGCGCGAAGCGCTTGGGGAAGGACAACGGAAGCACAAGACACACACATTCCCTTACACTCCTACCAGGGAGACGGACACAAACATTCAACCTCCTTGGGTTCCCTGATGCCCTCCGGGTACCAGAAAATCATCCGCGTGCCAACTGAATATTGGACAGTGCCATAGAGAACAGTCTGCGTGTGGAATTTTTTGCCCAAAAAGCTCCCAGAAGCACGAATTATTTTATTTTCTTAATATGTTTGGTTTTGTTCTCTGTCTCCCCCTTCTAGACTGTGAGCCCGCTGTTGGGTAGGGACCGGCTCTAGATGTTGCCAACTTGGACTTCCCAAGCGCTTAGTACAGTGCTCTGCACACAGTAAGCGCTCAATAAATACGATTGATGATGATGATGTTGCCAATTTGTACTTCCCAAGCACTTAGTACAGTGCTCTGCACACAGTAAGCGCTCAATAAATACAATTGATTGATTGATTGATTCCTCTCCCCCTCCTCCCCCTCTCCATCCCCCCTGCCTTAACTCCTTCCCTTCCCCACAGCACCTGTATATATGTATATATGTTTGTACATATTTATTATTCTATTTATTTTCCTTGTACATATCTATTCTATTTATTTTATTTTGTTCATATGTTTGGTTTTGTTCTCTGTCTCCCCCTTCTAGGCTGTGAGCCCACTGTTGAGTAGGGACCGTCTCCATATGTTGCCAACTTGGACTTCCCAAGCACTTAGTACAGTGCTCTGCACACAGTAAGCGCTCAATAAATACGATCGATTGAGTGATTGATTGAAATAGAATTTAATAGACAAATGGATTTGCTAGACTGTAAATTCCCAAAGAACAGGGATTCTGTCATCTGACTTTGTTGCGCTCTCCCAAGAGCTTAGTACAGTGTTCTGCGCCTTTGGCAAGCAGCGTGGCTCAGTGGAAAGAGCCCGGGCTTGGGAGTCAGAGGTCACGGGTTCGAATCCCGGCTCTGCCACCTGTCTGCTGTGTGACACTGGGCAAGTCACTTCACTTCTGTGGGCCTCAGTGACCTCATCTGGAAAACGGGGCTTCAAGACCGTGAGCCCCACGTGGGACAACCTGATCACCTTGGATCCCCCCCCCACCAGCCCAGCGCTTAGAACAGTGCTTGGCACATAGTAAGCGCTTAACAAATGCCATTATTATTATTTATTATTATTAAATACCACCCACCTGGCTGGAACTAGCTAACCCCAACCCTCCCACGTGATTCTTTCTCAAGCCAAGAGGAGGGACGGAGCTTGGGGATACTAATCAGCAGTGTGGCTCAGGGGAAAGAGCCCGGGCTTGGGAGTCAGAGGTCATGGGTTCGAATCCCCGCTCTGCCACTTGTCTGCCGTGTGACACTGGGCAAGTCGTTTCACTTCTCTGGGCCTCAGTTTCCTCACCTGGAAAATGGGGGTGAAGACTGGGAGCCCCATGTGAGACAACTTGATGACCTTGTATAATAATAATAATCATGGTGGTATTTGTTAAGCGCTTCCTATGCGCAAAGTACTGTTCTAAGCGCTGGAGGGGATACAAGGTGATCAGGTTGTCCCACGGGGGGCTCACAGTCTTCATCTCATTTTACAGATGAGGGAACTGAGGCACAGAGAAGCTAAGTGGCTTGCCCAAGGTCACACAGCTGACAATAATAATAATGATAATGATGGCATTTATTAAGCGCTTACTATGTGCAAAGCACTGTTCTAAGCGCTGGGGGGATACAAGGTGATCAGGTTGTCTCACGTGGGGCTCACAGTCTTAATCCCCATTTTACAGATGAAGGAACTGAGGCCCAGAGAAGTTAAGTGACTTGCCCAAGGTCACAAAGCTGGCAAGTGGCGGAGCCGGGATTTGAACCCATGACCTCTGACTCTCAAGCCCGTGCTCTTTCCACTGAGCTACACTGCTTCCCCCCTAGCGCTTAGAACAGTGCTTGATGCATAGTAAGCGCTTAGCAGGTACCATCATCATCATTAGAACGGTGCTTGGCACATAGTAAACCCAATGCCGTCATTATTCATTCATTCATTCATTCATTCAATCGTATTTGTTGAGCGCTTACTGTGTGCAGAGCACTGTACTAAGCGCTTGGGAAGTCCAAGTTGAGATGGTCCCTACCCGACAGTGGGCTCCCAGTCTAGAAGGGGGACTGAATCATAAGTCACTTATGATTCAGTGACTTGCCCAGGGTCTCACAGCAGGCAAGTGGGGGAGCAGGATGAGAACCCGGGGCTTCTGACGAGAAGAGGACGTTGTATCAGAAGGTCACTAATGATGGGAAAAGGTCGACTGTGTCCTTCCGGGGTCTTTTCTAACCCTCCCTTGCCCTTCAAAGCGACACCTTGTCATCACCTGAGAGTTTGGAAAGGCTAATCCCGGCCTGCTCCGTCTCCCCGGCAGCCAGGACCGCGTTATCGGGAATTTTATCTCGCTCTGCGGGTCTCGGGCGAATGCCCGAGCCGTTGGCATTACTTTATATGTCCCGAAAGGCACGTAAAGGCCTCAACCTCCATTACGTCTTCCGATCACCCTGCCTCTGTCTGAGCTCATTCATTCAATCATATTTATTGAGCGCTTACTGTGTGCAGAGCACTGTACTAAGCTCAGCTTTAAGGCGGAAACCGCGGCGGGGTGCCCAGACCTTCTGAAATAGCCAAGCCGTTGGTTCAGTCTGTCGTATTTATTGAGCGCTTCGTGTGTGCAGAGCACTGGACTAAGCGCTTGGGAACTCCAAATGGGCAACTGAAAGAGACGGCCCCTAGCCCGCAACAGGCTCATGGTCTAGAAGGGGGGAGACAGACAACGAAACAAGTAGCCAGGTGTCAATACCATCAGAATAAATGAAATGATTGCTATATACACATCATTAATAAAATAGGTAGGGTAATAAATACGTACAAATATATGCCAGTGCTGTGGGGAGGGGAAGGGGGGTAAGTTAGAGAGGGAGGAAGGGAGAGGAAAAAAGGGGGGGCTCAGTCTGGGAAGGCCTCCCGGAGGAGGTGAGCTCTCAGAAGGGCTTTGAATAATAATAATATAATAATGTTGGCATTTGTTAAGCGCTTACTATGTGCAGAGCACTGTTCTAAGCACTGGGAGGAATACAAGCTGATCAGGTTGTCCCATGTGGGGCTCACAGTCTTAATCCCCGTTTTACAGATGAGGTAGCTGAGGCTCAGAGAAGCTAAGTGACTCGCCCGAGGTCACACAGCAGACATGTGGCGGAGTCGGAATTCGAACCCATGACCTCTGACTCCAAAGCCCGGGCTCTTTCCATCGAACCACGCTGCTGCTTCTAAAGATCTAAGCTTCTCACTACCCTTGACTCTTCACTGCATTAGTCTCCCCCCTTTTAGACTGTGAGCCCACTGCTGGGTAGGGACTGTCTCTATATGTTGCCAACTTGTACTTCCCAAGCACTTAGTACAGTGCTCTGCACACAGTAAGGGCTCAATAAATACTATTGATGATGATGATGATGAATAAATACGGTTGATGATTGATGATGATGATGTCTCCCCCTTTTAGACTGTGAGCCCACTGTTGGGTAGGGACCATCTCTACATGTTGCCAACTTGTACTTCCCAAGCGCTTAGTACAGTGCTCTGCACACAGTAAGCGCTCAATAAATACGATTGATGATGATGATGATTAGGTAGCCATTGGTTTTTCAAACAAGGGAGGAAGAGGGCTAGTTTGGCGGATCGGAGGGAGCAAAACGAACATAAGCATCCGCGGGAGGAGACGGGAGTAGGCCCGACCCTCTTCGAACTAAAAGCCGAAACAAAATGAATTAAATTCCCCCCGTCGGGGCCTGATAAAACGCCTCAGTCGAGAGGAAAGGTTTGGGACAGTTCGCCACGTTCGTGCTGTATTCTTAACAAGCTCAAAAGCTGCCCTAAGCTAAAGGGGCCTTGATGAGGTATTATTATCTGAATAGTCATTCTTTCAATCGTATTTATTGAGCGCTGACTGTGTGCGGAGCACCGAATGTTGCCGATTTGTACTTCCCAAGCGCTTAGTACAGTGTTCTGCACACAGTAAGCGCTCAATAAATACGATTGATGATGATGATGATGAAAGTACCATTCGGCAACAGATAGAGACAATTCCGTCCCAACAGTGGGCTCACAGTCTAGAAGAATAATAGAAGAAGAAGAATAGAACAATAATGATAATATTTGTTAAGCGCTTACTATATACCAAGCGCCGGATTAAGCGCTGGGAGTCACTGCTATCCGTCATGAATGCTGCATGATGGATTACATATTTACTGTTCTATTTATTTTGTTAATGATGTGCATCTAGCTTTACTTCTATTTATTCTGATGACTTGACACGTGTCCACAGGTTTTGTTTTGTCGTCCGTCTCCCGCTTCTAGACTGTGAGTCCGTTGTCGGGTAGGGACCGTCTCTATATGTTGCCGACTTGGACTTCCCAAGCACTCAGTCCAGTGCTCTGCACACAGTAAGCGCTCAATAAATACGATTGATGATGATGATGATGAAAGTACCATTCGGCAACAGATAGAGACAATTCCGTCCCAACAGTGGGCTCACAGTCTAGAAGAATAATAGAAGAAGAAGAATAGAACAATAATGATACTATTTGTTAAGCGCTTACTATATACCAAGCGCCGGATTAAGCGCTGGGAGTCACTGCTATCCGTCATGAATGCTGCATGATGGATTACATATTTACTGTTCTATTTATTTTGTTAATGATGTGCATCTAGCTTTACTTCTATTTATTCTGATGACTTGACACCTGTCCACAGGTTTTGTTTTGTCGTCCGTCTCCCGCTTCTAGACTGTGAGTCCGTTGTCGGGTAGGGACCGTCTCTATGTGTTGCCGACTTGGACTTCCCAAGCGCTCAGTCCAGTGCTCTGCACACAGTAAGTGCTCAATAAATACGACTGGATGAATGAATGAATGATTAATAAGAAGAATTGCAGTATTTTGCCTTCCATTCTGGATCATCTATCCATTTGGCTAATAATAATAATAATAATAATAGTAGCACTTGTTAAGCGCTTCCTATGTGCCAGGCGCTGTACTAAGCAGTGGGGTAGAGATGAGGTAATCAGGTTGGACACAGTCCCTGTCCCACGTGGGACTCACAGCCTTAATCCCTATTTTACAGATGAGGAAACTGAGGCACAGCAGCGTGGCTCAGTGGAAAGAGCCCGGGCTTTGGAGTCAGAGGCCACGGGTTCAAATCCCGGCCCCGCCACTTGTCAGCTGGGTGACTTTGGGCAGGTCACTTCACTTCTCTGGGCCTCAGTTCCCTCATCTGGAAAATGGGGATGAAGACTGGGAGCCCCTCATGGGACAACCTGATCTCCTTGTATCTACCCCAGCGCTTAGAACAGTGCTTTGCACATAGTAAGCGCTTAACAAATGCCAACATTATTATTATTATTATTATTATTGCGTGACTAGCTCAAGGTCACAGCAGAGCCAGGATTAGAACCCAGGTCCTCTGTCTCCGTGCTCTTTCCACTGGGCCATGCTGCTCCCGACCCCAGCCCCACAGCGATTCTGTAAATATCTTGATATTCTACTGTTTTTTCCACCTATAATTTTAATGTGTGTCTCCCCCTCTAAGCTGTAAACTCTTCACGGGTACAGATTGTGTCTACCAACTCTCCCCCTTCTAGACTGTGAGCCTGTTGTCGGGTAGGGGCCGCCTCTATATGTTGCCGACTTTTCCTTCCCAAGCGCTTAGTACAGCGCTCTGCACACAGTAAACACTCAATAAATCCGATTGAATGAATGAATGAATGACTAATAATAAGAATTACAGCCTTTTGCCTTCCCCTCTGGGTCATCTACCCACTTGGCTAATAATAATAATAACAGTAGCACTTGTTAAGCGCTTCCTATGTGCCAGGCGCTGTACTAAGCACTGGGGTAGAGACGAGGTAATCAGGTTGGACACAGTCCCTGCCCCACGTGGGACTCACGGTCTTAATCCCTATTTTACAGGTGAGGAAACTGAGGCACAGAGAAGTTACGTGACTAGCTCAAGGTCACAGAAGAGTCGGGATTAGAACCCAGGTCCTCTGTCTCCGTGCTCTTGCCGCTAGGCCACGCTGCTTCTGATCCCAGCCCCACGGCGATTTTGTAAATATCTTGATTACTGTTTTCCCCACCTATAATTTTAATGTGCGTCTCCCCCTCTAAACTGTAAACTCCTCACGGGCACGGATTGTGTCTACCAACTCTCCCCCTTTTAGACTGTGAGCCCACGGTTGGGTAGGGACCGTCTCTATATGTTGCCAACTTGGACTTCCCAAGCGCTTAGTACAGTGCTCTGCACACAGTAAGCACTCAATAAATACGATTGATTGATTGATTGATTGCCAAGAGCTTAGTACAGTGCTCTGCACACAGTCAGCGCTCAATAAATACGATTGAATGAGTGAACTTTGTTGTTTGGGGCTTTCCCAAGCACTTAGTTCAGTGCTCCGCACACAGTAAGTGAGCAATAAATGTCTTTATTCATTCCAAACTACATGCTGGGGTCCAAGCGCTTGGTACAGTGCTCTGCACACAGTAAGCGATAAGTGAAGTTGTACATATTTATTCTATTTATTTTATTTGGTTTATACATTTTGTTTTGTTCCCTGTCTCCCCCTCCTAGACTGTGAGCCCGCTGTTGGGTAGGGACCGTCTCTAGATGTTGCCAACTTGGACTCCCCAAGCGCTTAGTACGGTGCTCTGCACATAGTAAGCGCTCAATAAATACGATTGAATGAATGAATGAATGAATAAATACGATTGAATGAATGAACTCTGTTGTTTGGGGCTTTCCCAAGCACTTAGTTCAGTGCTCCGCACACAGTAAGTGAGCAATAAATGCCTTTATTGATTCCAAGCTACGTGCGGGGGTCCAAGCGCTTGGTACAGTGCTCTGCACACAGTAAGCGCTCAATAAATACGATTGAATGAATGAACTTTGTTGTTTGGGGCTTTCCCAAGCACTTAGTTCAGTGCTCCGCACACAGTAAGTGAGCAATAAATGCCTTTATTGATTCCATGCTACGTGCGGGGGTCCAAGCGCTTGGTACAGTGCTCTGCACACAGTAAGCGCTCAATAAATACGATTGAATGAATGAACTTTGTTGTTTGGGGCTTTCCCAAGCACTTAGTTCAGTGCTCCGCACACAGCAAGTGAGCAATAAATGCCTTTATTGATTCCAAGCTACGTGCGGGGGTCCAAGCGCTTGGTACAGTGCTCTGCACACAGTAAGCGCTCAATAAATACGATTGAATGAATGAACTTTGTTGTCTGGGGCTTTCCCAAGCACTTAGTTCAGTGCTCTGCACACAGCAAGTGAGCAATAAATGTCCTTATTGATTCCAAGCTACGTGCGGGGGTCCAAGTGCTTGGTACAGTGCTCTGCACACAGTATGCGCTCAATAAATACGATTGAATGAATGAACTTTGTTGTTTGGGGCTTTCCCAAGCACTTAGTTCAGTGCTCCACACACAGTAAGTGAGCAATAAATGTCTTTATTGATTCCAAACTACGTGCTGGGGTCCAAGCGCTTGGTACAGTGCTCTGCACACAGTAAGCGCTCAATAAATACGATTGAATGAATGAACTTTGTTGTTTGGGGCTTTCCCAAGCACTTAGTTCAGTGCTCCGCACACAGCAAGTGAGCAATAAATGCCTTTATTGATTCCAAGCTACGTGCGGGGGTCCAAGCGCTTGGTACAGTGCTCTGCACACAGTCAGCGATAAGTGAAGTTGTACATATTTATTCTATTTATTTTATTTGGTTTATATGTTTGGTTTTGTTCTCTGTCTCCCCCTTCTAGACTGTGAGACCACTGTTGGGTAGGGACTGTCTCTATATGTTGCCAACTTGGACTTCCCAAGCGCTTAGTACGGTGCTCTGCACATAGTAAGCGCTCAATAAATACGATTGAATGAATGAATGAATGAATAAATACGATTGAATGAATGAACTTTGTTGTCTGGGGCTTTCCCAAGCACTTAGTTCAGTGCTCTGCACACAGCAAGTGAGCAATAAATGTCCTTATTGATTCCAAGCTACGTGCGGGGGTCCAAGCGCTTGGTACAGTGCTCTGCACACAGTATGCGCTCAATAAATACGATTGAATGAATGAACTTTGTTGTTTGGGGCTTTCCCAAGCACTTAGTTCAGTGCTCCACACACAGTAAGTGAGCAATAAATGTCTTTATTGATTCCAAACTACGTGCTGGGGTCCAAGCGCTTGGTACAGTGCTCTGCACACAGTAAGCGCTCAATAAATACGATTGAATGAATGAACTTTGTTGTTTGGGGCTTTCCCAAGCACTTAGTTCAGTGCTCCGCACACAGCAAGTGAGCAATAAATGCCTTTATTGATTCCAAGCTACGTGCGGGGGTCCAAGCGCTTGGTACAGTGCTCTGCACACAGTCAGCGATAAGTGAAGTTGTACATATTTATTCTATTTATTTTATTTGGTTTATATGTTTGGTTTTGTTCTCTGTCTCCCCCTTCTAGACTGGGAGACCACTGTTGGGTAGGGACTGTCTCTATATGTTGCCAACTTGGACTTCCCAAGCGCTTAGTACGGTGCTCTGCACATAGTAAGCGCTCAATAAATACGATTGAATGAATGAATGAATAAATACGACTGAATGAATGAACTTTGTTGTTTGGGGCTTTCCCAAGCACTTAGTTCAGTGCTCCGCACACAGTAAGTGAGCAATAAATGTCTTTATTGATTCCAAGCTACGTGCGGGGGTCCAAGCGCTTGGTACAGCGCTCTGCACACAGCGCTCAATAAATACGACTGAATAATAATGATGGCATTTGTTAAGCGCTTACTATGCGCAAAGCACCGTTCTAAGCGCTGGGGAGGTTCCAAGGGGATGAGGCTGTCCCACGGGGGGCTCACAGTCTTCATCCCCATTTTCCAGATGAGGTCACTGAGGCCCAGAGAAGTGAAGCGACTCGCCCAGAGTCACACCGCTGACAAGCGGCGGCGCCGGGATTGGAACCCATGACCCATGACCCATCCCCCCATCTTACCTCCTTCCCTTCCCCACAGCACCTGTATATATATATATATATATATATATATATATGTTTGTACATATTTATTACTCTATTTATTTATTTATTTATTTATTTATTTATTTGTACATATCTATTCTATTTATTTTATTTTGTTAGTATGTTTGGTTTCGTTCTCTGTCTCCCCCTTTTAGACTGTGAGCCCACTGATGGGTAGGGACCGTCTCTATACGTTGCCAATTTGTACTTCCCAAGCGCTTAGTACAGTACTCTGCACATAGTAAGCGCTCAATAAATACGATTGATGATGATGATGATGATGATGACCTCTGAGTCCAAAGCCCGGGCTCTTCCCGCCGAGCCACGCCGCTTCAATTGAATGAATGGGGGGAATCACATCCAACAGTCCCTATGGCACATGGTCTTGGAGGCGAAGAGAGAGAGGCTAGAGTAACCCCAATTTTCAGGGCCCCGAGAAGTGAAGTGACCTGTCCAAGGTCACACAGCAGGACAACGCCAGAGCTGGGATTAGAACTCAGGTCTCCTGACCCCTTAGACTCTGTCTCTTCCCCGTCACGCCGCGAGTTTTTCCTCTCCACCCTTTCCCCTTAGCCACCCGGCTCCCACCGTCACTGAGGAGGAGGCATTTTGTGTTCCTTCATTCAATCGTATCCATTGAGCGCTTACTGTGTGCCGAGCACTGTACTGAGCGCTTGGAAGGGCACAATCGAACAACAAAACCGACACATTCCCCCCCCCACGACGATCTTACAGTCTAGATCGTGGATTTTACTCTCCCAAGCCTTTAACACAGAGAGCTCCTCACATCACTGAGCCCGGGCGTCAAAGGTCATGGGTTCAAATCCCGGCTCCGCCCCTGGTCAGCTGTGGGATTTTGAGCAGGTCACTTCACTTCTCTGAGCCTCAGTTCCCTCATCTGCGAAATGGGGATGGAGACTGGGAGCCCCCCGTGGGACAACCCGATTACCTAGTACGTACCCCAGCGCTTAGAACAGGGCTTGGCACATAGTAAGCGCTTAACAAATACCATTAAAAGAAAAACGGATTGTAAGCTTCTTGAGGGCAGGAAGCATGTCAAATGGGGATGAAGACTGTGAGCTCCCCGTGGGACAGCCTGATTACCTTGTAAGCTCCCCGGTGCTTAGAACAGTGCTTTGCACATAGTAAGCACTTAATAAATGCTATTATTATTATTATTATTATTACTATTATTATTATTATTATTTCCCTGGGCAAGGGCCAGTCGATGCTGACCCACCGGAAAGTTTCGGGGTCTGTGGCCTCATGCCGGGGGTAGGGGCTGAGAGAGGGTCTGCCCCTCTTCCCCTAGACTGTAGGCCCGTTGCGGGCAGGGATCGTCTCTCTCTCTCACTGTATTGTACTTCCTGAGCGCTTAGTACAGTGCTCTGCACACAGTTAGCAATTGCTAATAATCGTAATAGTACTGTTGGTATTTGTTAAGCGCTTACTACGTGCCAGGCACCGTTCTAAGCGCTGGGGGGGGATACAAGGTAATCAGGTTGTCCCACGTGGGGCTCACGGTCTTCACCCCCATTTGACAGATGAGGTCACTGAGGCCCGGAGAATCAATCATTCATATTTATTGAGCGCTTACTGTGTGCAGAGCACTGTACTAAGCGCTTGGGAAGTACAAGTTGGCAACATATAGAGACAGTCCCTACCCAACAGTGGGCTCACAGTCTGAGTAGCTTGCCCAAGGTCACACAGCAGACAATTGAAGAAGCCGGGATTAGAACCCACGGCCTCTGACCCGAAGCCCGGGCTGCTTACTACGAGCCGAGCACTGTTCTAAGTGCTCGGGGAGCTACGAGGCCACCAGGTTGTTCCCCGGGGGGCTCCCAGTCTTCATCCCCATTCTCCACACGAGGTCACTGAGGCCCGGAGAAGTGAAGTAGCTTTCCCAAGGTCACACAGCAGACAATTGAAGAAGCCGGGATTAGAACCCACGGCCTCTGACCCCAAGCCCGGGCTCTTTCCACTAAACCCGGCTGCTTACTACGAGCCGAGCACTGATCTGAGCGCTCGGGGAGCTACCGGGCCACCAGGTTGTCCCCCGGGGGGGGGGGGGGGGGGGCTCCCAGTCTTCATCCCCATTTGACAGGTGAGGAAACTGAGGCCCGGAGAAGCGACGGGCCCAAGGTCACCCAGCTGACAAGTGGCGGGGCCGGGATTCGAACCCAGGCCTTCCGACTGCCAAGGCCGGGCTCTTGCCGCTAGGCCAGGCTGCTTCGGCTCCCTAAATCCTTTGGGATCGATCGGATGGATGGAATCGGAGGGAATAGGAGGGAATTGGGCCTGGGGGGGCGGAGGGAGATGGGGAGCCCCCTCCTCCTCCTCCTCCTCCTCCTCCTCCTCCTCCTCCATCCGGACCCCCGACCCCCGCGGGGACCAGGGGGATGGGGAGGAGGGGGCGCACGAGCACACACACACACACACACACACACACACACACACACACACACACACACACACACACACACACACACCCTGCATCCCCCGCATCCCCTCCGCCCCCCACCGGGAGCCGGCTTTGGCCCCGGGCCGTGCTCCCCCCGGGTCACACCCGCAGACACACGCACACATGGGGACACAGACACACACACACACACACACACACACACACACACACACACACACTGACACACACATAGATACACACACGGACACACACACAGAGACACACACAGACACTGACACACAAATATATATATACTGGCACACACAGATACACACACACACACACGCACACGGGCACATACTGGCGCACACACAGACACCGACACACACACACAAATGCACACTGGCCCACAAAGACACCCACTGACACACACTGACACGCGCGCACACACACACACAAATGCACACTGACCCCCCAAAGACACCCACTGACACGCACAGACACACAGGCGCGCAGACACACACTGACACGCGCGCGCGCGCACACACACACACACACACACAAATGCACACTGACACACACAGACACACAGGCGCGCAGACACGCACTGACACGCGCGCACACACACACAAATGCACACTGACCCACCAAGACACCCACTGACACGCACAGACACACACGCGCGCAGACACACACTGACACGAGCACGCACACACACAAATGCACACTGACCCGCAAAGACACCTACTGACACGCACAGACACACGGGCGCGGGCGCAGACACACACCGGCCCGCACACACACAAACACACACTGGCGCACAGACACACACACGGACACGGACCCACAGACGCACCCACGGACACACACTGACACAGACAGACAGACGCAGACACTGACACCCAAACCCACAGGGCCGCACTCAGAGGCACACACTGACCCCCAAAGCCCCGGACCCGCACGGACAGACGCACACAAACCACACACACACACACACACACACACACACACAACACGCTCGGGGCTCACAGTTCTGAGGAATTGTATCTCATCCTCTCCTTCATCGGCCATGGCTCGGCCCGACCGCCCGCAGGAGCCCCGCTCCTCCCGATCCCGCCGGTGGTGGTGGTGGTGGTGACGGGGGTGGTGGTGGTGATGGTGGTGGTGGTGGTCCTCTCCTCCTGGTCCTCCTCCCTCCTCCCTCGTGCCGGTGCGGTGGTCCTCCCGATCCCGGTGGTCTCTCCCACCACCGCCGCCGCAGGAGGAGGAGGAGGAGGAGGAGGAGGAGGAGGAGGAAGAAGGGAGGAGGAGGAGGCCTGTCCGTCCAGGCCCAGGTGCCCGGGGTTGGGGGGCGGGGGGCGGGGGCTGGGCCCGCCCCGCCCTGCACCCACAGGATGGACAGGGACGATGGAGGAGGAGGAGGAGGAGGGAGAGAGGGAGGGAGGGAGGGAGGAAGGGGGGAGATGGGGGGGAAGGGGAGGCGGGCCCTAGCAGCCCCCACACTCAACTTCCCCCTCTGCTGCGGGTTGACAGCTTAATGGGGTGGGGGGGGGGGCTTCACTGTGTCAAGGACCGGTAGGATTTGGGGGGAGGAGGAGGAGGAGGAGGAGGAAGGTGGGGGAGGAGGATGGGGGAATTGGGGGGCAGGGGGGCCGGGCCCTAGCAGCCCCCACACTCAACTTCCCCCTCTGCTGCGGGTTGACAGCTTAATGGGGGGTGGGCCTAGCATCCCCCAGACTCAACTTCCCCCTTTGCTGCGGGTTGACAGCTTGATGGGGGGCGGGGGGCTTCACTGGGCCAAGGACCGGTAGGATTGGGGGGGGGAAGGTGGAGGAGGGGGCTGGGGGTCGTGGGAGGAGGATGGGGGGAATGGGGGGGAAGGGGAGGCGGGCCCTAGCACCCCCCCCCCTCTGCTGCAGGTTGAAAGCTTAATTGTGGGGGGGGGGGGGCTTCGCTGGGCCAAGGACCGGTAGAATTGGGGGGGGGGCCGAGGAAGGTGGGGGAGGGGGCAGGGGGTCGTGGGAGGAGGATGAGGGGAAGGGGAGGCGGGCCCTAGCAGCCCCCAGACTCAACTTCCCCCTTTGCTGCAGGTTGACAGTTTGATGGGGGGCGGGGGCTTCACTGGGCCAAGGAACGGTAGGGTTGGGGGGGGGGAGGAAGGTGGGGCAGGGCGCTGGGGGTCGCGGGGGGAGTTGGGGGGAAAGGGGAGACGGGCCCTAGCAGCCCCCACACTCAACTGCCCCCTTTGCTGCGGGTTGAAAGCTTGAAGTGGGGCTTTGCCCTGCAAGGACTGGTAGGACTGGGGGCGGGCGCGAGGGGGAGGAAGGACGGGGAGGGGGCTGGGGGTCGTGGGAGGAGGAGGATGGGGAGAATTTGGGGGGAAGGGGAGGTGGGCTCTAGCAGCCCCCAGACTCAACTTCCCCCTTTGCTGCGGGTTGAAAGCTTAATGGGGGGCGGGGGGCTTCACTGGGCCAAGGACCGGTAGGATTTGGGGGGAGGAGAAGGAAGGTTGGGGAGGGGGCTAGGGGTCGTGGGAGAAGGATGGGGGGACTGGGGGGGAAGGGGAGGCGGGCCCTAGCAGCCCCCAGACTCAACTTCCCCCTTTGCTGCGGGTTGAAAGCTTAATTGTAGGGGGGGACTTCACTGTGCCAAGGACCGGTAGGATTGTGGCGGGGGGGAGGGAGGAGGAGGAAGGTGGGAGAGGAGGCTGGGGGGAGGATGGGGGGAATTGGGGGTAGAGGAGGTGGGCTCTAGCAGCCCCCAGACTCAACTTCCCCCTTTGATGCAGGTTGAAAGCTTAATGGGGGGGGGGGGGGTGCTTCGCTGTGCCGTAGGATTTGGGGGGGGGAGGAAGAGGAAGAGGAGGAAGGTGGGGGAGGAGGATGGGGAGAATTGGGGGGAAGAGGAGGTGGGCTCTAGCAGCCCCCAGACTCAACTTCCCCCTTTGCTGCAGGTTGAAAGCTTGATTTGGGTTGGCTTCGCTGTGCCAAGGACCGGTAGGATTGGGGGGGGGGGGGGGGGGGGGGGGAGGAGGAAGGGGGAGGAGGAAGAGGGAGGAAGAAGAGGGAGGAGGATGAAGAGCAGCTGGCCGATTCCCGCCCCCCGGCCGGGTCTGGTGCAGGGAGCTGGCTGCCCACCCGTGTGCCAAGCCTGAAGCCGGGCAGGCCCGCTCTGCCCAGGCCCCAACCTGCACCGCCTCCACCATTCCCTAATAAGAATCGTGCTATTTAATAATAACGATGGCATTTGTTAAGCGCTTACTAGGTGCCAAGCACTGTCCTAAGCGCTGGGGCGGGATGCGAGGTCATCAGGTTGTCCCACGGGGGGCTCACGGCCTCCGTCCCCCTTTTCCGGATGAGGGAGCTGAGGCCCAGGGAATAATAATGATGATGATGATGATGATGGCATTGATGTTGCCAGCTTGTACTTCCCAAGCGCTTAGTACAGTGCTCTGCACAGAGTAAGCGCTCAATAAATGCGATTGAATGAATTAATGAATGATGAAACACTTACTATGTGCAAAGCACTGTCCTAAGCGCTGAGGCGGGATACGAGGTCATCAGGTTGTCCCTCGTGGGGCTCACTGCCTCCGTTCCCCTTTTCCGGATGAGGGAACTGAGGCCCACAGAATAATAATGATAATGATGACATTGATAGAGCACTTACTGTGTGCAAAGCACTAAGCGCTGGGGAGGTTACGAGGTGATGAGGTTGTCCCACGGGGGGCTCACGGCCTCCATCCCCGTTTTCCGGATGAGGGAACTGAGGCCCAGATAATAATAATGATAATGATGGCATTGATAAAGCGCTTACTATGTGCAAAGCTCTAAGCGCTGGGGTGGTTACGAGGTGATGAGGTTGTCCCACGGGGGGCTCACGGCCTCCATCCCCCTTTTCCGGATAAGCGAACTGAGGCCCAGAGAATAATAATAATGGTGATGGCATTGATAAAGCACTTACTATGTGCAAAGCACTAAGCGCTGGGGAGGTTACAAGGTGATGAGGTTGTCCCACGGGGGGCTCACGGCCTCCATCCCCCTTTTCCGGATGAGGGAACTGAGGCCCAGAGAATAATAATAATAGTGATGGCATCGATAAAGCGCTTACTATGTGCAAAGCACTGTTCTAAGCGCTGGGAAGGTTACGAGGTGATGAGGTTGTCCCACGGGGGGCTCACGGTCTCAATCCCCATTTTACAGATGAGGGAACTGAGGCCCAGAGAAGTGAAGTGACTCACCCAAAGTCACGCAGCCTGACAAGTGGCAGAGTCGGGATTTGAACCCCTGACCTCTGACTCCAAAGCCCGGGCTCTTTCCACTGAGCCACGCTGGTTCTCTAGTAGTAGTAATAATAATAATAATAATAATAACAATAATAATAATGGCATTTGTTAAGCGCTTACAGTGTGCCAAGCACTGTTCTAAGCGCTGGAACAGTGCTCTGCACAAAATAAGCGCTCAATAGATATGATTAATTAATTGCGCGTACTTCCCCTAAATAGAAGCCAGCGGAGAAATTCCCGATCTTTCTTCCTCCCTCCCCACTGCAGTAAGGGACGGATTTAAATCCGATATATGGAATCATCATCGACACAAGTACGGTGATATATATAGAAATCGCTTTTCCTCTCACACGTTCAGCTCATCTCAGGGACTCTTCCGTCGCTCTTCACATTCCAGGAGGGTGAAAATGTAAAAACAACGAAAAAAAAATTACATTGCGGTATTTGCTAAACGCTTACTGTGCGTCGAGCACTGTACTGAGCACCGGGGCTGGATAGGAGGTGACGTGGTTGGATCTAGTCAGTTGGGCAGATGAAGAAGGGGAGACCCCCCTTGAGGGCAGGTATTTGGACCGCTAGTTCCCTTCTCTCCTAAACGCTTAGTATAGTGCCCTGCACACAATAGGCGCTCAGTGCATACTGTCGATTGATTGGAAACCCCGTCTCCAACACTGTGGCAGAGCACCGGGCCGTGGGGAAAGTCAGCCAGTCGGTCGGTCATTCAATCGTACTTATTGAGCGCTTATTGTGTGCAGGGCACTGTACTAAGCACTTCGGAGAGTACGACAGAACAATATAGCAAACACATTTCCTGCCAGGGTGGCTCAGCGGAAAGAGCCCGGGCTTTGGAGTCAGAGGTCAGGGGTTCAAATCCCGGCTCCGCCACGTGTCTGCTGCATGACCTTGGGCAAGTCGCTTAACCTCTCTGCGCCTCAGTTCCCTCCTCTGCAAAATGGGGATGAAGACTGTGAGCCTCACGCGGGACAACCTCATAATAATGATGGTATTTGTTAAGCGCTTACTATGTGCCAAGCACTGTTCTAAGCACCGGGGGGGGGGGGTTACAAGGTAATCAAGCTTGTCCCACGTGGGGCTCACAGTCTTAATCCCCATTTTACAGATGAGGTAACTGAGGCCCAGAGAAGTGAAGTGACTTGCCTAAAGTCACCCAGCTGACAAGTGGCGGAGCCGAGATTCGAACATGGGACAACCTGATCACCTTGAAACCTCCCCAGCGCTTAGAACAGTGCTTTGCTCATAGTAAGCGCTTAATAGATGCCATCATCATCATTATTAGTAGTAGTACAGTGCTCTGCACACGGTAAACGCTCAAGAAATACGATTGAATATTAATGCCTATCTCCCCCTCTAGACTGTAAGATCGTTGTAATAATGAGGGTATTTGCTAAGCGCTCACTATGTGCCGAGCACTGTTCTAAGCAACAGGATAGATACAAGGTCAGCCGGTCATCAGAGAAGCAGTGTGGCTCAGTGGAAAGAGCCCGGGCTTGGGAGTCCGAGGTCATGGGTTCGAATCCCGGCTCTGCCACATGCCTGCTGTGGGACCTTGGGCAAGTCACTTAACTTCTCTGAGCCTCAGTGACCTCATCTGTAAAATAAGGATTAAACTGTAAGCCCCACAGGGGACAACCTGAGACCTTGTATCTACCCTGGCGCTTAGAACAGTGCTTGGCACACAGTAAGCGCTTAACAAATGTCATTATTATTATTATCATCATCAATCGTATTTATTGAGAGCTTACTGTGTGCAGAGCACTGTACTAAGCGCTTGGGAAGTACAATAACTATTATTATTATTATTATTATTATTATTATTTAGACTGTGACTCCTCTGGACTGTGAGCTCGGTGGGGGCAGGAATGTGTCTGTTTATGGCTATAATGTACTCTCCCAAGTGCACAGTACAGTGCTTTGCAGAGTGAGGTTGTTTTTGTCCACTGAGACCCGGGATGGGTAGAGATCCTTGAACAAGTTGCTCAGCTGCTTTGGAAAACCTACGGTTGCCAGGAGGGGCTGCCTAACATTGATGGCTACTGCTTGGACGTAACATTTGTTCCGACCATTTTGACACCTGTCTCCGTGTTTTGTTTTGTTGTCTGTCTGTGAGCCCACTGTTGGGTAGGGACTGTCTCTATATGTTGCCAACTTGTACTTCCCAAGCGCTTAGTCCACTGCTCTGCACACAGTAAGCGCTCAATAAATACGATTGATTGATTGATTGATTGATTGATTGTCTGTCTCCCCCATCTAGACTGTGAGCCCGTTGCTGGGTAGGGACTGTCTCTAGATGTTGCCAACTTGGACTTCCCAAGCGCTTAGAACAGTGCTCTGCACACAGTAAGCACTCAATAAACACGATTAATTGATTGATTGATTGATTGTCTGTCTCCCCCATCTAGACTGGGAGCCCATTGCTGGGTAGGGACTATCTCTATATGTTGCCAACCTGTACTTCCCAAGCGCTTAGAACAGTGCTCTGCACACAGTAAGCGCTCAATAAGTACGATTGATTGATTGATTGATTGATTGACTGTCTCCCCATCTAGACTGGGAGCCCGTTGCTGGGTAGGGACTGTCTCTAGATGTTGCCAACCTGTACTTCCCAAGCGCTTAGAACAGTGCTCTGCACACAGTAAGCGCTCAATAAATACGATTGATTGATTGATTGATTGTCTGTCTCCCCCATTTGGACTGGGAGCCCGTTGCTGGGTAGGGACCGTCTCTAGATGTTGCCGACTTGTTCTTCCCAAGCGCTTAGTCCAGTGCTCTGCACACCGTAAGCGCTCACTAAATACGATTGAATGAATGAATGGTAAGCGCTCAATACATCAATCAATCAATCAATCAATCGTATTTATTGAGCGCTTACTATGTGCAGAGCACTGTACTAAGCGCTTGGGAAGTACAAATTGGCAACACATAGTGACAGTCCCTACCCAACAGTGGGCTCACAGTCTAAAAGGGGGAGACAGAGAACAGAACCAAACATACCAACAAAATAAAATAAATAGGATAGAAATGTACAAGTAAAATAAATAAATAAATAAATAGAGTAATAAATATGTACAACCATATATGCATATATACAGGTGCTGTGGGGAAGGGAAGGAGGTAAGATGGGGGGATGGAGAGGGGGACGAGGGGACATACACACGATTGAATGAATGAATGGAAGTGCCCCGCCTTATAAAATTGGCACCGAAGAATGGCACTTTTCACACTTCCAAAGACCGCGTGGAAGCGTCTAAAAATAGCCGCTTTATCGTCAGGGAGCCCGACTTTTTGCCCGGGACTCTTGGGGACGGACCCATCACGGATCAGCCGCCCATGAGTCATTATCCTGGTCTCATTCCCATGGATCGCAGCTCGTCCTGGGCAGGGAATGTGTCTGCTTATTGTTCTGTTGCACTCCCCTCCAAGCGCTCAGTACAGCGCTCTGCGCACCGTAAGGGCCCAATAAGATGACCAGTTTGGGTTATTAGGTCAACGTGAAGGTGCATCTTCTTCCCCCTCCTAGACGGTGAGCCCGTTGTTGGGGAAGGACCGTCTCTATATGTTGTCGACGTGTACTGTTCTCTACACACGGTGAGCGCTCAATAAATACGATTGAATGAATGAATGAATGAATGAAATTAATAAAAATGCCATCATTATTATTCATAAACGCAATCGACGGATCGACTCTCTTTGATTAGGTGACTTCCACGCAAAATACCATTTAAATATACATACACCTCTCATTATTAGTACCAGGAATCTCCTCTTGAAGGAGATTCATAATAATAATAATAATAACGGCATTTATTAAGCGCTTACTATGTGCAAAGCACTGTTCTAAGCGCTGGGGAGGTTACAAGGTGATCAGGTTGTTCCACGGGCGCGGGGGGGGGGGGGGGGCTCACAGTCTTCATCCCCATTTTCCAGATGAAGGAACTGAGGCCCAGAGAAGTGAAGTGACTTGCCCAAAGTCACATGGCTGACAATTGGCGGAGCCGGGATTTGAACCCACGACCTCTGACTCCAAAGCCCGGGCTCTAGAATAGTGCTTGATACATAGTAAGTGCTTAACAAATACCATAATACCATAATAATTTGATATTGTTATTATTATTACAGTGCTGGGGAGAGTATGAATAGACTCAATCCTTACGTACGTTAAAAACGTTTTGCAAAACGACAATTCCAGGTAAACTGGAGAGCTCAATCAATCAATCGCATTTATTGAGCGCTTACTGTGTACAGAGCACTGTACTAAGCGCTTGGGAAGTACAAGATGGCAACATATAGAGACGGTCCCTACCCAACAGTGGACTCATGCAACTGACCCAGAAAACATCTGTTTCTCTACAGGTGCGATTCCTACATCGACTGAGCCTACAGAGAAGCAGCGTGGCTCAGTGCAAAGAGCCCGGGCTTTGGAGTCAGAGGTCATGGGTTCAAATCCCGGCTCCGCCACTTGTCAGCTGAGTGACTTTGGGCAAGTCACTTCACTTCTCTGGGCCTCAGTGACCTCATCTGGAAAATGGGGATGAAGACTGTGAGCCCCCCGTGGGACAAACTGACCACCTTGTAACCTCCCCAGTGCTTAGAAAAGTGTTTTGCACATAGTAAGCGCTTAATAAATGCCATTATTATTATCGACACTCCAAAAAGCTGGAA
This sequence comes from Tachyglossus aculeatus, assembly GCF_015852505.1. NCBI lineage: Eukaryota > Metazoa > Chordata > Mammalia > Monotremata > Tachyglossidae > Tachyglossus > Tachyglossus aculeatus. The sequence goes on along the minus strand of NC_052084.1, from coordinate 2,064,003 downwards.
AACAGACCGGGAAGTTGGGAATTTGTAAATGCCCTCCTTCTAGGGCATCCCGTTTGCTTGCCAGCTAGACTGTGGGTTTGCCAAGGAAATAGTAAAAAAACTCATCTTTCCAGGCTTAAATGAGATATTTGAGTCGGTGGGAACACGGTGCAAAAACGACAAAACCGCAACGGTGCTCATGATGACAAAGATGTTTGTACATATTTATTACTCTATTTATTTTACTTGTACATATCTATTCTATTTATTTTATTCTGTTAGTATGTTTGGTTTTGTTCTCTGTCTCCCCCTTTTAGACTGTGAGCCCACTGTTGGGTAGGGACCGTCTCCATATGTTGCCAACTTGGACTTCCCAAGTGCTTAGTACTGTGCTCTGCACACAGTAAGCGCTCAATAAATACGATTGATGATGATGATGATGATACGCTGTGATAAGCACCGTGCTGGGGGCTGGGGTAGATAGCGCCGACCGGACCAGTTGAAGTCCCCGTCCCACGCTGGGCTTTCCATCGAAACGGATGGAAACGGGCATTTTATCCCTATTTACTACCCTCTCATCAGCAGCAGTAGCGTCCAAGACACTTCCCGGGGGCTCGTCACTGTACTGAGAGCTCGGAAATGTTGGCATAAAGTCATAATAATAATAATGATAGCATTTGTTAAGCGCTTACTATGTGCAGAGCCCTGTGCTAAGCGCTGGGGAGATACAAGGTGATCAAGTTGTCCCACGTGGGGTTCACAGTCTTTAATCAGTTGTCAGCTGTGTGACTTTGGGCAAGTCACTTCACTTCTCCGGGCCTCAGTGACCTCGTCTGTAAAATGGGGATTGACTGTGAGCCCCCCGTGGGACAACCTGATCACCTTGTGACCTCCCCAGCGCTTAGAAGGGTGCTTTGCACATAGTAAGCGCTTAATAAATGCTATCATTATTATTATTATTATTGTGGGCATCCTGCGCTCTTTCCCTTACGCTATTTTACTTGGACATATTTACTCTCCTATTTATTTTGTTAATGATGGGCATTTAGCTTTAATTTTGTTTGTTCTGACGACTTGACACCTGTCCACGTGTTTTGTTTTGTCGTCTGTCCCCCCCCCCCCTTCAAGACTGTGAGCCCGTTGTTGGGTAGGGACCGTCTCTCTACGTTGCCGACTTGTACTTTCCAAGCGCTTAGTACAGTGCTCTGCACACAGTAAGCGCTCAATAAATACGATTGATGATGATGATGACGATGAAGAGTCTTTATAGGGAGGTGGGGGTTTTTTTCATGTTTTGACTCGACCCGGGGAAGGCTTTCTGAATCTGCCCATCCAATTTCAAATTCCGTGTGGAAAAAAACGAAAAATTCCCATTATAAAGAAATAGCAAAGTGCTTTTTCTACTGCCAGGCCTGAAATAGTTGGGAGTGACGAACTCTTCATTGGCACATTTAGTGTTCTCCTTGAGATTGGAAAAGGCAAACTCGATTCAAAAATGATTAACTGAACATTATTACCCATTAGTTACCCAGGCGATGGACATAAATAACAGAAAATTATTAGAGAGGCAGCGTGGCGTCAGGGGTAATAATGATGGCATTTATTAAGCACTTACTATGTGCAAAGCACTGTTCTAATAGTAATAATGGCACTTATTAAGCGCTTACTCTGTGCAAAGCACTGTTCTAAGCGCTGGGGAGGTTACAAGGTGATGAGGTTGTCCCACGGGCGGCTCACAGCCTTCATCCCCATTTTCCAGAGGAGGTAACTGAGGCCCAGAGAAGTGAAGTGACTCGCCCAAAGTCACACAGCTGACAATGGGCGGAGCCAGGATTTGAACCCATGACCCCTGACTCCAAAGCCCGGGCTCTTTCCGCTTAGCCACACCGCTTCTCTGCAGAGCCTGGGCTTGGGAGTCGGAGGTCGTGGGTTCTAATCCCGGCTCTGCCACTTGTCAGCTGTGTGTCCTTGGAAAAAGTCACTTCTCTGGGCCTCAGTTCCCTCCTCTGGAAAATGGGGATTAAGACCGTGAGCCCCACGTGGGACAACCTGATTACCCTGTATCTACCTCAATGCTTAGAACGGTGCTTGGCACATAGTAAGCACCGAAATACCATCATTTTTATTATTATTCATTCATTCATGCAATCGTATTTACTGAGCGCTTACTGTGTGCAGAGCACTGTACTAAGCGCTTGGGAAGTACAAGTTGGCAACATCTAGAGACGGTCCCTACCCAACAGTGGGCTCACAGTCTAGAAGGGGGAAGTCTAGTAAGAAGTCTAGTAAGCACTTAATAAATGCCCTTATTATTATTATTATTCTCCTCTGGGCCTCAGTGACCTCATCTTTAAAATGGGGATTAGGACTGTGAGACCCCCATGGGACAACCTGATCACCTTGTAACCTTACCCAGCGCTTAGAACAGTGCTCTGCACATAGTAAGCACTTAATAAATGCCATCATTATCATCATTATTATTATTCTCTGGGCCTCAGTGACCTCATCTGTAAAACGGGGATTAAGACTGTGAGCCCCACATGGGACAACCTGATTACCTTGTAACCTCCCGAGCGCTTAGAACAGTGCTCTGCACATAGTAAGCACTTAATAAATGCCATCATTATTATTATTATTCTCTGGGCCTCAGTGACCTCATCTTTAAAACGAGGATTAGGACTGTGAGCCCCCCATGGGACAACCTGATTACCTTGTAACCTCCCAAGCGCTCAGAACAGTGCTCTGCGCTTAATAAATGCCATCATTATCATTATTATTATTATTCTCTGGGCCTCAGTGACCTCATCTGTAAAACGGGGATTAAGACTGTGAGCCCCACATGGGACACCCTGATCACCTTGTAACCTCCCCAGCGCTTAGAACAGTGCTCTGCACATAGTAAGCACTTAATAAATGCCATTATTATTATTATTATTATTATCTGGGTCTCAGTGACCTCATCTTTAAAACGGGGATTAGGACTGTGAGCCCCCCATGGGACAACCTGATCACCTTGTAACCTCCCCAGCGTTTAGAACAGTGCTTTGCACGTAGTAAGCACTTACTAAATGCCATCGTTATTATTATTATATAATAGGTTGGACACGTTCCCTCGTCCCACCCAAAGCTTAAGAGATGGAGAGATCGCAGTGTGGCTCAGTGAAACGAGCCCGGGCTTTGGAGTCAGAGGTCACGGGTTCGAATCCCGGCTCCGCCACCTGTCTGCTGTGTGACACTGGGCAAGTCACTTCACTTCTCTGGGCCTCAGTGACCTCATCTGGAAAACGGGGCTTCAAGACCGTGAGCCCCACGTGGGACAACCTGATCACCTTGGATCCCCCCCCACCAGCCCAGCGCTTAGAACAGTGCTTGGCACATAGTAAGCGCTTAACAAATGCCATTATTATTATTTATTATTATTTCACTTCACTTCTCTGTGCCTCAGTGACCTCATCTGTCAAACGGAGATGAAGACTGTGAGCCCCCCGTGGGACAACCTGATCACCTTGTGACTTCCCCAGCGCTTAGAGCAGTGCTTTGCACATAGTAAGCACTTAATAAATGCCATCATCATTATTATTATTATTATCGCAGGCCTGATGATCTTGTATCTATCCCAGGGCTTTGTACAGCACTTGACACGTAGTGAGCGCTTAGCAAATACCACAGTGATAATTATTACCTTGTCTCCATCTTATAGACAAGGCCCAGAGAGGTTGCGACCCACCCGCTACGATTTCTGGTCCTCCCTCCTCTTGGACCAAAGGCTGGAGTTCCCTGGTTTCCCAGTAGCTTCAAAGCTGACCTCCGAGCCCATCCAGGGACCGTCTCTAGATGTTGCCAACTGGTACTTCCCAAGCGCTTAGTACAGTGCTCTGCACACAGTAAGCGCTCAATAAATACGATTGATGATGATGATGATGATGATCCTCAAATGCTTCCCGGAATCTCGGGAGGAGGCCGACACCGGGGGAAACCAACCCTGTGATCACGGCCCATCTCCTCCAGGAGGCCTTCCCTGACTGTGCCCTCCTTTCCTCTACTCGCACTCCCTTCTGCATCATCCTAACTTGCTCCCTTGATTCATCCAGGAGAGCTCACCTCCTCCAGGAGGCCTTCCCAGACTGAGCCCCCTCATCCCCATCCCCCCAACCTTACCTCCTTCCCCTCCCCACAGCACCCGTATATATGTTTGTACAGATTTATTACTCTATTTTACTTGTACATATTTACTATTCTATTTATTTTATTTTGTTAACATGTTTTGTTGTCTGTTTCCCCCTTCTGGACTGTGAGCCCGCTGTTGGGTAGGGACCGTCTCTATATGTTGCTAACTCGTACTTCCCAAGCGCTTAGTACAGTGCTCTGCACACAGTAAGCGCTCAATAAGTACGATTGAATGAATGAGCCCGCTGTTGGGTAGGGACCATCTCTAGATGTTGCCAACTTATACTTCCCAAGCGCTTAGTGCAGTGCTCTGCACACAGTAAGTGCTCAATAAATATGATTGAAGGAATCCCCCCACCCCAGCCCCACACCGTTTATGTCCATATCTGCCATTTATTTATTCCTCTTAATGCCTGTCTCCCCACATCAAGACTGTGAGCTTGACGTGGGCAGGGAATGTGACTGTTATATTGTACTCTCCCAAGTGCTTAACACAGTGCACTGCATCCGATAAGTGCTCAATAAATACAATGGACGGACAGTCAATGGCCAAGGTCCCCTGGATTCCCAGGAGCCTGGGGGCTGACCTATGACCCCCACCGGATCCCATCCTTAATAATAATGATGGCATTTGTTAAGCGCTTACTATGTGCCAAGCACTGTTCTAAGCGCTGGGGGGGATACAAGGTGATCAGGTTGCCCCAGGTGGGGCTCACAGTCTTCATCCCCATTTTACAGATGAGAGAACTGAGGCACAGAGAAGTTAAGTGGCTCGCCCAAGGTCACAGAGCTGACAAGTGGCAAGATCCTTGCTTCTTTTCCGGAACAACGGCAAGGTGGCCGACCGTAGGGGTCATGGGTTCTAATCCCATCTCTGATGCTAGTCTGCCAGGTGACCGTGGGCACTGTCACTTCTCTGTGCCTCAGTTCCCTCATCCGTAAAATGAGGATTGAGACTGTGAGCCCCACGTGGGGCAGGGACTGTGCCCAACCCAATTTGCTGGTATCCACTTCAGCGCTTAGTACGGTGCCTGGCGCGTAAGAAGCGCTTAACAAATACCGTAATTATTATTATATCACAATTACTATTATTGTTTGGTCCTAGGATGGGGGGAGCGTCTAGCAGTGAGGCAATTCCCGGCCACAGCCCGCTCCCTCGGACACATCTCGTCGAAGAGACCCGCGACAGGAGGGTCTCTCCCATCTCTCCCGCGACGGCCGGCCTGGTTTCGGCACCGCGGCCGCCGGCGGGGAAACGTCCACCCGCCGCCGGCTTGGTCGGCGACCGCCTTTTCCGTCTGCTGGCGCGGCTCCTAGATGAGGAGAAGGATCGCTTCGGGGAGCCCCTGCTTTGGCTTTTCAGAGGAGGGAAGTGTGGGAGGAAGCTAATGACAGTATCAACCCTCTCACGAGCCCAGAATAGCGGTTCCAGCCATTTCTGCGAGACTGCCGAGGAATCGGCGACGAGGCCCACCGGGCCGCCCGAGGCGTGGACGGGTGGGAGACCGAGTTATTCCGACAGCACGCGATGGTCCGGGAACCCCCGTCTGATCTGGCTGGTGAAAGACTGCCCTTCTCTAGTACACCCCCCTTTCGCCTTCCCCCCAATCACTTCTCCCACGGAAAAGGGAGCAGAGCCCAGCAGAGGCTTGTGAGAGGCGGCTGACGGGTAGAAACCGTAGCTCGCAAAACCACGCTCTTGGACGCCCGTGTTTCTGGGGCAGATTTCTTCTTTCCCAGGCACGCGAGAAGAGAAGAGGGCGGGTGGTTTCGGGCTTTACATAACGCCGAATTCTACCCCCCACACAGGGCAGTGTAAAAACACCACTGGGCTCATTTTCTTTCTAGAAAACGGGGGCATCGAGACGGGATTCCTGCGACGCGGCCTAAAAGACGAAGCCCCGGTTCTCGGCAAGAACGACAGGAAGACGGTGTCCTGAGTTTAATGAGAAGACGCGAGCCCCTCCGCGACCCACTGACGGCGCTTCGGCGAATGGAGAAATCCGCTAAAGCCCCCGGCCCCTGACCGACGTCCGCGAAAGCTAAAACCTCGCGCCCGGACTGATCGCTCAATCGCCTGCGATTTTTCAAGAAGTGGCATTTCCTACTACCGCCCGGCAATCCATTTACGTTTCATTCGATGATTAACTTCCTCCCGAGGTAGGCCGTGCTAATTCATCATCCTAATGCTCTACCCTGCGGTACACGGCGATCTGCTCTCATCTTTCCCCACCGCCCACCCCCACCAGCTAGGCGACGGATCACGGTCGAGGGAAGAAGGATTTCTGGTCGAGATGGCCGGCGACGTGAGCGACAGGGCCGCTACCAGAATCTCTTGATTTCCGAGTCACCGCGCCGCTCTTCGATTCTCCCAGGGCCGCCGAAACGATCAGGTTTTTTGGAGACCGCACGTTACCATGACTCTCCCCAGGCGAGGAGGTCCATCACCAGGGCTGCCGAGTCAACGCCTTCAGGAGACGGGATTTTGAAGCGTTCTCCTCCGGCAGGTGATCGCCCAAGCGCCTTGTTTCTTCCCTCGCAATTCCGCCCCTCGTTCACACAACTCAGGCAACGGACCCAGCGGGGTTTTACGGGGGCGAGCCAGTGGCGGGTCGCCACGCCGAAACGGCCAGCCAGTCGGGAGAAAACCCGCATCTTCCTCAGGTACCCTACTGGGAGGGAATACAACTCTACGGCCCAGTGCGACATGCGCGTTACTTTCTACCGCTACTACCATTTCCCCGCTCGCTCTCGCTCTGCCAGAGGGTCCAGAGGGGATGCGAGCTGAGCCGAAAACATTATTTTAAAGACCCCCGGGGCTCGGCGGCGTCTTCTTCGAGGCCCTCGAGAGAGCAGGAGACGAGACGGCCGACTAATCGACGTCGTATCCCAGAACGGGGCCGAGCCACCTCTCCACTTCGGTCACCGGGAGGTTTTTCCTTCGGGCGTAGTCTTCGACCTGCCCGGGGAGGTTGGAAGAGATCACATACTCGACCGAACGCTAAACGTCACATACTCGTGGCCTGGTGGATAGAGCCCGGGCCCGAATATCGGAAATACGATTGATTGATTGATTGATTAGACTTCTAGACTGTGAGCCCGTCTCTACATGCTGCCGACTTGGACTTCCCAAGCGCTTAGTATGGTGCTCTGCACACAGTAAGCGCTCAATAAATACGACTGAATGAATAAGCACAATTGACCGACTTATCCCGGTCAGTCATTCAACACCTCATTAAGCACGGACGGGGCCTTTCGGGCAAAGCATCAGGATCTCCCTTCAAGGCCCTACTGAGAGCTCACCTCCTCCAGGAGGCCTTCCCAGACTGAGTCCCCTCCTTCCTCTCCCTCTCCCTCTCCATCCCCCCGCCTTACCGCCTTCCCTTCCCCACAGCACCTGTATATATGTATATATGCTTGTACATATTTATTACTCTATTTTACTTGTACATATCTATTCTATTTTCTTTTGTTAATATGTTTGGTTTTGTTATCTGTCTCCCCCTTCTAGACTGTGAGCCCACTGTTGGGTAGGGACTGTCTCTATATGTTGCCAACTTGGACTTCCCAAGCGCTTAGTCCAGTGCTCTGCACACAGTAAGCGCTCAATAAATATGATTGATTGATTGATTGATCTCGCTCTACTGGAATGGCGATGCGGGAACCAGAAGCCGACGACGGGGCGACCCCGATCTGAAGAGGCTCTGGGGTTTCCGTTCCCTCTCCGGCTCTCGGGAAGTGGCCGGGGGCCTCCGCTGGGACATCCTCCTCCTCCTCCACGGTACGGGACGCTCGCCCGTGAAATCCAATCTGCGCTCGGACCGCTGTCGCGCCCAGGATGCCCGGGCAAGGGGGGCAAGTACGACGGCCAGAGGGCTCGCCGCCACTTTGGGGGGCATTGGCTCCACGCTCGGGAGAGCCGTGGGAAGAACGCAAAGCCGGGGGGTGGGAAACCCACGTCCTACTCTCGGCTCTGCCGCCGGTCCTGCGGGGAGACCTCGTTCAAGCCGCCTGACTCAGTTTCCCCATCTGAAAAACGAGGCGAACCTCCCCGCTCGCCCTCCCTCTTACCCCGGGAGTCCTGTGCGGGTCAGGAACTACGTAATCACCGTGGTTAAGCGCTTACTATGTGCCAGGCACTGTACTAACGCTGGGGTGGACACGGGCGAATCAAGGGGGGGACCCGGTCCCTGCCCCATGTGGGGCTCGCGGTCTCACCCCCATTTTACAGCCGAGGTAACTGAGGCACAGAGAAGCGAAGCGACTCGCGGCAGAGAGCGGTGGAGCCGGAATTAGAACCCGTGACCTTCTGGCTTCCAGGCTCTTGCTCTTTCCACTAGGCCACGCGTGTCTGACCTGAGGATGACGTTCCTGCCCTAGCATTAGCACAGTGCTTAGCACGAACTTAATACAATATTTCCACTGGAGTAGAGGAGGAACAAAAACGACTAAAAAGAGGGGAATTCAACTCGCGGGTAAAGGTCGGAAAACGGGAACGCTTTAAGGCAGGAGAAGCAGCGTCGTGGAGGAACAAAAACGACTAAAAAGAGGGGAATTCAACTCGCGGGTAAAGGTCGGAAAACGGGAACGCTTTAAGGCAGGAGAAGCAGCGTCGTGGAGGAACAAAAACGACTAAAAAGAGGGGAATTCAACTCGCGGGTAAAGGTTGGAAAACGGGAACGCTTTAAGGCAGGAGAAGCAGCGTCGTGGAGGAACAAAAACGACTAAAAAGAGGGGAATTCAACTCGCGGGTAAAGGTCGGAAAACGGGAACGCTTTAAGGCAGGAGAAGCAGCGTCGTCTAGTGGGAAGAGCCCAGGCCTAGGAGCCGCAGGGCCCGGGTTCTCGAAAATTACCTGGTCCTTGTAAACCTTTCCGACGGCGAAATATCGGGACTGAGCGCTGGAGAAGTAGAGGCCAGAGACCGCCGAAGCAGGCGCCATGGCGAGCGACTCCGTTAACACGATCCCTGGAGAGAGGGAAAGGGGAACGGGGGGGGGGGAGAAGGAACAAAGCTGAGGCCCCGGATTGATCATTCCCACCGCCACAACAGCCGCCGGACGGATTTCAGCCGTGTCGCGAAGGTTCGACTGACAGGATTTAGGGACAGATTGACTGGGTGGGTGAATAAGCGCTTGGTACAGTGCTCTGCACACAGTAAGCGCTCCGTAAATACGACTGAAAGAATGAATGAATGAACGAGTGAGAGAAGTCGAGGACGAGGCCAAGGATTGTGAGACGGGAAGGGTGAGTGCTGTCTACAGTGATGGGAAAGTCAGGGGGCGGACGGGGTTTGGGTGCCACGACCACCGTCTCTCTTCCTCCCTTCAAAGCCCTACCGAGAGCTCACCTCCTCCAGGAGGCCTTCCCACACTGAGCCCCCTTTTTCCTCTCCTCCTCCCCATTATTCTATTTATTTTCTTTTGTTAATATGTCTTGACGCCTGTCTCCCCCTTCTAGACTGTGAGCCCGCTGTTGGGTAGGGACCGTCTCTAGATGTTGCCAACTTGGACTTCCCAAGCGCTTAGTCCAATGCTCTGCACACAGTAGGTGCTCAATAAATACGATTGAATGAATGAATCCCCCCACCCTACCTCCTTCCCCTCCTCACAGCACCTGTATATATATTTGTACAGATTTATTACTTTATCTTACTTGTACCTATTTACTATTCCATTTATTTTGTTAACGATGCGCATCTAGCTTTAATTCTATTTGTTCTGATGATTTTGACACCTGTCTCCAAGTTTTATTTTGTTGTCCGTCTCCCCGCTTCTAGCCCGTGAACCCGTCGCTGGGTAGGGACCGCCTCTAGATGTTGCCGACTTGGACCTCCCAAGCGCTTAGTCCAGTGCTCTGCACGCAGTAAGCGCTCAATAAATACAGTTGAATGAATGAATGTTGCCGACTTGGACTTTCCAAGCGCTTAGTCCAGCGCTCTGCATGCAGTAAGCGCTCAATAATTACAATCGAATGAATGAACTCATTGTGTGTCTCTCTAGTGCTGTACTGAACTCTCCTGCGTGCTTAGTACAGTGCTCTGCACACAGGAAGCCCTCAATAAATACGACTGAATGAATGGATAATAATAATAATGATGGTATTTGTTAAGCGCTTACTATGTGCAAAGCACTGTTCTAAGCACTGGGGGGATACAAGGTGGATATTGTTCATCAATCATTTATTGATATTTGATATATTTATTGCTCTATTGATCATATTTGAGTGCTACTGTAATAATAATAATAATAATAATAATGATGGCATTTATTAATTATTATTATTTTAATTTTTAATTATTATTTATTTTTTTAGACCGTGAGCCCACTGTTGGGTAGGGACTGTCTCTATATGTTGCCAACTTGTACTTCCCAAGCGCTTAGTCCAGTGCTCTGCACACAGTAAGCGCTCAATAAATACGATTGATTGATTGATTGATTGATTAGGCACTTCCTATGTGCAAAGCACTGTTCTAAGCGCTGGGGAGGTTACAAGGTGATCAGGTTGTCTCGCGGGGGGGGCTCACAGTCTTGATCCCCATTTTCCAAACGAGGGGAACTGAGGCCCCGAGAAGTGAAGCCACTTGCCCAAAATCACCCAGCTGACAGTTGGGATTTGAACCCCTGACCTCTGACTCCAAAGCCCGGGCTCTTTGATTAGGCACTTCCTATGTGCAAAGCACTGTTCTAAGCACTGGGGAGGTTACAAGGTGATGAGGTTGTCTCACGGGGGGTGCTCACAGTCTTGATCCCCGTTTTCCAAACGAGGGGAACTGAGGCCCCGAGAAGTGAAGCCACTTGCCCAAAGTCACCCAGCTGACAACTGGGATTTGAACCCCTGACCTCTGACTCCAAAGCCCGGGCTCTCTCCGCCGAGCCACGCTGCTTCTGAGCGTGACGGCCGTCGCCAGGACCACCCCGGCGTCCCCGTTACAGCGGGGGACGGGCGGCGCGTCCGATTCGGGCCGCAACCGAGCAACCGGGAACGCCGATCTAAAGCCCGGCCCGCCCCCTCGCCGCCTCTCCTCGCGCCCCGCGGGGAGGGCAGGGCGGGATCGGACGCACCCGTGGTCTCGGCGACGTCCGCCAGCCGCCACATGGTGATCTTCTCCGTGTGGTCGGGCTGGCTCGGGTAGCCGGGGGCCGGGCGGATGCCCTCGTAGCGGACGCGGCGCAGGTCGCCCACGGCCAGCCGCTCCTCCGGGCGGTAGCCCCAGAACTCCCGCCGGACCCGTTCGTGGAGCTCCTCCGCGAACGCCTGCCGGGAGGAGGACACATCCCAGTGAGGCCGACGCGGGCCCCCCGCCCGCCCGCCCGCCGCCCCCGCCATACCTCCGCCAGCCGGTCGCCCAGCGCCTTGGCCAGGATGCTGCTGTAATCGTCGCCCTGCTGCTCGAAGGCCCGGCAGAGCGCGTCCACGCCGAAGCAGGCCACGGCAAACAGGCCCAGGTAGTCGGGGACGCCCGAGCCCAGCGGGGCCACGAAGTCGGACAGGCAGTAGTACGGGTCGGGCGAGGCCGCATCCTTCTCCGCCTCCGATCGGGCATCGCCAACGAGACACGTGTGAGACGTCGCCGCCGGGAAGCCGTCCCGGCTTGCGGGCGGGGGGGGACCCCACCAGCCTTGCCCAGGAGGGCGAGACCGCCGCCTCGGCCCGCGGAAACGCCGACGGCCCCCCGGCAACGGAGACTCACTGGGGAACTGAACTGCTGCGGTGCTACGCGCGGCAGAGATACCCACACATCATCATAATAACAGCATTTTTTGAGCGCTTTCTATGTGCACTGTTCTAAGCGCTGGGGAGGTTACAAAGCAATCAGCTTGTCCCATGAGGGGGGGCTCCAAGTGCTTAGTACAGTGCTCTGCACACAGTAAGCGCTCAATATGATTGATTGATTAATCCCCATTTTACAGATGAGGTGACTGAGGCCCAGAGAAGAGAAGGATCGTATTTATTGAGCGCTTACTGTGTGCGGAGCACTGTACTAAGCGCTTGGAAAGTACAAGTCGGCAACGTAGAGAGACGGTCCCTACCCAACAGCGGGCTCACAGTCTTGAAGGGGGGGACAGGTGACAAAACAAAGCACGTGGACAGGTGTCAAGTCGTCAGAACAAACAAAATCAAAGCTAAATGCGCATCATTAACAAAATAAATAGGAGAGTAAATATGTACAAGTAAAACAGAGAAGGATCGTATTTATTGAGCGCTTACTGTGGGCAGAGCACTGTACTAAGCGCTTGGAAAGTACAAGTCGGCAACGTAGAGAGACGGTCCCTACCCAACAGCGGGCTCACAGTCTTGAAGGGGGGGGGACAGACGACAAAACAAAGCACGTGGACAGGTGTCAAGTCGTCAGAACAAGCAAAATTAAAGCTAAATGCGCATCGTTAACAAAATAAATAGGAGAGTAAATATGTACAAGTAAAACAGAGAAGGATCGTATTTATTGAGCGCTTACTGTGTGCAGAGCACTGTACTAAGCGCTTGGAAAGTACAAGTCGGCAACGTAGAGAGACGGTCCCTACCCAACAACGGGCTCACAGTCTTGACGGGGGGAACAGACGACAAAACAAAACACGTGGACAGGTGTCAAGTCGTCAGAACAAGCAAAATCAAAGCTAAATGCACACCATTAACAAAATAAATAGGAGAGTAAATATGTACAAGTAAAACAGAGTAAGGGAAAGAGCGCAGAAGTGAAGTGACTTGCCCAAAGTCACCCAGCTGACGAGTGGCGGAGCCGGGATTTGAACCCGTGACCTCTGACTCCAAAGCCCGGGCTCTTTCCACTGAGCCACGCTGGTTCTCTATGGACGGACACAGCCCACGCTCCTAACCACACATAGTGACCTAACCCTGCCCATAATACTACTACTACTTATAATAATTGTGGGTATTTTAAAGCGCTTTTTGGTGTCAGGCACCTCACTACGCCCCGGGGCGGACCCAAGCAAATCGGGTTGGACGCAGTCCCTGACCCGCGTGGGGCTCACGGTCTCCGTCCCCATCATCATCAATCGTATTTATTGAGAGCTTACTACGTGCAGAGCACTGTACTAAGCGCTTGGGAAGTACAAATTGGCAACATCTAGAGACAGTCCCTACCCAACAGTGGGCTCACAGTCTAAAAGGGGGAGACAGAGAACAAAACCAAACATACTAACAAAATAAAATAAATAGAATAGATATGTACAAGTAAAATAAATAGAGTGATAAATATGTACAAACATCTATACATATATACAGGTGCTGTGGGGAAGGGAAGGAGGTAAGAAGGGGGGGATGGAGAGGGGGACGAGGGGGAGAGGAAGGAAGGGGCTAAAAGGGGGAGACGGAGAACAAAACCAAACATACTAACAAAATAAAATAAATAGAATAGATAAGTAAAAGTAAAATAAATAAATAAGTAGAGTGATGAATATGTACAAACATATATACAAGTGCTGTGGGGAAGGGAAGGAGGTAAGAAGGGGGGGATGGAGAGGAAGACGAGGGGGAGAGGAAGAAAGGGGTTAAAAGGGGGAGACAGAGAACAAAACCAAACATACTAACAAAATAAAATAAATAGAATAGATATGTACAAGTAAAATAAATAAATAGAGTGATAAATACGCACAAACATATATACATATATACAGGTGCTGTGGGGAAGGGAAGGAGGTAAGATGGGGGGATGGAGAGGGGGACGAGGGGGAGAGGAAGGAAGGGGCTAAAAGGGGGAGACAGAGAATAAAACCAAACATACTAACAAAATAAAATAAATAGAATAGATATGTACAAGTAAAGTAGAGTGATAAATATGTACAAACATATATCCATATATACAGGTGCTGTGGGGAAGGGAAGGAGGTAAGAAGGGGGGGATGGAGGGGGGACGAGGGGGAGAGGAAGGAAGGGGCTAAAAGGGGGAGACAGAGAACAAAACCAAACATACTAACAAAATCAAATAAATAGAATAGGTATGTACAAGTAAAATAAATAAATAGAGTGATAAATCTGTACAAACATATATCCATATATACAGGTGCTGTGGGGAAGGGAAGGAGGTAAGAAGTGGGGGATGGAGAGGGGGACGAGGGGGAGAGGAAGGAAGGGGCTCAGTCTGGGAAGGCCTCAGAGGCTGAGGACTGAGGCCCAGAGACGGGAAGTGTCTTGCCCAAGGTGACGCAGCAGGCCGGGATTAGAACGCATGATCTCGCTCGTTTTCCATCCACCGGGCCCACGGATGCCGCCCACACAAATCCCAATGACACAAAGTGCCCACAGACACCCACACTCGCCCAGACGTACCCCCCGACACCCGCCCCGGCTACGGGCCCGAACTCCGAGTCGAGTCCCGATCACCCCGCTGTTTTCGGAGTCTATCCCTCCCCGACGCCCACGGAGCACCCCCCAACGCGGTCCTCTTCCTCATCCCCTCCCGGGCCGGGGACCGAGAAGCGGCCGTTTCCAGTCCGTTTTCGTTTGTTTGTGGTTTTTCACATCCCGGGTGACACCGCGGCAGCGTGGCTCAGCGGAAAGAGCCCGGGCTTTGGAGTCAGAGGTTCAAATCCCAATTGTCAGCTGGGTGACTTTGGGCGAGTCACTTCACTTGTCTGGGCCTCAGTTCCCTCATCTGGAAAATGGGGGTGAAGACTGGGAGCCCCCCGTGGGACAACCTGATTCATTCATTCATTCAATGGTATTTATTGAGCGCTTACTGTGTGCACAGCACTGCACTAAGCACTTGGGAAGTACAAGTTGGCAACATATACGGACGGTCCTGACCCAACAGTGGGCTCACAGTCTAGAAGGGGGAGACGGAGAACAAAACCAAACATATTAACAACCTGATCACCTTGTAAATCAATAACTTACAATAATCTTAATAATTAATTTACAATAATTTACAAGAATTACAATAATCCAATCAATAAATACGATTGATTGATTGATTGATTGTAACCTCCCCAGCGCTTAGAACGGTGCTTTGCACATAGTAAGCGCTTAATAAATGCCATCGTCATTATTATTATTACTCAGCCAACTCAAGCCGAGGGGGTCGGCTGGGATCTCGGCCCTGCTGAGAGCTCACCTCCTCCAGGAGGCCTTCCCAGACTGAAACCCCTTCCTTCCTCTCCCCCTCGTCCCCCTCTCCATCCCCTCATCTTACCTCCTTCCCTTCCCCACAGCACCTGTATATATGGATATATGTTTGTACATATTTATTTTATTTTGTTAGTATGTTTGGTTCTGTTCTCTGTCTCCCCCTTTTAGACTGTGAGCCCACTGTTGGGTAGGGACTGTCTCTATTTGTTGCCAATTTGTACTTCCCAAGCGCTTAGTACAGTGCTCTGCACATAGTAAGCGCTCAATACGATTGATTGATTGATTGATTACTCTATTTATTTATTTATTTTACCTGTACATATCTATTCTATTTATTTTATTTTGTTAGTATGTTTGGTTTTGTTCTCTGTCTCCCCCTTTTAGACTGTGAGCCCACTGTTGGGTAGGGACTGTCTCTAGATGTTGCCAATTTGGACTTCCCAAGTGCTTAGCACAGTGCTCTGCACATAGTAAGCGCTCAATAAATACGATTGATGATGATGACGATGATGATCTCGGAGAGGGAATCGGAGCCTCACCTGCTGCCTTAAGCCGTGAAACGTGGCTATGGGCTCGGCGGTCCGGGGCTCCGCATCTTCCGAGAACAGATGGATGTCGTCTTGGACGCTCTGGGCCGGCCAGAAGCCAACCACGCCCCTGGCGCGGAGTTTTCGTTGAGCAATCAGCTCTTTGAGCATCTTCTGGGCGTCCTCGTAAACCTTCCTGGCCTCTTCACCTGGCAGAGGGAGACCAGAGGGCTGGCAAGAAACTCCTCCCCCTGGGCTTCAAGGCTGTCCATCCATCCATCCCCTCGCCCCCTCCTACCTCACCTCCCTTCTCTCCTTCTCCAGCCCAGCCCGCACACTCCGCTCCTCCACCGCTGATCTCCTCACCGTACCTCGCTCTCGCCTGTCCCGCCATCGACCCCCGGCCCACGTCATCCCCGGGGCCTGGAATGCCCCCAATCCCTCTGCCCATCCGCCAAGCTCGCTCTCTTCCTCCCTTCAAGGCCCTGCTGAGAGCTCACCTCCTCCAGGAGGCCTTCCCAGAATGAGCCCCTTCCTTCCAGTCCCCCTCGTCCCCCTCTCCATCCCCCCCATCTTACCTCCTTCCCTTCCTCACAGCACCTGTCTATATGTATATATGTTTGTACATATTTATCACTCTATTTATTTTATTTGTACATATCTATTCTATTTATTTTATTTTGTTAGTATGTTAGGTTTTGTTCTCTGTCTCCCCCTTTTAGACTGTGAGCCCACTGTTGGGTAGGGACTGTCTCTATATGTTGCCAATTTGTACTTCCCAAGCGCTTAGAACAGTGCTCTGCACAGAGTAAGCGCTCAATAAATACGATTGATGATGATGATGATGGCAAGGGGCCTCACCAAAGACCTCGGAAACAACAGGAGTTCGGAATAATGTTCCTCCGGCACACCTCCTCCAAGAGGCCTTCCTTTCTTCTTTTCCCACTCCCTTCTGCCTCACCTTAACTCGCTCCCTTTATCCACCTCACCTCCCGCCACCCTCAAGCCCCACAGCACTTTTGTACATAGCCATAACTGATTTGTATTAATATACACAATAATGATAATGTTGGTATTTGTTAAGCGCTTACTATATGTGCCAAGCACTGTTCTGAGCACTGGGGGATCTACAAGGGGATCAGGTTGTCCCACATGGCGTTCACAGTCTTAATCCCCATTTTCCAGATGAGGTCACCGGGGCACAGGGAAGAGTGCTTTGCACATAGTAAGTGCTTGATAAATGCCATTATTATTATTATTATTATTATTATTATTATTATTATGTGAAGTGACTTGCCCGAAGTCACACTAAACACTAATAATAACTTTGGTATTTCTTAAGCGCTATGTGCCAAGCACTGTTCTAAGCACTGGGGGATCTACAAGGGGATCAGGTTGTCCCACATGGGGTTCACAGTCTTAATCCCCATTTTCCAGATGAGGTCACTGGGGCACAGAGAAGAGCGCTTTGCACATAGTAAGTGCTTGATAAATGCCATTATTATTATTATTATTATTATTATTATTATTATGTGAAGTGACTTGCCCGAAGTCACACTAAACACTAATAATAACTTTGGTATTTGTTAAGCGCTATGTGCCAAGCACTGTTCTGAGCATTGGGGGACCTACAAGGGGATCAGGTTGTCCCACACGGGGTTCACAGTCTTAATCCCCATTTTCCAGATGAGGTCACCGAGGCACAGAGAAGAGTGCTTTGTACATAGTAAATGCTTGATAAATGCCATTATTATTATTATTATTAAGTGAAGTGACTTGCCCGAAGTCACACAGCTGATAAGTAGCGGAGCCGGGATTGGAACCCATGACCTCTGGCTCCCAAGCCCGCTGAGCCACGCTGTTTCAAATTCACATTCTGCCTCCCCCTCTAAACTGTAACTTGTTGTGGACAGGGAATGTCAGCCAGTCAATCATTTGTATATATTGAGCGCTTATTATTATCATTATTAATCATTATAATAATTATATTACAATATAATTATATAATAATTATTATTAATAATAATGATTCCAAACAATGATTCTGAATAATAATGATTCTGAATAATAATGATTCTTAATAATAATAATGATAATAATAATAATAATAATAATAATAATAATAATAACCAGAGAAGCAGAGTGGCTCTGTGGAAAGAGCCCGGGCTTTGGAGTCATAAGTCACGGGTTCAAATCCCAGCTCTGCCCATTGTCAGCTGTGTGACTTTGGGCAACTCACGTCACTTCTCTGGGCCTCGGTTCCCTCATCCGGAAACTGGGGATGAAGACCGTGAGCCCCCCGTGGGACAACCTGATCACCTTGTAACCTCCCCAGCGCTTAAAACAGTGCTTTGTACGTAGGAAGCGCTTCACAAATGCCATCATTATTATTATTACTGTATGCAGAGCGCCGTACTAAGCGCTTGGGAAGGGTCCAATGGAGCAATAGCCAGACACAATCCCCACCCACAACGAGCGTCCGGTCTTTTCCCTCTAATTTTCCCTCCCTCCGCCCCTCCCGCCCACCGAGGGGGTCCCCCTCGCGTGACGGCAGGGAGCCGGGTCTCTCCGCACAGACCCACTGTCTTGTCCTCGAAGATCTTGGGGAAGCCCCGATTCGGGTATTTGCCCCGGAGCTGCCAGACGTCGAAGAACGGCTTCCAGTCGATGTAGCTCACCAGCCGCCGCAGGTCGTAGTCGTCGAAGACGCGCGTGCCGAGGAAGCGCGGCTTGACTGGGGGGAGGCACGGGGCGGGGGGCCGCGAGTTGAGGCCGGCCCCCTCTCGGGTGCCCACCCATCCCACCCCTTCCCGCCCCTCGACAACGGCTCCAGACCTGGGCAAGGCGCTGCCTGCCAGTCGACGTGGAAGCCATTCTTCCTGGCTTGGGCGAGGCTCAGGTATCGCCTTTCCTGAAAAGGGACGGAGGGGAGGCCGGATGAGACCGGGGCCTTCCGGGAAAGAAAGGCACGTTGGTGGGAAGCCGGGGCCCCGGTGGGGCGGCCACCGGTTGGGGAACCGCGTGCCCTCGGAAGCACCCAATATTTGCACACACCTAGTAAGGGCTCAGTCAACACCATGTTTTTCCCCCAGTGGCATCCGTTAAGCACATACTGTGTGCCAGGCACTGTAATCAATCAATCGCATTTATTGAGCGCTTACTGTGTGCAGAGCACTGGACTAAGCGCTTGGGAAGTCCAAGTTGGCAACATCTAGAGACGGTCCCTACCCAACGGCGGGCTCACAGTCTAAAAGGGGGAGACAGAGAAAAAAACCAAACGTACTAACAGAATAAAATAAATAGAATAGATAGGTACAGGTAAAATAAATAGAGTAATAAATAAGTACAAACATATATACATATATACAGAGAATATATGCCGTCAACAGAGATGTAATAAGAATGATGGCATTTACTAAGCACTGAGGTGGATACTATAATAATAATAATGATAATAATGGCATTTATTAATCACTTAACTATGTGCCAAGCACTGTTCTAAGTGCTGGGGAGGTTACAAGGCCCTACTGAGAGCTCACCTCCTCCAGGAGGCCTTCCCAGACTGAGCCCCCTCCTTCCTCTCCCCATCCTCCCCCTCTCCTTACCTCCTTCCCCTCCCCACAGCACCTGTATATATGTATATATGTTTGTACGGATTTATTACTCTATTTATTTAATTTACTTGTACATGTTTATTCTATTTATCTTATTCTGTTAATATGTTTTGTTTTGTTGTCTGTCTCCCCCTTCTAGACTGTGAGCCCGCTGTTGGGTAGGGACTGTCTCTCTATGTTACCAACTTGGACTTCCCAAGCGCTTAGTACAGGGCTCTGCACATAGTAAGCGCTCAATAAATACGACTGAATGAATGAATGAACGTCTCCACCTTCTTGACTGTGAGCCCGTTGTTGGGTAGAGACCGTCTCTATATGTTGCCAATTTGGACTTCCCAAGCGCTTAGTCCAGTGCTCTGCACACAGTAAGCGCTCAATAAATACGATTGAATGAATGAATGAATGAATGCAAGGTGATCAGGTTGTCCCACGGTGGGGCTCACAGTCAATCCCCATTTTCCAGATGAGGTAACTGAAGCACAGAGAAGTGACTTGCCCAAAATCACACAGCTAACTGGTGGACTCAGGATTTGAACCCATGACCACTGACTCCAAAGCCCGGGCTCTTTCCACTGAGCCACGCTGCTTCTCTACATCCAATAAATTATGGGATTTATTAAGCGCTATGTGCCCAACACGGCTCTAAGCGCCGGGGTAAACTCAAGGTCATCGGGTTGTCCCCCGTGGGGCTCCCAGTCGCCCTCCCCGTTTGACAGATGAGGCCACGGAGGCCCAGAGAAGTGAAGTGACTTGCCCGAGGTCACACAGCAGACAAGCGGCGGAGCCGGGATTAGAACCCACGTCCTCTGACTCCAAAGCCCGGGCTCTTTCCACTGAGCCACGCTGCTTCTCTTAGATACAAGCTAATCCGGTTCTAGACTGTGAGCCCGCTGTCGGGTAGGGACCGTCTCTAGATGTTGCCAACTTGGACTTCCCAAGCGCTCAGTCCAGTGCTCTGCACACAGTCAGCGCTCAATAAATACGACTGATTGATTGATCGGGTTGGACCCGATCCACGCCCCACGTGGACTCAGTCTTAATCCCCATTTTACGGCGGCGGCGGCCGAGGTCCCAGAGCGGACCGGTGGCGGGGCCGGGACCAGACCCTTCTGACTCTCCCCACTGGGCCGCCCGGCTTCCCCTGCTGATGGATTACCTTGAGAGACTCATAATGGTCTTGCCTGATGTCTTCGTACTCTTCAACGATTTCCTCGAAGTAGTCGTCCTTCAGGTTTTCATCCAGCAACTGGGAACACTGGGAGGGGAGGGCGAATCAATCGATCCATCCGTGGAACTTATTGAGCGCTTGCTGTGCGCACGGCACTGTACTAAGTGCCCCCTTTTTCCTCTCCTCCTCCCCATCCCTCCCGGCCCTACCACCTTCCCCTCCCCGCAGCACCTGGATATATGTTTGGACAGATCTATCACTCTATTTTACTTGTAAAGATTTACTATTCTACTGATTTTGTTAATGAGGCGCATCAAGGAGAAGCCGCACGGCTCAGTGGAAGGAGCCCGGGCTTTGGAGCCAGAGGTCACGAGTTCTAATCCTGCTCCGCCACGAGTAAGCTCACCTCCTCCAGGAGGCCTTCCCAGACTGAGCCCCTTCCTTCCTCTCCCCCTCGTCCCCCTCTCCATCCCCCCATCTTACCTCCTTCCCTTCCCCACAGCACCTGCATATATGTTTGTACATATTTATTACTCTATTTATACATATCTATTCTATTTATTTTATTTTGTTAGTATGTTTGGTTTTGTTCTCTGTCTCCCCCTTTTAGACTGTGAGCCCGCTGTTGGGTAGGGACCGTCTCTAGATGTTGCCAACTTGTACTTCCCAAGCGCTTAGTACAGTGCTCTGCACATAGTAAGCGCTCAATAAATACGATTGATTGATTGATTGATTACTCTATTTATTTATTTATTTTACTTGTACATATCTATTTTGTTAGTATGTTTGGTTTTGTTCTCTGTCTCCCCCTTTTAGACTGTGAGCCCACTGTTGGGTAGGGACTGTCTCTAGATGTTGCCAATTTGTACTTCCCAAGCGCTTAGTACAGTGCTCTGCACATAGTAAGCGCTCAATAAATACGATTGAAGATGATGATGATGGTGTCAGCTGTGTGACTTTGGGCGTCACTTCACTTCTCTGGGCCTCAGTTCCCTCATCTGGAAAATGGGGATGAAGATTGTGAGCCCCCCGTGGAACAACCTCATCACCTTGTAACCTTCCCAGCGCTTAGAACAGTGCTTTGCACGTAGTAAGCGCTTAATAAATGCCATTATTATTATTATTATTATTATTATTATTATTATTATTATTATTATTACTAAGCACTGGGAGAGTACAACAGAACACTAACCAGCCCCATTCCCTGCCCGCAACGAGCTCACGGCCTTCACTCACCACCACCACGCTCTTGGACGCGTCCAGGACGTGGATGACCGGAGCGCTGTAGCGAGGAGCGATTTTCACGGCCGTGTGGGTTCTGAAAACACAGGAGGTGATAATACTCACAATAATAATAAAAATAACAGTATTTATTAAGCGCTTACTATGCGCCGAACTCTGTTCTAAACATGGGGTGGGGGGGATACAAGGTCATCAGGTTGTCCCCCGCCTCCATCCCTATTTGACAGATGAGGAAACTGAGACCCAGAGAATAATAAAAATAACGGTATTTATTAAGCGCTTACTATGCGCCAAACTCTGTTCTAAGCGCGCGGGGTGGGGGGGGATACAAGGTCATCAGGTTGTCCCCCGCCTCCATCCCTATTTGACAGATGAGGAAACTGAGACCCAGAGAATAATAAAAATAATGGTATTTACTAAGCGCTTACTATGCGCCAAACTTTGTTCTAAACGCGCGGTGAGGGGGGGGGGATACAAGGTCATCAGGTTGTCCCCCGCCTCCATCCCTATTTGACAGATGAGGAAACTGAGGCCCAGAGAACAATAATAATAATAATGACGGCATTTGTTAAGCGCTTACTATGTGCAAAGCGCCGTTCTAAGCGCTGGGGAGGTTACAAGGTGATCAGGTGGTCCCACGGGGGGCTCACAGTTTTAATCCCCATTTTACAGATGAGGGAACTGAGGCACAGAGAAGTGACTTGCCCAGAGTCCCAAAGCTGACAGTTGGCGGAGCCGGGATTCGAACCCATGACCTCTGACTCCAAAGCCGGGGTTTTTTTCCACTGAGCCACGCTGCTTCTCAATGATTCACTCATTTGTTCGTTCAATCGTATTTCTTGGGCGCTTACTGTGTGCACAGCACTGTACTAAGCGCTTGGGAAGTACAAGTCGGCGACATATAGAGACGGTCCCTACCCGACAGCGGGCTGATCTCCGCCCTGAGAGGAGCTGACCCGTCCGCTGCGCGCACAGCCTTGGGCTAAGCGCTTCGGAGAGAGTACGGTGGTGTTAGTAGACGGGATCCCTGCCCTCAAGCAACTTAGAGAAGCAGCGTGGCTCAGTGGAAAGAGCCCGGGCTTGGGAGTCAGAGGACCTGGGTTCTAATCCTGACTCTTCCACCTGTCAGCTTGGGTAAGCCACTTCACTTCTCTGGGCCTCAGTCCCCTCGGCTGCAAGGGGATTAAGACCGTGACCCCCGACGTGGGACAGGGACTGCATTCAACCGACGCGCTTGGATCCGTCCTCGCGCTTAGTACAGCGCCTGGCACATAGTAAGCGCTTAACAAATGCCACAACTGCGCCTCGGGAGAGCGGGCCACAGGGAATTGGTCTGTGAGGGACACGCCACGCCATAATAATAATAATAATGGCATCTGTTAAGCGCTTACTATGTGCAAAGCACTGTTCTAAGCGCTAAAGAGGACACAAGGTGACCATCATCAGTGAGAAGCAGCGTGGCTCAGTGGAAAGAGCCCGGGCTTTGGAGTCGGAGGTCATGGGTTCAAATCCCGGCTCCACCACGTCTGCTGTGTGACCTTCTGAGCCTCAGTTACCTCATCTGTAAAATGGGGATTAAGACTGTGAGCCCCACGTGGGACAACCTGATCATCATGTATCCCTCCCAGCGCTTAGAACAGCGCTTTGCACATAGTAAGTGCTTAACAAATGCCAACATCATTATTATTATTATTATCATCATTATCAATCGTATTTATTGAGTGCTTACCGTGTGCAGAGCACTGTACTAAGCGCTTGGGAAGTCCAAGTTGGCAACATCTAGAGACGGTCCCTACCCAACAGTGGGCTCCCAGTCTTATATACGCGCACACATGGAGCGCTCCAGACCGATTTACGGGGCCCCTTGGGGACGGTTTCCCTCTCACCGCGAAGTGGTGGCGCCGCCAATCAACAAAGGAATCTTGATCTCCAAGCGCTCCATCTCCTTGGCCACAAAGATCATCTCGTCCAAAGACGGGGTGATGAGTCCCGACAGGCCGATTATATCTGTGGCCGAGAGAGCGGGTCCGGATCATCATCATCATCA
The DNA here is from genome assembly GCF_015852505.1 of Tachyglossus aculeatus. Taxonomy (NCBI): domain Eukaryota; kingdom Metazoa; phylum Chordata; class Mammalia; order Monotremata; family Tachyglossidae; genus Tachyglossus; species Tachyglossus aculeatus. The sequence continues at coordinate 2,040,172 of NC_052084.1, read as the reverse complement.
ATCGCACTTACTGAGCGCTTACCGTGTGCAGGGCACTGGACTAAGCGCTTGGGAAGTACAAATTGGCAACATCTAGAGACAGTCCCTACCGAACAGCGGGCTCACAGTCTAAAAGGGGGAGACGGAGAACAAAGCCAAACATACCAACAAAGTAAAATAAATAGAATAGATATGTACAAGTAAAATAAATAGAGTAATAAATATGTACGAACATATATACATATATACAGGTGCTGTGGGGAAGGGAAGGAGGTAAGATCAATCAATCAATCAATCAATCGTATTTATTGAGCGCTTACTATGTGCAGAGCACTGGACTAAGCGCTTGGGAAGTACAACTTGGCAACACATAGAGACAGTCCCTACCCAACAGTGGGCTCACAGTCTAAAAGGGGGAGACAGAGAACAGAACCAAACATACCAACAAAATAAAATAAAAAGGATAGAAATGTACAAGTAAAATAAATAAATAAATAAGTAGAGTAACAAATATGTACAACCATATATACATATATAAGATGGGGGCGGACCGGATCGCGATCCCCACCAAAAGGCTCCCGGACGCTGAAAGTCTTCCTTCCCCGTCGCCAGGCGACCCCTCCCTCCGGCCGCGTCCCCGGGCCCGATGCCGATTCGCGGAGGCGTCCACTAAGGTCCACCGGGAATGGCCCAGGAGGCTGCCCGGTCGGGGGGGAAGGCGGCTCCTTCACCTGCTTTGTTGTCCAGCGCGGCCTTGAGGATCTTGTCGCACGGGGTCATGACCCCCAGGTCGATGACCCTGGGGAGAGGAAACCCGATGGGAAAGCGGGAATGAGCCCCCCAAAACAGCCGCCCCGCGCTTCCCTTCCCTCTCCTGGAGACCGCTGGGCTTCCCGCCGAAACGCGGCCGGAGGTTCCGGACCTCCGGGCGGGTGGGATGGCGGCTTTCGGGAAAACTCTGGGCGGAAACGGGGAGAGCCCCTTGTTGGGTAGGGGGACCATCTCTATCTCTTGCCGGTCGGCACTTCCCGAGCGCTTAGTACAGAGCTCTGCACCCGGTAAGCGCTGTAAAGTGGGGATGAAGGCTGTGAGTCCCCCGTGGGACAACCTGATTACCTTGTATCCACCCCAGCGCTTAGAACGGTGCTTTGCACATAGTAAGCGCTTAACAAATACGAACGTGATTGTTATTAATAAATACGACTGAACGAATGAATAACAACAACAGTAGTGATGGTATTTCTTAAGCGCTTAGAACAGTCCCAGCGCTTAGAACGGTGCTTTGCACATAGTAAGCGCTTAACAAATACCAACGTCATTATTATTAATAAAGCCGACTGAATGAATGAATAACAACAATGGTGATGATATTTCTTAAGCGCTTAGAACAATCCCAGCACTTAGAACAGTACTTTGCACATAGTGAGCACTTAAATACCAACGTCATTATTATTCATAAATACGACTGAATGAATGAATAACAACAACAATGGTGATGGTATTTCTTAAGCGTTTCGAACAGTCCCAGCGCTTAGAACAGTGCTTTGCACATAGTAAGCGCTTAACAAATACCAACGTGATTATTATTAATGAATACGACTGAATGAGTGAATAGCAACAATGGTGATGGTATTTCTTAAGCGCTTAGAACAGTCTCAGCGCTTAGAACGGTGCTTTGCACATAGTAAGCGCTTAACGAATACCAACATTATTATTATTAATAAATACGACAATGAATGAATAACAACAATGGTGATGATATTTCTTAAGCGCTTAGAACAGTCCCAGCACTTAGAACGGTGCTTTGCACATAGTAAGCACTTAATACCAACGTGATTATTATTAATAAATACGACTGAATGAATGAATAACAACAATGGTGATGATATTTCTTAAGCGCTTAGAACAATCCCAGTGCTTAGAACAGTGCTTTGCACATAGTGAGCACTTAACAAATACCAAAGTCATTATTATTAATAAATACGACTGAATGAATGAATAACAACAACAATGGTGATGGTATTTCTTAAGCGCTTAGAACAGTCCCAGCGCTTAGAACGGTGCTTTGCACATAGTAAGTGCTTAACAAATACCAACGTGATTATTATTAATAAATATGACTGAATGAATGAATAACAACAACAATGGTGATGGTATTTCTTAAGCGCTTAGAACAGTCCCAGCGCTTAGAACGGTGCTTTGCACATAGTAAGTGCTTAACAAATACCAACGTGATTATTATTAATAAATATGACTGAATGAATGAATAACAACCACAATGGTGATGGTATTTCTTAAGCGTTTCGAACAGTCCCAGCGCTTAGAACGGTGCTTTGCACATAGTGAGCGCTTAACAAAAGCCAACGTGATTATTATTAATAAATACGACTGAATGAATGAATAACAACAACAATGGTGATGGTATTTCTTAAGCGCTTAGAACAGTCCCAGCAGCTTAGAACGGTGCTTTCTTTGCACATAGTAAGTGCTTAACAAATACCAACGTGATTATTACTACTAAATACGACTGAATGAATGAATAACAACCACAATGGTGATGGTATTTCTTAAGCGCTTAGAACAGTCCCAGCGCTTAGAACGGTGCTTTGCATATAGTAAGCGCTTAACAAAAGCCAACGTGATTATTATTAATAAATACGACTGAATGAATGAATAACAACAACAATGGTGATGGTGTTAAGTGCTTAGAACAGTCCCAGCGCTTAGAACGGTGCTTTGCACATAGTGAGCACTTAACAAATACCAACGTGATTATTATTAATAAATACGACTGAATGAATGAATGAATAACAACAATGGTGATGGTATTTCTTAAGCGCTTAGAACAGTCCCAGAGCTTAAAATGGTGCTTTGCGTAATAAATACGACTGACTGAATGAATAACAACAACAATGGTGATGGTATTTCTTAAGCGCTTAGAACAGTCCCAGAGCTTAAAATGGTGCTTTGCGTAATAAATACGACTGACTGAATGAATAACAACAACAATGGTGATGGTATTTCTTAAGCGCTTAGAACAGTCCCAGCGCTTAGAACGGTGCTTTGAACATAGTAAGCGCTTAACAAATACCATCGTTTTTGTTTTTTTTAAGCACATACTATGTTCCAGGCACTGTACTGAGCGCGGGGAGGATACGAGCAAATCGAGTTGGACCCAGTCCCTGTCCCAGGTGGGGCTGACAGTCTCAACCCCCATTTTGTTCATTCATTCATTCAATCGCATTTATTAATAATAATAATAATAATAATAATGGCATTTATTAAGCGCTTACTATGTGCAAAGCACTGTTCTAAGCGCTGGGGTAGATACAAGGTAATCAAGTTGTCCCACGGGGGGCTCACAGTCAATCCCCACTTTACAGATGAGGGAACTGAGGCCCAGAGAAGTGAAGGGACTTGCCCAAAGTCACACAGCTGACAATTGGAGGAGCCGGGATTTGAACCCACGACCACTGACTCCAAAGCCCGGGCTCTTTCCACTGAGCCACGTTATCGAGCGCTTACTGTGTGCGGAGCACTGTACTAAGCGCTTGGGAAGTCCAAGTTGGCAACATCTAGAGCCGGTCCCTACCCAACAGCAGGCTCACAGCCTAGAAGGGGGAGACAGGCGACAAAACAAGACATGGAGACAGGTGTCAAAATCGTTCATTCAGTCGTATTTATTGAGCGCTTACTGTGTGCAGAGCACTGGACTAAGCGCTTGGGAAGTCCAAAAGGGGGAGGAGGAGGAGAGGAAGGAGGGGGGATGACCTTGTATCTACCCCAGCGCTTAGAACAGTGCTGGGCACCTAGTAAGCGCCTAACAAATACCAACATTATTATCTGTGAAATGAATACATACAATTTTACTGGTACATATTTATTCTGTTTATTTTATTTGGTTTATATGTTTTGTTTTGTCGCCTGTCTCCCCCTTCTAGGCTGTGAGCCCGCTGTTGGGTAGGGACCGTCTCTAGATGTTGCCAAATTGTCCTTCCCAAGCGCTTAGTACAGTGCTCCGCACACAGTAAGCGCTCAATAATGTGGCTCAGTGGAAAGAGCCCGGGCTTTGGAGTCAGCGGTCGTGGGTTCAAATCCCGGCTCCGCCAACTGTCAGCTGTGTGACTTTGGGCAAACTTGGGCAACGTCTCTATATGTTGCCAACTTGGACTTCCCAAGCGCTTAGTACAGTGCTCCGCACACAGTAAGTGCTCAATAAATACGACTGAATGAATGAAAGGATGAGTTCCGGCCCGGGCCGGCGGGATTTGGGGCAGGGGGGGGGGGGGGTGGGTGAGAGGATGCCCGCACCTGAAGTTGTTGCAGCCCAGCACCACGCCGACGATGTTCTTGCCAATATCGTGGACGTCGCCCTTGACGGTGGCCAGCACGATGGTGCCCTGGTAGGGGTCCTGGAGGGGGTTGGGGAGAAGGGTTCGGTCAGGCCGGAGGATGGGGGGCCAATAAGTACCCCCCGGCCCACGTCCTCCCCCCGGCCCGGAATGCCCTCCCTCCGCACATCTGCCAAACTAGCCCTCTTCCTCCCTTCAAAGCCCTACTGAGAGCTCACCTCCTCAATCAATCAATCAATCGTATTTATTGAGCGCTTACTGTGTGCAGAGCACTGTACTAAGCGCTTAGGAAGTACAAGCTGGCAACAAGTTGGCCCTCCTCCAGGAGGCCTTCCCACGCTGAGCCCCCTTTTTCCTCTCCTCCTCCCCATCCCCTCTGCCCCACCTCCTTCCCCTCCCCACAGCACCTGTATAGATGTTTGTAACAGATTTATTACTCTATTTATTTCACTTGTACCTATTTACTATTCTATTCATTTTGTTAATGATAATAGAAGAATAGAACAATAATGATATTATCTGTTAAGCGCTTACTATATACCAAGCGCCGGATTAAGCGCTGGGAGTCACTGCTATCCGTCATCCATGCTGCATGATGGATTACATATTTACTGCTCTAATTATTTTGTTAATGATGTGCATCTAGCTTTATTTCTATTTATTCTGACGACTTGACACCTGGCCACGTGTTTTGTTTTGTCGTCCGTCTCCCCCTTCTAGACTGTGAGCCCGTTGTTGGGTAGGGACCCTCTCTATATGTTGCCGACTTGGACTTCCCAAGCGCTTAGTCCAGTGCTCTGCACACAGTCAGCGCTCAATAAATACCCTGAATGAATGAATGAAAAGTGACTTGCCCAAAGTCACACAGCTGACAATCGGTGGAGCCGGGATTTGAACCCGTGACCTCTGACTCCAAAGCCCGGGCTCTTTCCACTGAGCCACGCTGCTTCTCTGATGACTTTGACACCTGTCCACATGTTTTGTTCCCTGTCTACCCCTTTTAGACTGTGAGCCCACTGTTAGGTAGGGACCGTCTCTATATGTTGCCAACTTGGACTTCCCAAGCGCTCAGTACAGTGCTCCGCACACAGTCAGCACTCAATAAGAATATTGCTACCTCCCCTATTTATTTTAAACAAAACATCTTCTGAGGATTTCAGGTGAGCTCTGAAAGACCGAGTAACATAATTTCAGATAGTGATAGTTGAATGTTGTTAAAAAATAGTATTGATTTTTGGTTCTTGACTGAGCGCCCCCCCTTCCTCTCCTCCTCCTTCCCCTCCCCACAGCACCTGTATATATTTTTAATACAGATTTATTACTCTATTTTACTTGTACATATTTACTATTCTATTTATTTTATTTTGTTAATATGCTTTGTTTTGTTGTCTGTCTCCCCCTTCTAGACTGTGAGCCCGCTGTTGGGTAGGGACCGTCTTTATGTGTTGCCAACTTGGACTTCCCAAGCGCTTAGTACAGTGCTCTGCACACAGTAAGCGCTCAATAAATACGATTGAATGAATGAATGAATGAATAAATACAATTGAATGAATAAATGAATGAGTGAATGAATGAATGACAGGGGAGGGTACCAGCTGAGCGATCAGAGGACCGGCTCAAGCCGAAGGGATGAGAGCTTGGTAAGCGGGTCTAGACCGTCAGCTCGTTGTGGGCAGGGAATGCGTCTGTTTAGCGTTCTGTTGTATTCTCCCAAGCGTTTAGTACAGTGCTCTGCACACGGTAAGCACTCAATAAACCCAACTGAATTCCGATATCAATAATAATAACGATAATAATGGCATTTACTAAGTGCTTGCTAGGTGCAAAGCCCTGTTCGAAGCGCTGGGGAGGTTACAAGGTGATCAGGTTGCCAACTGTCAGCTGGGTGACCTTGGGCAAGTCGCTTCACTTCTCTGGGCCTCAGTTCCCTCATCTGCCTAATGGGGATTAAGGCTGTGAGCCCCCCGTGGGACAACCTGATCACCTTGGAAACTCCCCAGTGCTTACAACAGTGCTCTGCACATAGTAAGCGCTTAATAAATGCCATTATACATATATATATATATATAAAGTGGCATTTATTAAGCACTTATATAATATATATTACATATATTTAATAAGCATTAATGGCATTTATTAAGCGCTTATGTAATATATATAGATGTCTATATATATATATATAGATTGGCATTTATTAAGCACTTGCATAATATAATATATATTACATATATTTAATAAGCATTAATGGCATTTATTAAGCACTTATGTAATATACATAGATATCTATATCTATATATAGATTGGCATTTATTAAGCACTTATATAATATAATATATATTACATATATTTAATAAGCATTAATGGCATTTATTGAGTGCTTATGTAATATATATAGATATCTATATATAGATTTGCATTTATTAAGCACTTATATAATATAATACATATCACATATATTTAATAAGCATTAATGGCATTTTATAAAGTGCTTATGTAATATATATAGTATCTATATCTATATATAGATTGGCATTTATTAAGCACTTATATAATATATTACATATATTTAATAAGCACTAATGGCATTTATTGAGCGCTTATGTAATATATAGATAAAGATATCTATATCTATATATATAGATCGGCATTTATTAAGCACTTATATAATATAGATTACATATATTTAATAAGCATTAATGGCATTTATTGAGCGCTTAAGTAATATATAGATATAGATATCTATATATATAGATTGGCATTTATTAAGCAATTATATAACATATATTACATATATTTAATAAGCATTAATGGCATTTATTAAGCGCTTATGTAATCTACATAGATCTAGATCTAGATATGTGGTGGAGTCACGATTAGAACCCGCAACCTCTGACTTCCAAGCCCGGGCTCTTTCCACGCTGCTTCTCTCGACTGTACATACATTGCAACATAGGACATAAGACACGATAGATTACACGTAACGTCACGTTACATATTTTATCCCAATGGATTTCTACATCTCCCCGTCGCATCCTTCTTCCCCCGGGGTCCCCGCTATTCGCCCGGGATTGTCGTCCGTCCCTCCACCCCGTTAGATCGCGAGCCCCCGGGTGCCTGGCTTCCGTTCGACTCTCCCGAGCGCTCAGTAAAGCGCTCCGCAGGCCCCCAATAAATACCGGGAACAGACTTGATTCCCGGGGGCCTCCTCCAGGATTTGGAGGGTCACTTCCCTTGGGTCCCACCACTCCGGTCTTTCCCCTCTGCTCATCCCGGAGGCCAACCGCCCCCGGGGAAACCGCTGGCTCACTCGGTCGTTCGTTCAATCGCATTTACTGAGCGCTTCCTGCGTGCGGAGCGCTGGACTAAGCGCTCGGGGAAGTACAGATCGAGGCGCCGACTTGCCTCCTCTTCCACGCTGCCGGTCTGAGCCTTCTTTTCCTCTCTCTCCTTTTCCATGAACGGAATGAGGTGGCCGACCGCCTTCTTCATGACCCGGGCTGACTTGATGACCTGAGGGGGACGAGTGAGAGCCGGTCGGCGTGGTCCCCGTCCAGAACACGCCCGCTGCGGGCGGGGAACGTGTCTACCAACCGTTATATTATCCTAGCGGACTCTCCCGAGCGCTTAGTACAGTGCTCCGCACACAGTAAGCGCTCAATAAACCTCCGGGCCGTTGGCATCAGAGGAGCCAAGCGGGCGGCCTGGGTCGTACGTAACGGAGCCGCAGCGAGTTCTGATGGTGTTGACACCCGTCTACTTGTTCTGTTTCGTTGTCCGTCTCCCCCTTCTAGTAATAATAATAATAATTATATTATTAATATATACAATATAATAATAATTATATTATTAATATAATATATAATAATTATAATTATAATTAATAATTATTATTATTATAATTATTATTATTATTATAGCATTTGCTAAGCACTTACTACGTGTGAAGCACTGCTCTAGGCGCTGGGGAGGATACAAGGTGATCACGTTGCCCCACGGGGGGCTCACAGTCTTCAACCCCCATTTGACAGACGAGAGAACTGAGGCCCGGAGAAGTGAAGTGATTTGCCCAAAGTCACCCAGCTGACAGGGGTTCAAATCCCGGCTCCTCCAGTTGTCAGCTGGGTGACTTTGGGCAAGTCACTTCACTTCTCTGGGCCTCAGTTACCTCCTCTGTAAAATGTACTTGGACTTCCCAAGCGCTTGGTACAATGCTCTGCACACAGTAAGCGCTCAATAAATGTGATTGAATGAATGAATGAATAAAATGGGATTTTGACTGTAAGCCCCCGCCATGGGACAGCCTGATCACCTTGTAACCTCCCCGGCGCTTAGAACAGTGCTTTGCACATAGTAAGCGCTTAATAAATGCCATCATTATTATTATTAAGTGGCAGAGTTGGGATTAGAACCCCTTCCTTCCCCTCCCCATCGCCACTGCCTTACCTCCTTCCCCTCCCCACAGCACTTGTATATATGTACATATGTTTGTACGGATTTATTACTCTATTTTATTTGTACATATTTATTCTATTTATTTTATTTTGTTGATATGTTTTGTTTTGTTGTCTGTCTCCCCCTTCTAGACTGAGAGCCCACTGTTGGGTAGGGACCGTCTCTATATGCTGCCAACTTCCCAAGCGCTTAGTACAGTGCTCTGCACACAGTAAGCACTCAATAAATATGACTGAATGAATGAATGTCTCCCCATTCTAATAATAATAATAATGATGGCCTTTATTAAGCGCTTACTATGTGCCAAGCACTCTTCTAAGCGCTGGGGAGGTTACAAGGTGATGAGGTTGTCCCACGGGGGGCTCACAGTCTCCATCCCCATTTTCCAGATGAGGTAACTGAGGCCCAGAGAAGTGAAGTGACTTACCCAAAGTCACACAGCTGACAATTGGCGGGGCCGGAATTTGAACCCATGACCTCCGACTCCAAAGCCCGGGCCCTTTCCAACGAGCCACGCTGCTTCTCAAGACTGTGAGCCCACTGTTGGGTAGGGACCGGCTCTAGATGTTGCCGACTTGGACTTCCCAAGCGCTTAGTCCAGTGCTGTGCACACAGTAAGCGCTCAATAAATACGGTTGAATGAAAGGACGAATGAATACGGAGCCCGGAGCGTAGTAAGCGCTTCAGTACTGCAATTGCCGTTATGATTACGACGCGAGCGGCGCTCAGCGAATGCTACGTCGCGGAGGGGCTTCCCCTTCCTCCTTACCTGCGGCAGGAACATCTTCCCTGCTCCGAAGAGATCGCCGACGATTTTCATGCCGTTCATCAGGGGCCCCTCGATGACGTTCAGCGGGCGCGGGTAGGTCTCCCTGTCCGCCCTGGCCTCCTCCGTGTCCTCCACCACGTACTTCTCGATGCCCTGGAGCGGAGTCGCAGCCGAGGCCCGCAGGTGGGCCGCGAAACATTCATTCAATCGTATTTATTGAGCGCTTACTGTGTGCAGAGCCCTGGACTAAGCGCTTGGGAAGTACAACTGTCGGCTGTGTGACTTTGGACAAGTCACTTCACTTCTCTTTTAGACTGTGAGCCCACTGTTGGGTAGGGACTGTCTCCATGGTTGCCAATTTGTACTGAGATTTGTACCCAGACTGAGCCCCTTCCTTCCTTTCCCCCTCGTCCCCCTCTCCATCCCCCCCATCTTACCTCCTTCCCTTCCCCACAGCACCTGTATATATGGATATATGGTTGTACATATTTATTACTCTATTTATTTACTTATTTATTTTACTTGTACATTTCTATCCTATTTATTTTATTTTGTTGGTATGTTTGGTTTTGTTCTCTGTCTCCCCCTTTTAGACTGTGAGCCCACTGTTGGGTAGGGACTGTCTCTATGTGTTGCCAATTTGTACTTCCCAAGCGCTTAGTCCAGTGCCCTGCACATAGTAAGCGCTCAATAAATACGATTGATTGATTGATTGATTCTCTGGGCCTCAGTTCCCTCATCTGTCAAATGGGGATGAAGACCGTGAGCCCCCCGTGGGACAACTTGATCACCTTGTAACCTCCCTGGCGCTTAGAACAGTGCTATTTATTTATTTTTTTATTTTATTTGTACCTATCTATGCTATTTATTTTATTTTGTTAGTATGTTTGGTTTTGTTCTCTGTCTCCCCCTTTTAGACTGTGAGTCCACTGTTGGGTAGGGACTGTCTCTATGTGTTGCCAATTTGTACTTCCCAAGCACTTAGTCCAGTGCTCTGCACATAGTAAGCGCTCAATAAATACGATTGATTGATTGATTGATTCTCTGGGCCTCAGTTCCCTCATCTGTCAAATGGGGATGAAGACTGTGAGCCCCCCGAGGGACAACTTGATCACCTTGTAACCTCCCCAGCGCTTAGAACAGTGCTATTTATTTATTTTTTTATTTTATTTGTACCTATCTATTCTATTTATTTTATTTTGTTAGTATGTTTGGTTTTGTTCTCTGTCTCCCCCTTTTAGACTGTGAGCCCACTGTTGGGTAGGGACTGTCTCTATGTGTTGCCAATTTGTACTTCCCAAGCGCTTAGTCCAGTGCCCTGCACATAGTAAGCGCTCAATAAATACGATTGATTGATTGATTGATTCTCTGGGCCTCAGTTCCCTCATCTGTCAAATGGGGATGAAGACTGTGAGCCCGCCGTGGGACAACTTGATCACCTTGTAACCTCCCCGGCGCTTAGAACAGTGCTATTTATTTATTTACTTATTTTATTTGTACCTATCTATTCTATTTATTTTATTCTGTTAGTATGTTTGGTTTTGTTCTCTGTCTCCCCCTTTTAGACTGTGAGCCCACTGTTGGGTAGGGACTGTCTGTATGTGTTGGAATTTGTACTTCCCAAGCGCTTAGTCCAGTGCTCTGCACATAGTAAGCGCTCAATAAATACGACTGATGATGATGATGATGATGATGCTTTGCGCATAGTAAGCGCTTAACAAATGCCATCATTATTATTATTACAAGTTGGCGACCTGGGTTCGGGGGCGAGCTCGCCCGGTGGTGGCGGCCGCCCATCTTCAATCCCAGACGGGCGCCGTCCTGATTTCCCACCGGACGATCGACGGTGCCGAGCGCTTACTGTGTAGCTCATCATGGTCACGGGATGCATCCGTCGTATTGCTATACCAGACTCTCCCAAGCGTGTAGTGCAGTGCTCTGCACGCAGTTAAGCGCTCGATAAATTCATTCATTCATTCAATCGTATTTATTGAGCACTTACTGTGTACTAAGCGCTTGGGAAGTCCAAGTCGGCAACATACAGAGACGGCCCCTACCCAACAACGGGCTCACAGTCTAGAAGTCTTGTTCATTCATTCATTCAATCGTATTTATTGAGCACTTACTATGTGCAGAGCACTGTACTAAGCTATCTCGGGGAGGGGGCGTCCATCCCAGGAGCCCACCCACCTTAGCCAGTGTGACCGCCCCCTGCCCGGACCCGTTTCCGCGGGAGCTGCGACCAGGCTGCTCGACGCCCTCGCCCATCCGCTCGGATAATAGTACTAATATTGGTATTTGTTAAGCGCTTACTATGTGCCGAGCACTGTTCTAAGCGCTGGGGGGGGATACAAGGTGATCAAGACCGTCCCACGTGGGGCTCACCTTCTTCATCCCCGTTTTCCAGATGAGGGACGTGAGGCCCAGTGAAGTGACGGGCCCAAGTGGCGGAGCCAGGATTGGAACCCATGACCTCCGGCTCCCAAGCCCGGGTTCTTTCCACCGCTGCTTCCCCGGCGGGCGGTCCCCCCGCCTTGGATTTCTCCGGCCCGGGCTCACCTTGACGAGGGCGTATTCCAGTCGCTCCTCCACGGGGCCGTCTCGCCACTCGTCCGTCTGCACGGCTTTCTTGCCCCCCTTGGCGTGGGTCTGAACGAGAAAGGGGTGGGAGGCTCGGACTGGTACCGTCCCACCCTGGAGGGCCGCGCCGGGGCCAGGGGGTGGGCTGGGGGAGCGCCCCCCACCCTCTTTGCCCTCCGCGCCCTCCCTATCAATCAATCAATCGTATTTATTGAGCGCTTCCTGTGTGCAGAGCACTGTACTAAGCGCTTGGGAAGTCCAAACTGGCAACATATAGAGACCGTCCCTACCCAACAGTGGGCTCGCTATCGCCAACGCTGATGAGCCCTCAGCCCGGAGGGGAACGGGGAGGGATGGTGGGGGGCTCCGGACGGCCCCCCGCTTCGCCAGGCGGCCGGTCGCATTTATTAAATCCTTACTGTGGGCATAACACCGTAATCATGGCATTTGTTAAGCGCTTACTATGTGCAGAGCACTGTTCTAAGCGCTGGGGGGGGGATACGAGGTGATCAGGTTATCCCACGGCGGGCTCACAGGCTTAATCCCCATTTTTTACAGATGAGGGAACTGAGGCTCAGAGAAGTGAAGTGACTTGCCCAAGCCGACATGTGGCAGAGTCAGAATTCGAACCCATGACCTCTGACTCCAAAGCCCGGGCTCTTTCCACTGAGCCATGCTGCTTCTCTAACTAAGCATTTGGGAGAATACGCTACACTGATCTAATCCCGGCTCCACCACTTGTCTTCTTTCATTCATTCATTCATTCATTCAATCGTATTGAGCGCTTACTGTGTGCAGAGCACTGTACTAAGCGCTTGGGACGTACAAATCGGCAACACAGAGAGACGGTCCCTACCAAACAACGAGCTCACAGTCTAGAAAGGGGAGACAGACACTAGACTGTGAGCCCGCTGTTGGGCAGGGACCGTCTCTATGCGTTGCCAACTTGGACTTCCCAAGTGCTTAATACAGTGCTCAGCGCTCAATAAATACGATTGAATGAATGAATGAAATGCCGTGTGACCTCGGGTGAGTCACTTCACTTCTCTGGGCCTCAGTTTCCTCATCTGGAAAACGGGGACTTAGAGCGTGAGCCCCACGGGGGACGGGGACTGTGTCCAACTCGATTTGCTTGTCACCACCCTGGCATTCGGTACGGCGCCCGGCAGGCGGTAAGCACGTAATAATAATACTAATAATAATATTAATAATTAGATCATTGAGATGTTTGTTATGTGCTTACCATATGCCAGGCAAGGTACTGATAATAATAATAATAATAATAATAATGATGGCATTTGTTAAGTGCTTACTATGTGCAAAGCACTGCTCGAAGCGCTGGGGAGGATACAAGGTGATCAGGTTATATGTATATATGGTTGTACATATTTATTACTCTATTTATTTATTTATTTTACTTGTACATATCTATCCTATTTATTTTATTTTGTTGGTATGTTTGGTTTTGTTCTCCGTCTCCCCCTTTCAGACTGTGAGCCCACTGTTGGGTAGGGACTGTCTCTATGTGTTGCCAATTTGTACTTCCCAAGCGCTTAGTCCAGTGCTCTGCACATAGTAAGCGCTCAATAAATACGATTGATGATGACGATGATGATCAGGTTGTCCCACGGGGGGCTCACGGGCTTCACCCCCATTTGACAGATGAGGGAACCGAGGCCCAGAGAAGTGAAGTGACTTGCCCAAAGTCCCCCAGCTGACAGTTGGCGGAGCCGGGATTGGAACCCATGACCTTCTGACTCCCGAGCCCGGGCTCTAACTGCTAGGCCGCAGCCGCCGTCCTCGACGGCTCGAGGGGTGGGGCGGGGTGACGGCGAATCACCTGGGCGTAGTGCAGCAGCTTCTCGGTGGCGTCGGGGTCCCGGTTCCAGATGAGGTCCTCGCACAGCCGCAGCAGGTCCCGGGGGATGGCGTCGTACACCGGCAGGTTGCCCGCGTTCACGATCCCCATGTCCAGCCCGGACTGAGGGGCGGCAGAAGGAAACTCACAGCTCCCAGGGGCAGGCGGGCGGGCGGGCGGGCCGGGCGCCCCCCGAGTGCCCGCCGCCCCCCCCCAGCACCCTACCGTACCCGGATGGCGTGGTAGAGGAAGACGCCGTGCATCGCCTCGCGGATGGCTTCCATGCCGCGGAACGCGAACGACAGGTTCGAGAGGCCCCCGCTGATCTTGGCTCCGGGCAGCGATTCCTAAAGGGGGGAGCGGGTTTGGGCCAGCGGCTACCGGTGGCTACCAATCAACCGACGCATCAGGCAGAAACTCCTCACCCTGGGCTTCAAGTCTGTCCATCCCCTCGCCCCCCCTACCTCACCTCCCTTCTCTCCTTCTCCGGCCCAGCCCGCACCCTCCGCTCCTCTGCCACCGCTAACCTCCTCACCGTTAGGCCTCGCTCTCGCCCGTCCCACCATCGACCCCCGGCCCACGTCCTCCCCCGGGCCTGGAATGCCCTCCCTCCGCACATCCACCAAGCTAGCTCTCCTCCTCCCTTCAAGGCCCTACTGAGAGCTCACCTCCTCCAGGAGGCCTTCCCACACTCAGCCCCCTCCTTCCTCCCCTTCTGCATTCCCCCCACCTTACCTCCTTCCCCTCCCCACAGCACCTGTATATGTGTATATATGTTTGTACAGATTTATTACTCTATTTATTTATTTTACTTGTACATATTTATTCTATTTATTTTATTTTGGGAATACGTTTTGTTTTGTTCTCTGTCTCCCCCTTCTAATAATAATAATAATGGCATTTGTTAAGCACTTACTATGTGCAAAGCACTGTTCTAAGCGCTGGGGGCTACAATGCGAGCAAGTTGTCCCATGTGGGGCTCACAGTCTTAATCCCCATTTTTCCAGATGAGGTAACTGAGGCTCAGAGAAGTGAAGTGACTTGCCCAAGGTCACACAGCAGACTTGTGGTGGAGCTGGGATTCGAACCCATGACCTCTGACTCCAAAGCCCGGGCTCTTTCCACTGCACCACGCTGCTTCTCCATGCCACACAGTCTTCTAGACTGTGAGCCCACTGTTGGGTAGGGACCACCTCTGTAGGTTGCCAACTTGGACTTCCCAAGTGCTTAGTACAGTGCTCTGCACACAGTAAGCACTCGATAAATGCGATTGAATGAATGAATGAAAGAAATACGGTTGAATGAATGAATGAATGACGGCCAATCTTCTTCCTTCACGCTACTTACTATGTGCCAGGCACTGTTCGAAGCACTGGGGCACATAAGCCCTACAAAGCCCTACTGAGCACTCACCTCCTCCAGGAAACCTTCCTAGACTGAGCCCCCTTTTTCCCCTCCTCCTCCTCCCCACCCCCCCCGCCCAAGTCACTTAACTTCTCTGTGCCTCAGTTCCCTCATCTGTAAAATGGGGATTAAAACTGTGAGCCCCCCGGGGGACAACCCGATCACCTTGTAACCTCCCCGGCGCTTACAACGGTGCTTTGCACATAGTAAACGCTTAATAAATGCCATCGTTATTATTATTCCCCTCCCCACAGCACCTGTATATGTGTTTGTACAGATTTATGACTCTATTTTACTTGTACATATTTACTATTTTATTGATTTTGTCAATGATGTGCATCTAGCTTTACTTTTATTTATTCTGACGACTTGACACCCGTCCCCATGTTTTGTTTTGTCGCCTGTCTCCCCCTGTATATATGCTTGTACATATTTATTACTCTATTTTACTTGTACATATCTATTCTATTTATTTTATTTTGTTAATATGTTTGGTTTTGTTCTCTGTCTCCCCCTTCTATAGAGACTGTAAGCCCGCTGTTGGGTAGGGACTGTCTCTATATGTTGCCAACTTGGACTTCCCAGGCGCTTAGTACAGTGCTCTGCACACAGTAAGTGCTCAATAAATATGATTGATTGATTGATTGAATGAATGAATGAAAGCTAATCGGGTGGGACACAGTGCATGCCCCATAAGGGGCTCCCAGTCTCCATCTGGCCCGAGGTCACCCGGCGACAGCGGGCCGGGTCTCGCCCCCACCCTCCCCTGGCCCCCCGAAACCTTTATGGCCCGGGTGGCGTCGATGAAGTTGACGGCGTACAGGTTGTGCTCCTCCATTCCGGTGCCGATGGTCAGGATGTTGGGGTCGAAGATGATGTCGTTGGGGTTGAAGGCCAGACCGTCGACCAGGAGGCGGTAAGCCCTGGTGCACACCTGGATTTTGGCGGCCGTCTCCGTGGCCTGCGACAATGGAGCGGGCATCGGGAAGGGAAAAGGGGGGAAGGGGAAAGGGGGAAGGGGAAAGGGGGGAAGGGGAAAGGGGGGAAGGGGAAAGGGGGGAAGGGGAAAGGGGGGAAGGGGAAAGGGGGGAAGGGGAAAGGGGGGAAGGGAAGGGGGGAAGAGGGGAAAGGGGGGAAGAGGGAAGGGGGGGAAAGGGGGGGAAGGGGAAAGGGGGGAAGAGGGGGAAAGGGGGGAAGGGGAAAGGGGGGAAGGGGAAAGGGGGGAAGGGGACAGGGGGGAAGGGGAAAGGGGGGAAGGGGAAAGGGGGGAAGGGGAAAGGGGGGAAGGGGAAAGGGGGGAAGGGGAAAGGGGGGAAGGGGAAAGGGGGAAGGGGAAAGGGGGAAGGGGAAAGGGGGAAGGGGAAAGGGGGAAGGGAAAAGGGGGAAGGGAAAAGGGGGATGGGAAAAGGGGGAAGGGGAAAGGGGGAAGGGGAAAGGGGGAAGGGAAAAGGGGGAAGGGAAAAGGGGGAAGGGAAAAGGGGGAAGGGGAAAGGGGGAAGGGAAAAGGGGGAAGGGAAAAGGGGGAAGGGAAAAGGGGGGCGGTTCAGCCAACCGGCCGCCCGGCGTGGAAACGGCAACTGCCAAGCCGGGTGGGACGCACTGTGCCGGGCGCTCCGGAAAGCCCGGGGCCGAGACGCCGCTCCCGCCGCCCGGGCCGACGTTCATCCCGAAGCGCGTCCCAAATCCCGCCCTCGCCGAGGCCGTTTTCGTTGGCCACGGGCCTCCGACCCGTCGGTCCCGGGCCGGGCATCGCGGAGGGTCCCCGCCCCCGTCCCAGGGCCTCACCTGGCCCTCTTCGTCGAAAGCCATGACCACCACGGCGGCCCCGTACCGCCGGATCCGGCGGGCTTTCCCGAGGAAGTCCGCCTCCCCTTCCTTCAGGCTGATGCTGTTGACGATGCACTTGCCCTGGGAGCACTTCAGGCCGGCTTCGATCACGGCGAAGTTGGAGGAGTCGATGCAGAGCGGGACCTGCGGACGGGAGGTGGGCGCCTCGCCGCGTCGGCCTGGCCGGGATCGCCCCGCGGAGGGGAAGGGGCGGCGGCTCGCCCGGGGGGCCTCACCCTGGCGATGTCGGGCTCGGAGGCGATCAGTTTGCAGAATCGGGCCATGGCCCGCGGCCCGTCCAACATGCCGTCGTCCATGTTGACGTCCAGGATCTGGGCGCCCATCTCCACCTGGGCCTTGGCTACGCTCAGAGCTTCCTTCGACGGCAACGGTGGCGGCGGCGGCGGGAGGAAACAGGCAACCCATCAATCGGTACCATTGCCCGGGCGCTGGACCATTCATTCATTCATTCATTCGTAATTACCGAGCGCTTATTGTGGGCGCAGCGATCAATCGATCAATCAATCGTATTTATCGAGCGCTTACTGCGTGCAGAGCACTGGACTAAGCGCTTGGGAAGCACGAGTTGGCAACGTCTAGAGACGGTCCCTACCCAACAGCGGGCTCACAGGCTAGAAGGGGGAGACGGACGACAAGACAAAACATAGTAACAAAATAAAAGAAACAGATCTGTACAAGTAAAATCAATAGAGTAATAAATCCGTCCAGACATATATCCGTATATCCAGGTGCTGTGGGGAAGGGAAGGAGGTAAGACGGGGGGGATGGAGAGGGAGAGGAAGGAGGGAGTCTGGGAATCAATCAATCAATCGTATTTATTGAGCGCTTACGGTGTGCAGAGCACTGTACTAAGCGCTTGGGAAGCACAAGTTGGCAACATATAAAGACAGTCCCTACCCAACAGTGGGCTCACAGGCTAGAAGGGGGAGACAGAGAACAAAACCAAACATATTAACAGGATAAAATAAACAGAAGAGATATGTACAAGTAAAATCAATAGAGTAATAAATCCGTACAAACATATATCCAGGTGCTGTGGGGGGGGGTAAGGAGCAGCACTGTACTAAGCGCTTGGAAAGTACAATTCGGCAACAAAAAAGAGGCGATCCCTGCCCACAACGGGCTCCCGGTCCAGAAGGAAGCGCTCGGGGGAATTAGCGGACGCGTTCCCTGCCCAGAACGCGAGGAGGAGGAAGGAGAGGAGGAGGAAGGAGAGGAGGAGGAAGGAGCGTTATCGATAACCATTCCCCACAGCACCTATGTACTACGTATCAATAAATTATTGATTTCTATTCATGTCCATCTCCCCCTCTAAACTGTAAGCTCGCTGCGGGCAGGAACTTTCCTTAGAGAGAAGCGGCATGGCTCAGTGGAAAGAGCCCGGGCTTTGGAGTCAGAGGTCATGGGTTCTAATCCTGGCTCTGCCAACTGTCAGTACTTCACTTCTCTGGGCCTCAGTTCCCTCCTCTGTAAAATGGGGATTGAAACTGTTAACCCCCGCCATGGGACAGCCTGATCACCCTGTAACCTCCCCAGTGCTTAGAACAGTGCTTTGCACCTAGTAAGCGCTTAATAAATGCCATTATTATTATTAAATACCACAATTACTATTAATAATAATGATGATGATGGTATTTGTTAAGCGCTTACTAGGTGCAAAGCACTGTTCTAAGCGCTGGGAGGTTACAAGGTGATCAGGTTGTCCCATGGCGGGGGCTCACACTTTCAATCCCCATTCTACAGATGAGGGAACTGAGGCCCAGAGAAGTGAAGTGACTTGCCCAAAGTCACACAGCTGACAGTTGGTGGAGCCGGGATTTGAACCCATGATGTCGACTCCAAAGCCCGGGCTGTTTCCACTGGGCCACGCTAATAGCATTAATAGCATTCTTAATAGTAATTATCTTCTAGACCGTGAGCCCGCTGTTGGGTAGGGACCGTCTCTAGATGTTGCCAACTTGGACTTCCCAAGCGCTTAGTACAGTGTCCTGCACACAGTAAGTGCTCAATAAATATGACTGAATGAATGAATGAATCGTTCTCCCTCATACTTGGACTGCGAGCCCCACGTGGGGCTGTGTCCAACCTTGTATCCACCCCAGCGCTTAGCACAGTGCCTGGCACCTAGTAAGCGCGTAATAAATACCACGATGATTATCATGACATGCGAATCGGGTCGGACCCCGTCCCTGTCCCGGGGGGCTCAAGGTCTCAAGCGATGCGACTCAATCAATCAATCAATCAATCATATTTATTGAGCGCTTACTATGTGCAGAGCACTGTACTAAGTGCTTGGGAAGTACAAATTGGCAACACATAGAGACAGTCCCTACCCAACAGTGGGCTCACAGTCTAAAAGGGGGAGACGGAGAACAGAACCAAAAATACCAACAAAATAAAATAAATAGGATAGAAATGTAAGTGAAATAAATAAATAAATAGAGTAATAAATATGTACAACCATATATACATATACACAGGTGCTGTGGGGAAGGGAAGGAGGTAAGATGGGGGGATGGAGAGGGGGACGAGGGGGAGAGGAAGGAAGGGGCTCAGTCTGGGAAGGCCTCCTGGAGGAGGTGAGCTCTCAGCAGGGCCTTGAAGGGAGGAAGAGAGCTAGCTTGGTGGAGGGGCAGAGGGAGGGCATTCCAATCAATCAATCAATCGTATTTATTGAGCGCTTACTATGTGCAGAGCACTGTACTAAGCGCTTGGGAAGTACAAATTGGCATCACATAGAGACAGTCCCTACCCAACAGTGGGCTCACAGTCTAAAAGGGGGAGACAGAGAACAGAACCAAACATACCAACAAAATAAAATAAGTAGGATAGAAATGTACAAGTGAAATAAATGAATAAATAAATAAATAGAGTAATAAATATGTACAACCATACATACATATATATCCAGGTGCTGTGGGGAAGGGAAGGAGGTAAGATGGGGGGATGGAGAGGGGGACGAGGGGGAGAGGAAGGAAGGGGCTCAGTCTGGGAAGGCCTCCTGGAGGAGGTGAGCTCTCAGCAGGGCCTTGAAGGGAGGAAGAGAGCCAGTAAATAGAGTAATAAATATGTACAGCCATATATCCATCTATACAGGTGCTGTGGGGAAGGGAAGGAGGTAAGACGGGGGGATGGAGAGGGGGACGAGGGGGAGAGGAAGGAAGGGGCTGAGTGTGGGAAGGCCTCCTGGAGGAGGTGAGCTCTCAGCAGGGCCTTGAAGGGAGGAAGAGAGCGAGCCTGGCGGAGGGGCAGAGGGATTGGGGGCATTCCAGGCCCGGGGGATGACGTGGGCCGGGGGTCGATGGCGGGACGGGCGAGAACGAGGTACAGTGACTCGCCCGAGGTCCCCCGGCGGGGCCGCGATTAGAACCCAGGCCTCCCGACGAGCGGGGGGGAGGGGGGGGGGCGCAGCCGCGGGCGGGGTCTCGGCCGGGCCTCGGGGGACGCTCACTTCATAGTTGCCGGCCTTGATGAGGTTGGCGAACTTCCGGGAGCCGGCCACGTTGCAGCGCTCGCCGATGTTGACGAAGTTGGTGAAGGGGCCGACGCCGAAGGGCTCCAGGCCTGGGGACGAGGACAGCGGGTGGGAGACCGAGGGCCCCGCCGGCCCCGCCCGGGGGCTCCCCGAAACCCCCGAGGGCTCTGCCCACGGCAGGCGCTCAATAAGTACGACTGAATGAACGAGTGAGGTCCCGCAGGGAGGCCCGGAGGACGCCCAGTATGGGGTGGAGGGGACCCAAAGAGACGCCCCGCCTCCCCTTCCAAGGCCGCACACCGCCACCGTCCATTCGAACGCAGGGCCTCGAACGCAGGGGCTGAATGAATGAATGAACGAGTACTTAGCACAGTGCTCTGCACACAGTAAGCGCTCAATAAATACGACAGTGAATGAACGAACGAGTACTTGGGACAGTGCTCTGCACACAGTAAGCGCTCAATAAATACCACAGTGAATGAACGAACAAGTACTTAGGACAGTGCTCTGCCCGCAGTAAGCGCTCAATAAATATGACTGAATGAATGAACGAGTACTCAGGACAGTGCTCTGCCCACAGTAAGCGCTCAATAGATACGACTGAATGAATGAACGAGTACTTAGGACAGTGCTCTGCCCACAGTAAGCGCTCAATAAATACGACTGAATGAATGAATACTTAGGACAGTGCTCTGCCCACAGTAAGGGCTCAATAAATATGACTGAATGAATGAGCGAATACTTAGGACAGTGCTCTGCGCACAGTAAGCGCTCAATAAATATGTTGCCAACTTGTACTTCCCAAGCACTTAGTACAGTGCTCTGCACACAGTAAGTGCTCAATATATACAAGTGATGATGATGATGATGATGACTGAATGAATGAACGAATACTTAGGACAGCGCTCTGCCCACAGTAAGCGCTCAATAAGTATGACTGAATGAATGAACAAGTACTTAGGACAGTGCTCTGCCCACAGTAAGCGCTCAATAAATACGACTGAATGAATGAATACTTAGGACAGTGCTCTGCCCACAGTAAGCGCTCAATAAATACGACTGAATGAATGAACGAGTACTCAGGACAGTGCTCTGCCCACAGTAAGCGCTCAATAGATATGACTGAATGAATGAGCGAATACTTAGGACAGCGCTCTGCGCACAGTAAGCGCTCAATAAATATGTTGCCAGCTTGTACTTCCCAAGCGCTTAGTACAGTGCTCTGCACACAGTAAGTGCTCAATAAATACGATTGATGATGATGATGATGACGACTGAATGAATGAATGAATACTTAGGACAGTGCTCTGCCCACAGTAAGCGCTCAATAAATATGACTGAATGAATGAGCGAATACTTAGGACAGTGCTCTGCGCACAGTAAGCGCTCAATAAATATGTTGCCAACTTGTACTTCCCAAGCGCTTAGTACAGTGCTCTGCACACAGTAAGTGCTCAATAAATACGAGTGATGATGATGATGATGATGACTGAATGAATGAACGAATACTTAGGACAGCGCTCTGCCCACAGTAAGCGCTCAATAAGTATGACTGAATGAATGAACAAGTACTTAGGACAGTGCTCTGCCCACAGTAAGCGCTCAATAAATACGACTGAATGAATGAATACTTAGGACAGTGCTCTGCCCACAGTAAGCGCTCAATAAATATGACTGAATGAATGAACAAGTACTTAGGACAGTGCTCTGCCCACAGTAAGCGCTCAATAAATATGACTGACTGAATGAATGAATGAATACTTAGGACAGTGCTCTGCCCACAGTAAGCGCTCAATAAATATGACTGAATGAATGAACAAGTACTTAGGACAGTGCTCTGCCCACGGTAAGCGCTCAATAAATACGACTGAATGAATGAATACTTAGGACAGTGCTCTGCCCACAGTAAGCGCTCAATAAATATGACTGAATGAATGAACAAGTACTTAGGACAGTGCTCTGCCCACAGTAAGCGCTCAATAAATACGACTGAATGAATGAATACTTAGGACAGTGCTCTGCACACAGTAAGCGCTCAATAAATAGGACTGAATGAATGAATGAATACTTAGGACAGTGCTCTGCCCACAGTAAGCGCTCAATAAATACGACTGAATGACCGTCTTGGATCTCCCCTACCCCGACTGGGAATTCCCGGGTCTCGTCAGCGCCCGCCGCGCTCAGTACAGCGCCGGGCACGTAGTAAGCGCTGAAAAGTACCGCTTTGGGAAAAAAAAAGGAGTGCCATCCTCCGCCCGGACTCTCCCGAGCCCCGGGGCTGGTGGTCTGCATGCTCTCGGCGCTCGGTAATGCCACGGGGGTATTTATTAATTATTAATAATTAATTATTATCACTCACCCGACAGCAGCATGTGTCCTTGGGGAAGGGAGGTCGGAGGGACGCGAGGTTTGCAGGCTTCCACGGCCGCGGCGATCGCCCTGGGTTCCCCCAAAAACACACACCCCCCCACCTGTAAGGTGCCACCCGAAACCCCGCCCTGCTCCGTCTGGGCCCCTCATTAATAATAATAATAATAATAATAATAGTAATAATAATAATAATAATAATAACGGCATTTATTAAGCGCTTACCATGTGCAAAGCACTGTTCTAAGCGCTGGGGAGCTTACAAGGCGACCAGGCTGTCCCACGGGGGGCTCACAGTCTTCACCCCCATTTTCCAGATGAGGGAACTGAGGCCCAGAGAAGTGACCTGCCCAAAGTCACCCAGCTGAGAAGCGGCGGAGGCGGGATTCGAACGCAGGGCCTCTGACTCCAAAGCCCGGGCTCTTTCCACTGAGCCACGCTGCTTCCCACCGGAACCCATCCCGTCCTCCGCCCGGACTCTCCCGAGCCCCGGGGCTGGAGGTCCGCACGCTCTCGGCGCTCAATAAATACCACGGGGGTATTTATTAAGTGCTCACTAGGTGCCGGGTCTGCGCTAAGCACCGGGGTGGGTACCAGCTAATCAGATTGGACACAGTCCCTGTCCTACGTGGGGCTCACGGTCTTAATCCCCATTTCACAGATGAGGGAACTGAGGCCCAGAGAATAATAATAATAATGATGAGGAAGGCATTTGTTAAGCGCTCACTATGTGCCAAGCACTGTTCTAAACACTGGGGGAGATACAAGGTGATCAGGTTGTCCCACCGGGGGCTCACAGTCTTAATCCCCATTTCACAGATGACGGAACTGGGGCCCAGAGAATAAATAAATAAGAATGGCATTTGTTAAGCGCTTACTATGTGCGGAGCACTGTTCTAAGCGCTGGGGGTGGATACAAGGTGATCAAGTTGTCCCACATGGGGCTCACAGTCTTAATCCCCATTTCACAGATGACGGAACTGAGGCCCGGAGAAGTGAAGTGACATGCCCAAAGTCACCCAGCTGACAGGTGGCGGAGCCGGGATTTGAACCCGTGACCTCTGACTCCAAAGCCCGGGCTCTTTCCACTGAGCCACGCTGCTGACTGATTATCACATGCCACAATTACTACTCTTCCCAAGCGCTTAGGACAGTGCTCTGCCCACAGTAAGCGCTCAATAAATACGACTGAATGAATGAACGAACGAGTACTTAGGACAGTGCTCTGCCCTCAGTAAGCGCTCAATAAATATGACTGAATGAATGAACGAATATTTAGGACAGAGCTCTGCACACAGTAAGCGCTCAATAAATACGACTGAATGAATGAGTACTTAGGACAGTGCTCTGCCCACAGTAAGCGCTCAATAAATATGACTGAATGAATGAACGAGTACTTAGGACAGTGCTCTGCCCTCAGTAAGCACTCAATAAATACGACTGAATGAATGAACGAACACTTAGGACAGTGCTCTGCGCACAGTAAGCGCTCAATAAATATGTTGCCAACTTGTACTTCCCAAGCGCTTAGTACAGTGCTCTGCACACAGTAAGTGCTCAATAAATACGAGTGATGATGATGATGATGATGACTGAATGAATGAACGAATACTTAGGAGAGTGCTCTGCCCACAGTAAGCACTCAATAAATATGACTGAATGAATGAACAAGTACTTAGGACAGTGCTCTGCCCACAGTAAGCGCTCAATAAATACGACTGAATGAATGAATACTTAGGACAGTGCTCTGCGCACAGTAAGCACTCAATAAATATGACTGACTGAATGAATGAATGAATACTTAGGACAGTGCTCTGCCCACAGTAAGCGCTCAATAAATATGACTGAATGAATGAATGAATACTTAGGACAGTGCTCTGCCCACAGTAAGCGCTCAATAAATACGACTGAATGAATGAATGAATACTTAGGACAGTGCTCTGCCCACAGTAAGCGCTCAATAAATACGACTGGATGAATGAACGAATACTTAGGACAGTGCTCTGCCCACAGTAAGCACTCAATAAATATGACTGAATGAATGAACAAATACTTAGGACAGTGCTCTGTGCATAGTAAGCGCTCAATAAATACGACTGAACGAGCAGATACTTAGGACAGTGCTCTGCGTACAGTAAGTGCTCAATAAATACGACAATGAATAACAAATACTTGGGACAGTGCTCTGCGAACAGTAAGCGCTCAATAAATACGACTGAACGAATGAATGAATACTTAGGACACTGCTCTGCCCACAGTAAGTACTCAATAAATACGACCGAATGAACAAACGAGTACTTAGAGCAGTGCTCTGCCCACAGTAAGTGCTCAATAAATACGACTGAATGAATAAATGAATACTTTGGACAGTGCTCTGCGCACAGTAAGCACTCAATAAATACGACTGAATGAATGAACAAATAATTAGGACAGTGCTCCGCACACAGTAAGCGCTCAATAAATACGACCGAATGAATGAACAAATACTTAGGACAGTGCTCAGCGCACAGTAGGTGCTCAATAAATACGACAATGAATGAATACTTAGGACAGTGCTCTGCCCACAGTAAGTGCTCAATAAATACGACTGAATGAATGAATACTTAGGACAGTGCTCAGCGCACAGTAAGTGCTCAATAAATACGACTGAATGAATGAATATTTAGGACAGCGCTCTGCCCACAGTAAGTGCTCAATAAATACGACTGAATGAATAAATACTTAGGACAGTGCTCTGCCCACAGTAAGCGCCCAATAAATACGACTGAATGCATGCATGAATGAATGAATAAATACAACTGAATGAATGAGTACAGGAGAGTCATGGAAGATGCAACTGTCCCGGAGGAGCCCAGATTTGGGGCCGGATCCTCTCTCCCTCCCTCCCCCGGCGCCGCCTTTTCCGGAGCGGGAAATCTTAGCCGTCGTTCCCTTCAGCGCTTAGAACAGTGCTCAGCACATAGTAAGCGCTTAACAAATGCCATTATTATTATTATTATTATTATTATTATTATTATTATTATTATCCTGAGGAGCTCGTCCTCGCCCGGCCAAGATCAATCAATCAATCAGTCGTATTTATTGAGCGCTTACCGCGTGCAGAGCACTGGACAAGCGCTCAGTAAATACGATTGATGATGATGGACAAGCGCTTGGGAAGTCCAAGTTGGCATCATATAGAGACGGTCCCTCCCCACAGGCGGGCTCACGGTCTCCCGGATGCCAATCCGGGAGAAGTCCGTCCTTGCCCCCCGCCGCCCCGGACGGTGCCCCGTTTCCCGGCCGAGCCCTATCCTCCCGGGATGGGTGGGAATTACCTGATGTGATCCGGGGTGGTCCCGCAGCAGCCCCCGACCACGTTGACTAAACCGCTCTGGGCAAAGCTCTGTGTCGGGAGAAGGCGGGGAGGAGGAGTTAGCGACCGGCGGCAGGCCCTGCCACGCCAACCCCACCGCCGGGCAGGACTCAGGGCGCATAATAATAATAATAACGATGGCATTTATTGAGCACTTACTATGTGCCAAGCACTGTTCTAAGCGCTGGGGAGGTGACAAGGTGATCAGGTTGTCCCACGGGGGGCTCACAGTCTTCATCCCCATTTGACAGATGAGGTAAACTGAGGCCCGGAGAAGTGAAGTGACTTGCCCAAAGTCACCCAGCTGACAAGACAACCTGATCACCTTGCACCCCCCTCCAGCGCTTAAAACAGTGCTGTGCGCCTAGTAAGCGCTTAACAAATGCCATTATTATTATTATTGTTCACCGATTAGGCGCCTCCCTTCCAGGCCATAGCATCCCCACAGTCGCTTATCTATTCTATTTATTTCATTTGGTTCGTATGTTTGGTTTTGTTGTCTGTCTCCCCCTTTTAGACTGTGAGCCTGCTGTTGGGTAGGGACTGTCTCTAGATGTTGCCAATTTGTACTTCCCTAGCGCTTAGTACAGTGCTCTGCACATAGTAAGCGCTCAATAAATATGATTGATGATGATGATGAAGTGGCAGAGCCAGGATTTGAACCCACGACCTCGGACTCCAAAGCCCGGGCTCTTTCCACAGAGCCACGCTGCTTCTCTATTGCTCTTCTCTATTCTCTATTGATGCTTCTCTCTCTATGTATTGATGCACCTCCTCCAAGAGGCCTTCCCACTTGTCCTCATCTCCCACTCCCTTCTTTCACTTATTCCGCCGTATTTATCGAGCACTTACTGGGTGCACAGCATTGTACTAAGCGCCTGGAAAGGACAATTCGGCAACAGAGCTCTGCGTCGCCCTAACTTGCTCCCTCTGACCCCCTCCCAGCCCCACCACGCAAAGTCCATAACTGTCATTTTATTTATTTGTATTGATTCATTCAATCGTATTTATCGAGCGCTTGCTGGGTGCAGAGCACTGTACTAAGCGCCTGGAAAGGACAATTCGGCAACAGAGTTCTGCGTCGCCCTAACTTGCTCCCTCTGACCCCCTCCCAGCCTCGCCACGCAAAGTCCCTAACTGTCATTTTATTTATTTGTATTGATTCATTCAATCATATTTATCAAGCGCTTACTGTGTGCAGAGCACTGTACTAGGCGCCTGGAAAGGACAATTCAGCAACAGAGTTCTGCATCGCCCTAACTTGCTCCCTCTGACCCCCTCCCAGCCCCGCCACGCAAAGTCCATAACTGTCATTTTATTTATTTGCATTGATTCACTCATTCAATCGTATTTATCAAGGGCTTACTGGGTGCAGAGCACTGTACTAAGCGCCTGGAAAGGACAACTCGGGAACAGAGTTCTGCGTCGCCCTAACTTGCTCCCTCTGACCCCCTCCCAGCCCCACCACGCAAAGTCCCTAACTGTCATTTTATTTATTTGTATTGATTCATTCAATCGTATTTACTGAGCGCTTGCTGGGTGCAGAGCACTGTACTAAGCGCCTGGAAAGGACAATTCAGCAACAGAGCTCTGCGTCGCCCTAACTTGCTCCCTCTGACCCCCTCCCAGCCCACCACGCAAAGTCCACAACTGTCACCTTATTGGTATTGATTCATTCATTCAATCGTATTTATCGAGCGCTTGCTGGGTGCAGAGCACTGTACTAAGCGCCTGGAAAGGACCGGCTCCACCACTTGTCAACTGTGTGACTTTGGGCGAGTCACTTCACTTCTCTGGGCCTCAGTTCCCTCATCTGTAAAATGGGGGTGAAGACTGTGAGCCCCACGTGGGACAACCTGATCACCTTGTAAATTCCCCTGCGCTTAGAACAGTGCTCTGCACATAGTAAGCGCTTAATAAATGCCATTAAAAAAAAAAAAAAGGACAATTCGGCAACAGAGTTCTGCATCGCCCTAACTTGCTCCCTCTGACTCCCTCCCAGCCCCACCACGCAAAGTCCATAACTGTCATTTTATTTATTTGTATTGATTCATTCAATCGTATTTATCGAGCGCTTGCTGGGTGCAGAGCACTGTACTAAGCGCCTGGAAAGGACAATTCGGCAACAGAGCTCTGCGTCACCCTAACTTGCTCCCTCTGACCCCCTCCCAGCCCACCACGCAAAGTCCACAACTGTCACCTTATTGGTATTGATTCATTCATTCAATCGTATTTATCGAGCGCTTGCTGGGTGCAGAGCACTGTACTAAGCGCCTGGAAAGGACAATTCGGCAACAGACCTCTGCGTCGCCCTAACTTGCTCCCTCTGACCCCCTCCCAGCCCCACCACGCAAAGTCCGTAACTGTCATTTTATTTATTTGTATTGATTCATTCATTCATTCGATCGTATTTATCAAGCGCTTACTGTGTGCAGAGCACTGTACTAAGCGCCTGAAAAGGACAATTCGGCAACAGAGTTCTGCGTCGCCCTAACTTGCTCCCTCTGACCCCTTCCCAGCCCCACCACGCAAAGTCCCTAACTGTCATTTTATTTATTTGTATTGATTCATTCATTCATTCGACCGTACTTATCGAGCGCTAACTGGGTGCAGAGCACTGTACTAAGCGCTCGGGAAGTCCAAGTCGGCAACATATAGAGACGGTCCCGACCCAACAACGGGCTCACGGTCGGTTCTGAGATGGTGGCCGTTCCTACGGCTATCGACCGGCCGAGGGGATCGGGGAGGAGGCTCGGCCCGGAGCAGGGGAGCCTCCTTCAGAGGCAGGGGCGTTCCCCCCAGCCCCGTCTCCGTCCCCCCCATCCCCCCCATCCCGGGGCGAAAACTCAGCCCGTTCCAACCTTCAAGTGGCGGGCCGTTACTTGGGGCGTTTCATCGTAGTCGCCGAACGTATTGGGGAGACCTGAGGAAAGGTCAGATTTGGCGTTAGTATTCAACAGAATAATAATAATAATAATAATAACATCTATTACATATAATTATTCATTCATTCATCCAATCGTATTGATTGAGTCTTTTAGACTGTGAGCCCGCTGTTGGGTCGGGACCGTCTCTATATGTTGCCAATTTGTACTTCCCAAGCGCTTAGTCCAGTGCTCTGCACATAGTAAGCGCTCCATAATGATGATTTATTGAGCGCTTACTGGGTGCAGAGCACTGGACTAAGCGCTTGGGAAGGGGCAACATATAGAGACGGTCCCTACCCGACAGTGGGTGCCCATCCACCTCCACATCAAACAGAAACTCTAATTTTGGCTTAAACAGTAAGCGTTTAATAAATGCCATTATTATTATTATTATAATCACTTAAGCGCCAAGTACAGTAGCGTGGCTCAGTGGAAAGAGCCCGGGCTTTGGAGTCAGAGGTCATGGGTTCAAATCTCGGCTCCGCCAACTGCCAGCTGTGTGACTTTGGGCAAGTCGCTTCACTTCTCTGGGCCTCAGTTACCTCATCTGGAAAATGGGGATGAAGACCGGGATCCCCCCGTGGGACAACCTGATCACCCGGGAACCTCCCCAGCGCTTAGAACAGTGCTTGGCACATAGTAAGCACTTAACAAATGCCATCGTTAGCATTCTTAACAGTGCTTGGCACATAGTAAGTGCTTAGAACAGTGCTTTGCACATAGCAAGCGCTTAACAAATGCCATCACTAGCATTATTAACAGTGGTTGGCACACAGTAAGCGCTTAGAACAGTGCTTTGCACATAGTAAGCGTTTAATAAATGCCATTATTATTATTATTATAATCACTTAAGCGCCAAGTACGGTAGCGTGGCTCAGTGGAAAGAGCCCGGGCTTTGGAGTCAGAGGTCATGGGTTCAAATCCCGGCTCTGCCAACTGTCAGCTGGGTGACTTTGGGCAAGTCGCTTCACTTCTCTGTGCCTGTTACCTCATCTGGAAAATGGGGATTCAAACTGTGAATCCCCCGTGGGACAACCTGATCACCCGGGAAAACCTCCCCAGCGCTTAGAACAGTGCTTGGCACATAGTAAGCGCTTAACAAATGCCATCGTTAGTATTATTAACAGTGCTTGGCACATGGTAAGTGCTTAGAACAGTGTTTTGCACATAGTAAGCGCTTTATAAATGCCATTATTATTATTATTATTATTATTATCACAAGCACCAAGTACAGTAGCATGGCTCTGTGGAAAGAGCCCAGGCTTTGGAGTCAGGGGTCATGGGTTCAAATCCCAGCTCAGCTGTGTGACTTTGGGCAAGTTGCTTCACTTCTCTGTGCCTTTTACCTCATCTGGAAAATGGGGATTCAAACTGTGAGTCCCCCGTGGGACAACCTGATCACCCTGGAACCTCCCCAGCGCTTAGAACAGTGCTTGGCACATAGTAAGCGCTTAACAAATGCCATCGTTAGCATTAATAACAGTGGTTGGCACATAGTAAGCGCTTAGAACAGTGCTTTGCACATAGTAAGCATTTAATAAGTGTCATTATTATTATTAGTATTATTATTATAATCACTTAAGCGCCAAGTACAGTAGCGTGGCTCAGTGGAAAGAGCCCGGGCTTTGGAGTCAGAGGTCATGGGTTCAAATCCCGACTCTGCCAACTGTCAGCTGGGTGACTTTGGGCAAGTCGCTTCACTTCTCTGGGCCTCAGTTCCCTCATCTGGAAAATGGGGATGAAGACCGGGAGCCCCCCGTGGGACAACCTGATCACCTTGGAACCTCCCCAGCGCTTAGAACAGTGCTTGGCACATAGTAAGCGCTTAACAAATGCCATCGTTAGCATTCTTAACAGAATTGGTTGGCACATAGTAAGCGCTTAGAACAGTGCTTTGCTACTTTGAGAAGCAGCATGGCTCGGTGGGAAAGAGCCCGGGCTTTGGAGTCAGAGGTCATGGGTTCAAATCCCGGCTCTGCCACTTGTCAGCTGGGTGACTTTGGGCAAGTCACTTCACTTCTCTGTGCCTCAGTTCCCTCATCTGTAAAATGGGGATGAAGACTGTGAGCCCCACGTGGGACAACCTCATCACCTTGTATCCCCCCCAGCGCTTAGAACAGTGCTTTGCACATAGTAAGCGCTTAATAAATGCCATCATTATTATTATTATTATTATCATCATCATCATCAATCGTATTTATTGAGCGCTTACTATGTGCAGAGCACTGTACTAAGCGCTTGGGAAGTACAAATTGGCAACATATAGAGACAGTCCCTACCCAACAGTGGGCTCACAGCCTAAAAGGGGGAGACAGAGAACAAAACCAAACATACTAACAAAATAAAATAGAATAGATATGTACAAGTAAAATAAATAAATCAATAAATAAATAGAGTAATAAATATGTACAGACATATATACATATATACAGGTGCTGTGGGGAAGGGAAGGAGGTAAGATGGGGGGATGGAGGGGGGGGGAGAGGAAGGAAGGGGCTCAGTCAGGGAAGGCCTCCTGGAGGAGGTGAGCTCTCAGCAGGGCCTTGCAACAGTGTTTTGCACATAGTAAGTGCTCTATAAATGCCATTATTATTATTATTATTATCACTCAAGCGCCAAGTACAGTTCTCCGCACCCGATAAGCGCTCAGTCAATACGGTGGGATGAATGAATGAATTCACACACACTACCCCACGCCCCACAAGAGCAACGGAACTTAGTCCGCAGACCCGCACGCACACAAAGACACAGACACACACACACCCCCGCGCTACACAACCGACCCACCTGCGTTGGGATAGCAGAGGACATAGGCCGGCGTGCATTTCCCGATGGCTTCGATGAAGGGCCGCATCTCGCCGGCCCCCAGGGCGCAGTTGAGGCCGAGGCTGGGGAAGAATCGTATCTATTGAGCGCTTACTGCACAGCACTGTACTGAGCGCTTGGGACGTGCATTCATTCATTCATTCAATCGCACTTATTGAGCGCTTACTGTGTGCAGGTGTCAAGTCAGCAGAATAAAGAGAAGTAAAGCTGGATGCACATCAGTAACAAAATACATAGAATAGTAAATAGAATATCCGCCCCCGGCGTTTAGAACATTCATTCATTCATTCAATCGTATTTATTGAGCGCTTACTGTGTTCAGAGCACTGGACTAAGCGCTTGGGACGTGCATTCATTCATTCAATCGCACTTATTGAGCGCTTACTGTGTGCAGGTGTCAAGTCAGCAGAATAAAGAGAAGTAAAGCTGGATGCACATCATTAACAAAATAAATGGAATAGTAAATAGAATATCCACCCCGGCGCTTAGAACATTCATTCATTCATTCAATCGTATTTATTGAGCGCTTACTGTGTGCAGAGCACTGGACTAAGCGCTTGGGACGTGCATTCATTCATTCAATCGCACTTATTGAGCGCTTACTGTGTGCAGGTGTCAAGTCAGCAGAATAAAGAGAAGTAAAGCTAGATGCACATCATTAACAAAATAAATGGAATAGTAAATAGAATATCCACCCTGGCGCTTAGAACATTCATTCATTCATTCAATCGTATTTATTGAGCGCTTACTGTGTGCAGAGCACTGGACTAAGCGCTTGGGACGTGCATTCATTCATTCAATCGCACTTATTGAGCGCTTACTGTGTGCAGGTGTCAAGTCAGCAGAATAAAGAGAAGTAAAGCTGGATGCACATCATTAACAAAATAAATGGAATAGTAAATAGAATATCCACCCCGGTGCTCAGAACATTCATTCATTCATTCGTTCATTCAATCGTATTTCTTGAGCGCTTACTGTGTGCAGAGCACTGGACTAAGCGCTTGGGACGTGCATTCATTCATTCAATCGCACTTATTGAGCGCTTACTGTGTGCAGGTGTCAAGTCAGCAGAATAAAGAGAAGTAAAGCTGGATGCACATCATTAACAAAATAAATGGAATAGTAAATAGAATATCCACCCCGGCGCTTAGAACATTCATTCATTCATTCAATCGTATTTATTGAGCGCTTACTGTGTGCAGAGCACTGGACTAAGCGCTTGGGACGTGCATTCATTCATTCAATCGCACTTATTGAGCGCTTACTGTGTGCAGGTGTCAAGTCAGCAGAATAAAGAGAAGTAAAGCTGGATGCACATCATTAACAAAATAAATGGAATAGTAAATAGAATATCCACCCCGGTGCTCAGAACATTCATTCATTCATTCGTTCATTCAATCGTATTTCTTGAGCGCTTACTGTGTGCAGAGCACTGGACTAAGCGCTTGGGACGTGCATTCATTCATTCAATCGCACTTATTGAGCGCTTACTGTGTGCAGGTGTCAAGTCAGCAGAATAAAGAGAAGTAAAGCTGGATGCACATCATTAACAAAATAAATGGAATAGTAAATAGAATATCCACCCCGGCGCTTAGAACATTCATTCATTCATTCAATCGTATTTATTGAGCGCTTACTGTGTGCAGAGCACTGGACTAAGCGCTTGGGACGTGCATTCATTCATTCAATCGCACTTATTGAGCGCTTACTGTGTGCAGGTGTCAAGTCAGCAGAATAAAGAGAAGTAAAGCTGGATGCACATCATTAACAAAATAAATGGAATAGTAAATAGAATATCCACCCCGG
Source organism: Tachyglossus aculeatus (assembly GCF_015852505.1). Lineage (NCBI taxonomy): Eukaryota > Metazoa > Chordata > Mammalia > Monotremata > Tachyglossidae > Tachyglossus > Tachyglossus aculeatus. The sequence continues at coordinate 2,006,174 of NC_052084.1, read as the reverse complement.
CGCTTAGAACATTCATTCATTCATTCAATCGTATTTATTGAGCGCTTACTGTGTGCAGAGCACTGGGCTAAGCGCTTGGGAAGTCCAAGTTGGCAACATCTAGAGACGGTCCCTACCCGACAGCGGGCTCACACTCTAGAAGGGGGAGACGGAGAACAAAACAGAACATGTGGACGGGTGTCAAGTCATCAGAATAAAGAGAAGTAAAGCTGGATGCACATCATTAACAAAATAAATAGAATAGTAAATAGAATATCCGCCCCCGGCGCTTAGAACATTCATTCATTCATTCAATCGTATTTATTGAGCGCTTACTGTGTGCAGAGCACTGGACTAAGCGCTTGGGAAGTCCAAGTTGGCAACATATAGAGACGGTCCCTACCCAACAGCGGGCTCACAGTCTAGAAGGGGGAGGCAAACAGCAAAACAAAACATGAGGACGGGTGTCAAGTTATGAGAATAAAGAGAAGTAAAGCTGGATGCACATCAGTAACAAAATAAATAGAATAGTAAATAGAATATCCGCCCCGGCGCTTAGAACATTCATTCATTCATTCATTCATTCATTCAATTGTATTTATTGAGCGCTTACTGTGTGCAGAGCACTAGACTAAGCGCTTGGGAAGTCCAAGTTGGCAACATCTAGAGGCGGTCCCTACCCGACAGCGGGCTCACAGTCTAGAAGGGGGAGACGGACAGCAAAACAAAACATGTGGACGGGTGTCAAGTCATCAGAATAAAGAGAAGTAAAGCTGGACGCACATCATTAACAAAATAAATAGAATAGTAAATAGAATATCCGCCCCCCCCCCATTCATTCAATCGTATTTATTGAGCGCTTACTGTGTGCAGAGCACTGTACTAAGCGCTTGGGAAGTCCAAGTTGGCAACATCTAGAGACGGTCCCTACCCAACAGCGGGCTCACAGGCTAGAAGGGGGAGACGGACAGCAAAACAAAACATCTGGACGGGTGTCAAGTCATCAGAATAAAGAGAAGTAAAGCCGGATGCACATCATTAACAAAATAAATAGAACAGTAAATAGAATATCCGCCCAGCGCTTAGAACAGTGCTTGGCACATAGTAAGAACTTCCCAGATGCCAGAATGATTACTATAATTTTGGATGGCCGCCCAAGTCAGGCCAACGGCGTTTGTCCCTCCCGCCCGAGGGGCCCGGAAGCCGATGGCCCACTGTCGGGTAGGGCTATATGTTGCCAACTTGGACTTCCCAAGCGCTTAGTCCAGTGCTCCGCACACAGTAAGCGCTCAATAAATACGATTGAATGAATGATGGCGCACTGGCCCCGTTTGAGGTTGGGGGAGGGCTGCTCCACCCACTTCTCACGGCCACCCGAAGGCATCCACGGCCCCCGGGGGGCAAAGCTGGAGGGGCTCCGCGTGCCCAGGACCACCCCAACCATCTCCCCACCACCGGCAGAGAGACCAACGGGGCCGGTTTCCCGCACTTGGGGAAGTGGGCAACGCAGAGAGGCGGTCCCTACCCGACGACGGGCTCGGGATGAGCGACACCCTCTCGCGGCCCGAGAGCGGGTGCCCGCGCGGCCGGGGAAACCGAGTCGGCGGACTCACCACAGCGGCTGGGCGTGGGACACGCTGATGACGAACGCCTCCCCAGTCTGCCCCGACAGCGTGCGGCCGCTCTTATCGACGATGGTGCCCGAGATCTGGGTGCGAAAAGTCCGTCCTCACCCGGCCCGCCACGTAAAACCCCGCGCCGGCACCGAGACGGGGAGGGATTTTGGGGGCTGACAACCATTTCAGGAGCCCGGGGCGCCCACCCCGACGGCCCTCGGCCCCCGGGCAGGGAGCCCAAGTCGAGACGAAGCCACCGATGGAAAAGAAACACGGGCGGGGAACGTGCCCCCTAATTCTGTTGGATTGTCCTCGCCTGAGCGCTTACTACAGTGCTCTGCACAGAGCAAGCGCTCAGCTTGCTCCTTTCATTCATCCCCCTCCCAGGCCCTTATGAGAAGCGGTGTGGCTCAATGGAAAGAGCCCGGGCTTTAGCCCGCTGTTGGGTAGGGACCGTCTCTATATGTTGCCAACTTGTACTTCCCAAGCGCTTAGTACAGTGCTCTGCACACAGTAAGCGCTCAATAAATATGACTGATTGATTGATTTGGAGTCAGAGGTCGTGGGTTCAAATCCCGGCTCCGCCACTTGTCAGCTGTGGGACTTTGGGCAAGTCACCTCACTTCTCTGGGCCTCAGTTCCCTCATCTGGAAAATGGGGATTAAGACTGGGAGCCCCCCGTGGGACAGCCTGATCACCTTGGAACCTCCCCAGCGCTTAGAACGGTGCTTTGCACATAGTAAACGCTTAATAAATGCCATTATTATTATTATGTTCATATCTGTTGTTTATTTATAATAACGTCTGCCTCCACCTCTAGACTGCAAGCTCATTGTGGGCGGGGAGTAAAGGTACTTCTTAAGCACCTATAGTGTGCCAAGCACTGTTCTAAGCACTGGGGTAGATTTACTGTTCTATTTATTTAATTTTATTAATATGTTTTGTCTTGTTGTCTGTCTCCCCCTTCTAGACTGTGAGCCCGCTGTCGGGTAGGGACCGTCTCTATATGTTACCAACTTGGACTTCCCAAGCGCTTAGTACAGTGCTCTGCACACAGTAAGCGCTCAATAAATACGACTGAATGAATGAATAATAATAATAATAATAACGATGATGGCATTTGTTAAGCGCTTACTCTGTGCCAAGCACTGTTCTAAGCACTGGGGTAGACACAAGGTCATCAGGTCATCCCCCGTGGGGCTCACAGTCTTCATCCCCATTTTACAGAGGAGGTCTGTTTCTTGTCCTATTATACTCTCCCAAGCACTTAAAACAGTGCTCTGCACACAGGGAGTGCTCAATAAATACGACTGACTCAATAAATACCGCTGATTGATCGACTGGTGGCCGATTCATTCATTCAATTGCATTTATTGAGCGCTTACTGTGTGCAGAGCACTGTTCTAAGCGCTTGGAAAGTCCAAGTCGGCAATATAGAGAGGCGGACCCTACCCAACAACGGGCTCACGGTCTTGAAGCGGGGGGCAGACGACAAAACAAAACACGTGGACAGGTGTCAAGTCGTCAGAACAAGCAAAATTAAAGCTAAATGCGCATCGTTAACAAAATAAATAGGAGAGTAAATATGTACAAGTAAAACAGAGAAGGATCGTATTTATTGAGCGCTTACTGTGTGCAGAGCACTGTACTAAGCGCTTGGAAAGTACAAGTCGGCAACATAGAGAGGCGGTCCCTACCCAACAACGGGCTCACAGTCTTGAAGGGGGAGACAGACGACAAAACAAAACACGTGGACAGGTGTCAAGTCGTCAGAACAAAATTAAAGCTAAATGCACATCATTAACAAAATAAATAGGATAGTAAATATGTATAAGTAAAATAGAGGATCGTATTTATTGAGCGCTTACTGTGTGCACAGCACTGTACTAAGCGCTTGGAAAGTACAAGTCGGCAACGTAGAGAGACGGTCCCTACCCAACAGCGGGCTCACAGTCTTGAAGGGGGGGGACAGACGACAAAACAAAACACGTGGACAGGTGTCAAGTCGTCAGAACAAGCAAAATTAAAGCTAAATGCGCATCGTTAACAAAATAAATAGGAGAGTAAATATGTACAAGTAAAATACCGTAAGGGAAAGAGCGCAGGATGCCCACAATAATAATAATAATAATAATGATAGCATTTCTTAAGCGCTCACTATGTGCAAAGCACCCTTCTAAGCGCTGGGGAGGTTCCAAGGTGATCAGGTTGTCCCACGGGGGGGCTCACGGTCAATCCCCATTTTACAGATGTGGCCACTGAGGCCCAGAGAAATGAAGTGACTTGCCCAAGGTCACCCAGCTGACAACTGGCGGAGCCGGGATTTGAACCCGTGACCTCTGACTCCAAAGCCCGGGCTCTTTCCACCGGGCCACGCTGCTTCCACTGGCCGGCTGGGTGACCGTGGGCAAATCCCTCGCCCTCTCTGGGCCTCGGTGTCCCCGCCTGGAACACGGGGACCCTAAAACCCCGTCTCTCCCTCCTTCCCGCGGACGGATGCCGTGGAGGTGAAGGGGCTTGGCCAATGCGCAAGGGCTCTGGTAAATCGGAAGCGCTTGACCAACTCGGGGATGTCGTCCGTGAGAGGGCAAAAACCGACGTCTTACTCACGAAGATGGGCTTGGGCGGATACTCTTCTTCAAAGAGCTCCTGGAGGGCGAACAGGGCGGCCTGAAAGAAGGGGAAAGAAGAGCCGACACACTCGTACGGCCTCGATCTACCTCGCTCGGCCCCCCACGGCGACCGGGGATGGGCCCGGGAGCCGGGTTCAAATCCCGGCTCCGCCACGCGTCTGCCCTCGGGCACGTCGCCTCGCTTCTCCGGGCCTCGGTTACCTCCCGGCACTTATGCACGTATCTTTAAATTCTATTCACTCACTCAATCGTATTTATTGAGCGCTTACTGTGTGCAGAGCACTGGACTAAGCGCCTGGGGTGTACAAGTTGGCAACATATAGAGACGGTCCCTGCTCGACAGTGGGCTCACAGTCTAGAAGATTATATATTCTATATATATATATATTATATTATATATATATAGAATATATATTCTATATATATAGAATATATATAGAATATGTATTCTAGTTATAATATGGAATATGAATATGGAGGTTATAATATGGAATTTACATATATATAGAATATATTATAGATATATAATATATATTCTATATATAGAATATATATAGAAAATATATTCTAGTTATAATATGGAATTTACATATATATAGAATATATGCATATTCTATATATATGTAAATTCCATATTATAACTTCCATATTCAGATTCTTGTTGTCTGTCTCCCCCTTCTAGACTGTGAGCCCGTTGTTGGGTAGGGACTGTCTCGATCTGTTGCCAGGTTGTACTTTCCAAGCGCTTAGTACAGTGCTCTGCACATACTAAGCGCTCAATCTTGTACTTATGGAATTATATGGAGTTATAATACGGAATTTATATATATATAGAATATATGTGTATTCTATATATATATACAACTTCCATATTCATATTCTTGTTGTCTGTCTCCCCCTTCTAGACTGTGAGTCCGCTGTTGGGTAGGGACTGTCTCGATCTGTTGCCAGGTTGTACTTTCCAAGCGCTTAGTACAGTGCTCTGCACATACTAAGCGCTCAATCTTGTACTTATGGAATTATATGGAGTTATAATATGGAATTTATATATATATATAGAATATATGTGTATTCTATATATATATATACAACTTCCATATTCATATTCTTGTTGTCTGTCTCCCCCTTCTAGACTGTGAGCCCGTTGTTGGGTAGGGACTGTCTCGATCTGTTGCCAGGTTGTACTTTCCAAGCGCTTAGTACAGTGCTCTGCACATACTAAGCGCTCAATCTTGTACTTATGGAATTATATGGCGTTATAATATGGAATTTATATATATATATAGAATATATGTGTATTCTATATATATATATACAACTTCCATATTCATATTCTTGTTGTCTGTCTCCCCCTTCTAGACTGTGAGTCCGCTGTTGGGTAGGGACTGTCTCGATCTGTTGCCAGGTTGTACTTTCCAAGCGCTTAGTACAGTGCTCTGCACATACTAAGCACTCAATCTTGTACTTTCCAAGCACCTTAGTACAGTGCTCTGCACATACTAAGCACTCAATCTTGTACTTTCCAAGCACTTAGTACAGTGCTCTGCACATAGTAAGCCCTCAATAAATATAATTGAATGAATGAATGAATGAATGAATTCATGCCTGCCTCCCCCTCTAGACTGTCAACTCATTATGGGCAGGGAAAATGTCTATTAATTCTGTTGAATTGGCGCTTAGTACAGTGCTCTGCATATAATAATAATAATAATGGCATTTACTAAGCGCTTACTACGTGCAAAGCACCATTCTAAGCACTGGGGAGGTTAGGAGGTGATCAGGTTGTCCCACGTGGGGCTCACAGTCTTCATCCCCATTTTACAGATGAGGGAACTGAGGCACAGAGAAGTGACTTGCCCGAAGTCACACAGCTAAGTGGCGAAGTTGGGATTTGAACCCATGACCTCTGATTCCAAGGCCCGGGCTCTTTCCACTGAGCCACGCTGAGAAAGCGCTCAATAAAGACCACTGATTGACCGACGCACTCCAAGAGCCCTTCTAAAACCGCGTCCCCAAGGAAGCCATCCCTAACAATCAATCAATTGTATTTATTGAGCGCTTACCGTATGCAGAGCACTGTACCCCAAGGGACCCATCCCTAACAATCAATCAATTGTATTTATTGAGCACTTACTGTGTGCAGAGCACTGTACTAAGCGCTTGGCAATCTTTCATCTCCCCACCCTATTATTCACCCCCTGTATCAAATAATTAATAACTGTCTTTATTTTAATGTCTGCCCGAATAGAGTCAGTGGGCCCGGCCCCCGCCCTCGGGGAGCCGACGGGGCAGCGTCTCCCACAGTCCCCCCGATTCTCACCTTGGCGTTGGCGGTGTCGAATACGGTTTCGACCAACATGATGTCCACTCCTCCGTCCAGAAGCCCCCGGGCCTGCTCTCGGTAGGCTTCCACTAGCTCGTCGAACGCTGAAACGTCAAGGCCGCCCCCCGCGTCAGAACCCCATTTTCCAGATGAGGGAACTGAGGCCTAGAGAAGCCAAGTGACTTGCCCGGGCGGAGGCGGGATTGGAACCCGGGGTCTTTGGGCTCCCAGGTTTGCGCTCTTAATAATAATAATGATGGCATTTGTTAAGCCCTTACTATGTGCAAAGCACTATTCTAAGCGCTGGGGAGGATACAAGGTAATCAGATTGTCCCACGGGGGGCTCACGGTCTTCATCCCCATTTTCCAGATGAGGGAACTGAGGCCTAGAGAAGCCAAGTGACTTGCCCGGGCGGAGGCGGAATTGGAACCCGGGGTCTTTGGGCTCCCAGGTTTGCGCTCTTAATAATAATAATGATGGCATTTGTTAAGCCCTTACTATGTGCAAAGCACTATTCTAAGCGCTGGGGAGGATACAAGGTAATCAGATTGTCCCACGGGGGGCTCACGGTCTTCATCCCCATTTTCCAGATGAGGGAACTGAGGCCTAGAGAAGCCAAGTGACTTGCCCGGGCGGAGGCGGGATTGGAACCCGGGGTCTTTGGGCTCCCAGGTTTGCGCTCTTAATAATAATAATGATGGCATTTGTTAAGCCCTTACTATGTGCAAAGCACTATTCTAAGCGCTGGGGAGGATACAAGGTAATCAGATTGTCCCACGGGGGGCTCACGGTCTTCATCCCCATTTTACAGATGAGGGAACTGAGGCCCCTCGCCCAAAGTCACACAGCTGACAATTGACAGGGCCGGGATTTGAACCCATGACCTCTGACTCCCAAGCCCGTGCTCTTTCCACTGAGCCACGCTGCTTCTCTTGTCACTGGGCCACGCTGCTTCTTTTTCTCGACAAACTCACTCGTTCAATCGTATCTACTGAGCGCTTACTGGGTGCAGAGCACTGTACTAAGCGCTTGGAAAGTACAATTCGGCAACAGATATAGTCCCTACCCAACAATGGGCTCACAGTCTAGAAGGGGGAGACAGCCAACAAAACAAAACAACTAGACGGGTGTCAATGCCATCAAAATAAATAGAACTGCAGATACATATACATCATTAATAAATAGAATTTAAAAAAATGTACAACAAAACAAGTAGACGCGTGTCCATACCATCAAAATAAACAGAAATGTAGATATATACAGATCATTAATAAAATAAATAGAATTTAAAAATGTACAAATACCAACAAAACAAGTAGACGGGTGTCAACACCATTAAAATAAACAGATATGTAGATATACACATATCATTAATAAAATAAATAGAATAAAAAATGTGCAAATATCAACAAAACAAGGAGACGGATGTAAACACCATCAAAATAAACTGAAATGTAGATATATGCACATCATTAATAAAATGAATAGAATAAAAAAGCACAAATATCAACAAAACAAGTAGTGTCAATATCATCAAAATAAACAGAACTGTAGATATATACACATCATTAATAAAATAAATAGAATACAAAAATATGTACAAATATCAACAAAACAAGTAGACGGTGTCAATACCATCAAAATCAACAGAACTGTAGATATATACACATCATTAATAAAATAGAATAAAAAAAGTATAAAGAACTGTAGATATATACACATCATTAATAAAATAGAATAAAAAAACGTATAAATATCAACAAAACAAGTAGACGGTGTCAATACCATCAAAATAAGCAGAAATGTAGATATATACACATTAATAAAATAAAAAAAATAAAAAAATGTACAAATATCAACAAAACAAGTAGACAGTGTCAATACCATCAAAATAAGCAGAAATGTAGATATATACACATCATTAATGAAATAAATAGAATACAAAAATATGTACAAATATCAACAAAACAAGTAGACGGTGTCAATACCATCAAAATAAACAGAACTGTAGATATATACACATCATTAATAAAATAGAATAAAAAGATATGTGTAAATATCAACAAGTAGACGGTGTCAATACCATCAGAATAAACAGAACTGTAGATATATACACATCATTAATAAAATAAATAGAATTTAAAAATATGTACAAATATCAACAAAACAAGTAGATGGTGTCAATACCATCAAAATAAACAGAAATGTAGATATATACACATCATAATAAAAAACATATGTACAAGTACACACAACTCCTCCAGTCTGAGGAGATGGAGAAAGGAGACCAGGTTTCGGGCTGGCCCGGAGACCTGGGTTCGACTGGGTAGGGACCGTCTTTATATGTTGCCAACGTGTACTTCCCAAGCGCTTAGTACAGTGCTCTGCACTCAGTAAGCGCTCAATAAATACTGAATAAATGACTCCCCGGTATCTTCGACCCTTCAGGAGGGCTCCAGGAAGGGATGGCAGACCCTACACCCCAAATCAGTTCCCCCCAACTGTCAAATGGGGATTAAAACTGGGAGCCCCACGTGGGACAGGGATTGTGTCCAACTTGATTCATTCAATCGCATTTATTGAGCGCTTACTGTGTGCAGAGCACTGGACTAAGCGCTTGGCAAGTCCAAGTCGGCAACATATAGAGACGGTCCCTACCCGACAGCGGGCTCACAGTCTAGAAGGGGGAGACGGGCGACAAAACAAAACATATATTAACAAAATAAATTGAATAGAATAGTAAATCTACCCCAGCGCTTAGAACAGTGCTTGGCACACGGTAGGTGCTTAAGAAGTACCATCATTATCATTATTATCATTATCATTATTTCCTGCAGGACCGGAAGCTCTTTTCCTGCAGGAAGCGGCCTGAAAGGTGCCCAAGGGCAAAGAGAGTTGGGATTGAAGACGATTTTCCGGGGAGGAGGAGGAAGATGGGCTTATTTTGTTTTCCGGAAGAGACCCCCCAAAGGTTGTCCACCCCGCTCGAGAGTTCCGATCGAATGGGATACTCACTGATATTCCTGAAATCGGGTCTTTCCACGGAGGGGGATACGGAGAGGGTCTTGTTGGTGGGGCCCAGGGCCCCGGCCACGAACCTCTTAATCCCTTGGAAGGCGAAGGGGGCAGAGGGAGAAAGAGAAGATGGAGCAGGGAATGGAGGTCAAAGAAACATTTCTCAGTTAGTATTCCTGGGCGAGAAACCCCGGGATGGGAGCTAATAATAATAATAATAATAATAATTATGGTATTTGTTAAGAGCTTACTATGTGCCAGGCACTGCACTAAGCGCTGGAGTTGATCATCTCCCCTCAAGGGTGACACATCACCTCTAGCTTGTGAGCTCGTTGTGGGCAGGAATGAGTCCGTTTTTGTTATGTGGTCCTCTCCCGAGCGCTTAGTACAGTGCTCAATAAATGCGACAATGAATGAATCATCTCACAGCATTAGAAACTTTTATCTAGGTAGTACGAGGCTCCGCAGTCCGTCCTATTTATTGAGCGCTTACTGGGTGAAGCAGCAGCAGCAAGGCGAAGTGGATAGAGCCTGGGCCTGGAGACATGGGTTCTAATCAATCAATCAATCAATCGCATTTATTGAGCGCTTACTGTGTGCAGAGCACTGGACTAAGCGCTTGGGAAGTACCCGACCCCGTCACGTCTGCTGTGTGACCTCGGGCAAATCCCTTCATTTCTCTGTTCTCCGGTTCCCTCGTCTGTCAGATGGGAATAAGAGTGTGAGCCCCACATGGGACAGGGACATATTTATTCTATTTATTTTATTTTGTTAATATGTTTTGTTTTGTTGTCTGTCTCCCCCTTCTAGACTGCGAGCCCGCTGTTGGGTAGGGACCGTCTCTATAAGTTGCCAACTTGGACTTCCCAAGCGCTTAGTACAGTGCTCTGCACACAGTAAGCGCTCAATAAATACGATTCAATGAATGAATGAATGACTGGGTCCTATCTGATTAACTTGTATCTACCCCAGTGCTTAGAACAGTGCTTGGAACAGTAAGCGCTTACTGAGTACCACCATTACTATTATTTATAGTAGAAATAATAATAATCACAATAATGATGGCATTTATTAAGTGCTTACTATGTGCCAAGCACTGTTCTAAGCGCTGGGGAGGTTACAAGGTGATCAGGTTGTCCCACGGGGGGTTCACAGTCTGAATCTAGCCCTTCTAGACTGTGAGCCCGCTGTCAGGTAGGGACCGTCTCTTTATGTTGTACTTCCCAAGCGCTTAGTACAGTGCTCTGCACACAGTAAGCGCTCAAGAAATACGATTGATTGATTGATCGATCCCCATTTTTACAGATGAGGGAACTGAGGCCCAGAGAAGTGAAGTGACTTTCCCCGAGTCACCCAGCCGACAATTGGTGGAGCCGGGATTTGAACCCACGCCCTCTGACTCCAAAGCCCGGGCTCTTTCCACTGAGCCACGCTGCTTCTCCGTTAGAATAATATGGTATAATATGGTATAATAATAATAACAATAGTAACAGCGCCCTTCCTCGAGGCTAAGCCCTACAATCCCAGAATTAACGGAAGTTATCTTCTAGACTATGAGCCCACTGTTGGGTGGGGACCGTCTCTATAGGTTGCCAACCTGGACTTCCCAAGCGCTTAGTACAGTGCTCTGCACACAGTAAGCGCTCAATAAATACGACTGATTGATTATCGAGCACTCCCTGGGTGCAGAGCACTGACCTAAGCGCTCAGGAGACAGCGAGAGAGTGAGAAGACCCGATCCCTGCCCCCTGGGAGTTTCCAGTCAATCAATCAATCAATCGTATTTACTGAGCGCTTACTGTGTGCAGAGCACTGGACTAAGCGCTTGGGAAGTGCAAGTTGGCAACATATAGAGACAGTCCCTATCAATCAATCAATCGTATTTACTGAGCGCTTCCTGTGTGCAGAGCACTGTACTAAGCGCTTGGGAAGTACAAGTTGGCAACATATAGAGACAGTCCCTATCAATCAATCAATCGTATTTACTGAGCGCTTCCTGTGTGCAGAGCACTGTACTAAGCGCTTGGGAAGTACAAGTTGGCAACATCTAGAGACGGTCCCTACCCAACAGTGGGCTCACAGTCTAGAAGGGGGAGACAGAGAACAAAACGAAACATATTAACAAAATAAAATAAATAGAATAGATATGTACAAGTAAAATAGAGTAATAAATATGTACAAACATCTATACATATATACAGGTGCTGTGGGGAGGGGAAGGAGGTAAGATGGGGGGATGGAGAGGGGGAGGAGGGGGAGAGGAAGGAAGGGGCTCAGTCTGGGAAGGCCTCCTGGAGGAGGTGAGCTCTCAGTAGGGCCTTGAAGCCCTACCCAACAGTGGGCTCACAAGTGACCGAGTTGGCCAGAGGAGGGGACAGTGATGGACGGCGGGCAAAGGGCGGGACCGTTCATGTTGGGAAGTGGCAAAGGGCACCGGGCGAGGGGAGGGGACCGCTGCCACCCACCCGTCTGGGCCGTGACGTCGTTGGCCGCCCTCCGGGCCACCTCCGCCGAACTCTTGTTGAGCTGGTAGGCCTGGAAGGACAAGCGCGCCGCTCAGTCTTGGGCCCACCCCCGCCCGTTCCCGTCCCCCTCCCCCGTGGTCCCCACAGAGGGGACAGGGAGACCCCCCCCCCACAACATCCTGGGTTCTCATCCCGGTTCTGCCCCTTGTCTGCTGTGTGACCCTCAGCAAGTCACTTCACTTCTCTGGGCCTCAGAAAGAGCCCGGGTTTGGGAGACAGAGGTCACGGGTTCTCATCCCGGTTCCGCCCCTTGTCTGCTGTGTGACCTTGGTCAAGTCACTTCGCTTCTCTGGGCCTCAGAAAGAGCCCGGGCTTGGGAGACAGAGGTCATGGGTTCTCATCCTGGTTCCACCCCTTGTCTGCTGTGTGACCTTGGTCAAGTCACTTCACTTCTCTGGGCCTCAGCAAGAGCCCGGGCTTGGGAGACAGAGGTCACGGGTTCTCATCCCGGCTCCGCCCCTTGTCTGCTGTGTGACCCTGAGCAAGTCACTTCACTTCTCTGGGCCTCAGAAAGAGCCCGGGTTTGGGAGACAGAGGTCACGGGTTCTAATCCCACTCCGCCCCTTGTCTGCTGTGTGACCTGGAGCAAGTCACTTCACTTCTCTGGGCCTCAGCAGAAACAGCCCGGGCTTGGGAGACCGAGGTCACGGGTTCTAATCCCGGCTCCACCCCTTGTCAGCTGTGTGACCTTGGGCAAGTCACTTCACTTCTCCGGGCCTCAGAAAGAGCCCGGGTTTGGGAGACAGAGGTCATGGATTCTAATCCCGGCTCCGCCCCTTGTCAGCTGTGTGACCTTGGGCAAGTCACTTCACTGGGCCTCAGTGACCTCATTTGTAAAATGGGATTAAGGCTGTGAGCCCCACGTGGGACAACCTGATCATCTTCTATCTCCCCCAGCGCTTACAACAGTGCTCTGCACACAGTAAGCCCTTAACAAATACCATCATTATTAAAATGGGGGTTAAAAGTGTAAGCCTCGCGTGGTACAACTTGAATACCCTGTATCTGCCCCAGTGCTTAGAACAGTGCTTGGCACATAGTAAGCGCTTAACAAGTACCAGTAATATTATTATTAATATCCTCCCGGGAAGCGGGGCCTGCAGCTGTAGGTGTCAGTCATTCATTCAATCGTACTTATTGAGCGCTTACTGTGTGCAGAGCACTGTACTAAGCGCTTGGGAAGTACAATTTGCAGCCTATAGAGACGGTCCCTACCCAACAGCGGGCTTATTGAGCGCTTACTGTTCCAAGAACTGCATTAAGCGCCTTCTAGGTGCCCAGTACCAGGTGGAGACAAACTACATCACCAGGAGCTCCAGGCGAAGAGGAAGGGAGAGGCGGGACGGTGATGTTGCGGAGGAGGGATCTGAGGCCCAGCGCTTGGAACGGTGCTTTGCACGTAGTAAGCGCTTAATAAATGCCGTTATTATTTTTATTATAGAGGGTCAGCGACCCGCCCGAGGTCACCCGGCACCCGTCCTGGCCGCCCCCCGCACCGACTACCCCGAACCCACTCTTTTAGACTGCGAGCCCACTGTTGGGTAGGGACTGCCTCTATGTGTTGCCAACTTGTACTTCCCAAGCGCTTAGTACAGTGCTCTGCACATAGTAAGCGCTCAATAAATACGATCGATGATGATGACTGTCTCTATGTGTTGCCAACTTGTACTTCCCAAGCGCTTAGTACAGTGCTCTGCACACAGTAAGCGCTCAATAAATACGACTGATGATGATGATGATGATGCCCCGGGGGCACGCGGGCCCGGGAGGTGCTCACCAGATGCTCCAGGCCGTAGTCCGCTTGGGCCACCCGCGTGCTGCTGAAGGTGTTGGTTTCGATTATGTCGGCCCCGGCCAGTAAGTATTCCTGGGAGGGAGGAACCGGAGCCGTGGCTGCTCCCTCCCCGCTCCGTCCCTCCCGCTCCCGGGGGCCGCGGGAAGCGGCGTGGCTCGGTGGCCGGAGCCCGGGCTTGGGAGTCAGGGGCCGTGGGATCGCCACGTCGCTTCTCTGGGCCTCAGTTCCCCCATCGGTCAAATGGGGACTAAATAAATACATAATAATTAAGCGCTTCCTATGTGCCAGGCACTGTTCTAAGCGCTGGGGAGGTCCCAAGGCGACCAGGTTGTCCCACGGGGGGCTCGCAGTCTTCACCCCCATTTTCCAGATGAGGGAACTGAGGCGGCGTGCTTGAGGAGCAGCGTGGCGAGGTGGATCGAGCCCGGGCCTCGGAGGCAGAAGATCAAGGGATCTAAACGTGGCTCCGCCACTTGTCTGCTGTGTGACCCTGGGCAAGTCACTTCAATCAATCAATCAATCAATCGTATTTATTGAGCACTTACTGTGTGCAGAGCACTGCACTAAGCGCTTGGGAAGTCCAAATTGGCAACATATAGAGACAGTCCCTACCCAACAGTGGGCTCACAGTCTAGAAGGGGGAGACAGAGAACAAAACCAAACATACTAACAAAATAAAATAAATAGAATAGATATGTACAAGTAAAATAAATAGAGTAATAAATATGTACAAACATATATACAGGCAAGTCACTTCACTTCTCTGGGCCTCAGTTCCCTCATCTGGAAAATAGGGATTGAGACTGTGAGCCTCACGTGGGACAGGGATCGTATCCAACCCGATTTACTTGTGTTCACCCCAGCGTTTAGCTCAGTGCCCGGACCAAGTAAGTGCTTAACAAATACCATTAAAAAAAGAGAGAGAGAGAGAGATGAGACTCCATCCCTGTCCCACACAGAGCGAACGGTCATCTTATCCCCAAGGAAGCAGCGTGGCTCGTACTTAATATGTTGCCAATTTGTACTTCCCAAGCGCTTAGTGCAGTGCTCCGCACACAGTAAGCGCTCGATAAATATGATTGAATGAATGAATGAAAACGGAAAGGGCACGGGCTTGGGAGTTAGAGGTCATGGGTTCAAATCCCGGCTCTACCGCTTGCCAGCCGTGTGACTCTGGGCAAGTCACTTCACTTCTCTGGGCCTCAGTTACCTCGTCTGTAAAATGGGGATTAAGACTGTGAGCCCCCCGTGGGACAACCTGATCACCTTCTATCCTCCTTGTATACTTCCCAAGTGCTTAGTACAGTGCTCTGCACACAGTAAGCGCTCAATAAATATGATTGAATGAATGAATGAACTTGCACAGTAAGTGCTTAATAAATGCCATTATTCATTCATTCATTCAATCGTATTGAGCGCTTACTGTGTGCAGAGCATGTACTAAGCGCTTGGGAAGTCCAAGTTGGCAACATATAGAGATGGTCCCTACCTGACAACGGGCTCACAGTCTAGAAGTCTGTATATATGTTTGTACATATTTATTACTCTATTTATTTATCTTGTACATATCTATTTTATTTATTTTATTTTGTTAGTATGTTTGGTTTTGTTCTCTGTCTCCCCCTTTTAGACTGTGAGCCCGCTGTTGGGTAGGGACTGTCTCTATATGCTGCCAACTTGTACTTCCCAAGTGCTCTGCACACAGTAAGCGCTCAATAAATATGATTGATTGATTGATAGAAGGGGGAGACAGACGACAAAACATATTAACAAAATAGAATATGTACAAATAAAATAGAGTAGTAAATACGTACATACAGGTGCTGCGGGGAGGGGAAGGAAGGGGGCTCACTTTGCAGAGAAGAACTGAGGCCCAGAGAGGTTAAGCAACTTGCCCCCTTCTAGACTGTGAGCCCACTGTTGGGTAGGGACCGTCTCTAGACGTTGCCGACTTGGACTTCCCAAGCGCTTAGTCCAGTGCTCTGCACACAGTAAGCGCTCAATAAATACGATTGAATGAATGAATGACCCAGGGGGCCGGTGGCAGGGCTGGGCCGGGCCCCCGAGTCCTCGGTGCCCCTTCCCGGGGGGCATTTTTATCCGGGCGTGTCGCGGGCCTCCTACCTGGTGGATGGCGTAGATGACATCGGGCTGGGTGAGGCTGAGGAGGTCGTTGTTGCCCCGGAGGGGTCTCGGGTGGTCCCGGAAGCGCCGCCCTCGGAAAGCCTCCTCGTCCAGGTTTCGCCGCTGGATCAGTGTCCCCATCCCACCGTCCAGGACCATAATCCTCTCCCGCAGGATGGCCTCCAGCTCCTCTTTCACCGACGACTTCATTCCTACCGGAGAAATGGACATTCATTCATTCATTCAATCGTATTTATTGAGCGCTTACTGTGTGCAGAGCACTGTACTAAGCGAGGCGGCCCAGGCCTAAAGGGGCGGCTGTTGGGTAGGGACCCTCTGTATATATGGCCAACTTGGACTTCCCAAGCGCTTAGTCCAGTGCTCTTGCACACAGTAAGCGCTCAATAAATACGACTGAATGCATGATATCCTTCTGAGTCCTGGGTTCTAATCCCGGCTCCGCCATCTATCTGCTGGGGGACCTCGGGCGAGTCGCTTCACTTCTCCGGGCCTCGGTTCCCTCATCTGGAAAATGGGGATGAAGACCGTGACCACCCCCCACGTGGGACAGGGTTTGGGTCCACCCTGATTAGTCTGTATCTACCCTGACACTGGAAAATAGTAAATTCAGTCATTCATTCATTCAATCGTATTTATTGAGCGCTTACTGTGTGCAGAGCACTGGACTAAGCGCTTGGGAAGTCCAAGTTGGCAACATCTAGAGACGGTCCCTACCCGACAGTGGGCTCACAGTCTAGAAGGGGGAGACAGACAACACAACAAAACATATTAACAAAATAAAATAAATAGAATATTAAATATGTACAAATAAAATAGAGTAATAAATCCGTACAAACATATATACATATATACAGGTGCTGTGGGGAGGGATGGGGAATTCAATCATATTTATTGAGCGCTTACTGTGTACAGATGATAAACAAATAGCGGCGTGGCTCAGTGGAAAGAGCCCGGGCTTGGGAGTCCGAGGTCGTGGGTTCTAATCCCGGCTCGGCCGCTTGTCAGCTGTGTGACTTTGGGCAAGTCGCTTCACTTCTCTGGGCCTCAGCTATCTCATCTGCAAAATGGGGATTAAGACCGTGAGCCCGCCGTGGGACAACCTGATCGCCTTGTACCTGGCTTAGTGGAAAGAGCCCGGGCTCGGGATTCAGGGGTCGTGGGTTCTAATCCCTGCTCCGCTGCTGGTCAGCTGTGTGACTTTGGGCAAGTCGCTTCACGTCTCTGGGCCTCAGTTACCTCATCTGGAAAATGGAGATGAAGACCGTGAGCCCCACGTGGGACAACCTGATTAACTCGTATCTACCCCAGCGCTTACACCAGTGCTTGGCACATAGTAAGTGCTGAACAGATACCAACATCATTATTATTATTATTATCATGACAACAGTGCGTGGCACATAGTAAGTGCTTAACAAATACCATGATCATTATTATTATTATTAAATAACACAATTATTGTTGTGATGAGAAGGCTTCTCCACACTGCGCTACTCTCCCGCTCAGAAACAGATGATCAATTAGGCGATCCTCCTCCCCATCCAAAAGAGTGCATTTTGCAGAATCTAACAATGGCATTTATCGGTCACTCACTGTGCGCAGAGCACTGTACTAAGCGCTTGGGAGAGCACAATCCAACAGAGTTAACAGACACGATCCCTGCCCACAAAGAAGCCCAAGACTAGGCTTTTTATTGGAGCCGACGCGAGTGGGTAGGGACCATCTCTCTACGTTGCGAACTTGTACTTCCCAAGCGCTTAGTACAGTGCTCTGCACACAGCAAGCGCTCAATAAATACGATTGAATGAACGAATGAATGAGTTCTCCATGCAGGGGACGTGGCTTGGACTAATTCAGAGCAAGACGTGGGACCTCCTGATGACCTTGTTTCTCCCCCAGCGCTTAGAACAGTGCTCGGCACATAGTGAGCACTTAATACCAATATTATTATTATCGTTATTATTAAAAAGGATCTTGTAAGAAGCTGAAATCGGAGCAAATATTGCCTAAAGGATAGTAGTTGGGCCTGGGATTCGAAAGGGCCCGGGTTCTCATACCAACACCGCCACCGTGTCTCCTTGGGCAAGTCACTTCACTTCTCCGGGCCTCGATTCCTTCATCTGTAAAATGGAAATTAAGACTGTGAGCGCCACGTGGGATCCGGACTGCGTCCAACCCGATTACAGCGCTCAGTACGGTGCCCGGCACCAAGTAAGCGCTTTAAAAAATACCATAAAAAAAGAAAATGTCCGCATTCCCCACCGAGACTTTTGCAATCCACCCCAGGGACTCAAAACACGTTGCATCACCGGAGGTTTGCGTGGCAAAGTCAGCACAGACCAGTAGGATCCGGCCCTTCAATAATAATGAAAATGATAATTATGGTACTTGTTAATAATAATAATGGCATTTATTAAGCGCTTACTATGTGCAAAGCACTGTTCTAAGCGCTGGGGAGGTTACAAGGTGATCAGGTTGTCCCATGGGGGGCTCACAGGCTTAATTTCTAGACTGTGAGCCCACTGTTGGGTAGGGACCAACTCTGTATGTTGCCAACTTGTAATAATGATAATAATAATAATAATAATGGTATTTATTGAGCGCTTACTATGTGCAAAGCACTGTTCTAAGCACTGGGGAGGTTACAAGGTCATCAGGTTGTCCCATGGGGGGCTCACAGTCTTAATTTCTAGACTGTGAGCCCACTGTTGGGTAGGGACCAATTCTATATGTTGCCAACTTGTAATAATGATAATAATAATGGCATTTATTGAGCGCTTACTATGTGCCAAGCACTGTTGTAAGCGCTGGGGAGGTTACAAGGTGATCAGGTTGCCCCACGGGGGGCTCACAGTCTTAATCCCCATTTTACAGATGAGGTAACTGAGGCTCAGAGAAGTGAAGTGACTTGCCCAAAGTCACACAGCTGACAATTGAGAGAGCCGGGATTTGAACCCATGACCTCTGGCTTCAAAGCCCATGTTCTTTCCACTGAGCCACGCTGCTTCTCTAATCTGGGGCGTGCCCTGAGCCCGCTGTTGGGTAGGGACCGTCTGTATATGTTGCCAACTTGTACTTCCCAAGCGCTTAGTCCAGTGCTCTGCACACAGTAAGCACTCAATAAATATAATTGAATGGATGAATGAATGATAGAGCCCAGGCCCGGGAGTCCTTCTGAGTCCTGGGTTCTAATCCTGGCTCCGCCATCTATCTGCTGGGGGAAAAAGACTGTCAACCCCCGGTGGGACAACCTTGGATCTCCCCCAGCGCTTATAACAGAGCTTGGCACATAGTAAGCGCTTAACATATACCACCGCTATTATTGTCTGGGCCTCAGTTCCCTCCTCTGTAAAATGGGGATTAAGACAGTGAGCCCCACGTGGGACAATCTTGGATCTGCCCCAGCATTTAGAACAGTGCTTGGCACATAGTAAGCGCTTAACAAATACCACCGTTATTCTCTGGGCCTCAGTTCCCTCATCTGTAAAATGGGGATGAAGACTGTCAGCACCAGGTGGGACAACCTTGGATCTCCCCCAGCATTTAGAACAGTGCTTGGCACATAGTAAGCGCTAAACAAATACCACCGTTATTATTCTCTGGGCCTCAGTTCCCTCATCTGTAAAATGGGGGTGAAGACTGTCAGCACCAGGTGGGACAACCTTGGAGCTCCCTCAGCGCTTAGAACAGTGCTTGACACATAGTAAGCGCTTAACAAATACCACCGTTACTATTCCCTGGGCCTCAGTTCCCTCATCTGTAAAATGGGGGTGAAGACTGTCAGCACCAGGTGGGACAACCTTGGAGCTCCCTCAGCTCTTAGCACATAGTAAGCGCTTAATAAATACCATCGTTATTATTCTCTGGGCCTCAGTTCCCTCATCTGTAAAATGGGGGTGAAGACTGTCAGCACCAGGTGGGACAACCTTGCATCTCCCTCAGCGCTTAGAACAGCACTTGGCACATAATAAGCGCTTAAACACCACCGTTATTATTCTCTGGGCCTCAGTTCCCTCATCTTTAAAATGGGGGTGAAGACTGTCAGCACCAGGAGGGACAACCTTGCATATCCCTCAGCGCTTAGAACAGCGCTTGGCACATAGTTGTTCCAAGTTGTTATTGTCTGGGCCTCAGTTCCCTCATCTGTAAAATGGGGATGAAGACTGTGAGCCCCACGTGGGACAATCTTGGATCTCCCCCAGCGTTTAGAACAGTGCTTGGCACATAATAAGCGCTTAAAAAATACCACCGTTATTATTCTCTGGGCCGCAGTTCCCTCATCTGTAAAATGGGGATAGCACCAGGTGGGACAACCTTGCATCTCCCTCAGCGCTTAGAACAGCACTTGGCACATAGTAAGCGCTTAACAAACACCACCGTTATTATTCTCTGGGCCTCAGTTCCCTCATCTGTAAAATGGGAGTGAAGACTGTCAGCACCAGGTGGGACAACCTTGGAGCTCCCTCAGCCCTTGGCACGTAGTAAGCGCTTAACAAATACCACCGTTATTATTCTCTGGGCCTCAGTTCCCTCATCTGTAGAATGGGGGTGAAGACTGTCAGCACCAGGTGGGACAACCTTGCATCTCCCTCAGCTCTGACAACAACACTTGGCACAAAGTAAGCGCTTAACAAATACCACCGTTATTATTCTCTGGGCCTCAGTCCCCTCATCTGTAAAATGGGGGTGAAGACTGTCAGCAGCAGGTGGGACAACCTTGGACCTCCCTCAGCGCTTAGGACAGTGCTTGGCACATAGTAAGCACTTAACAAACACCACTGTTATTATTCTCTGGGCCTCAGTTCCCTCATCTGTAAAATGGGGGTGAAGACTGTCAGCACCAGGTGGGACAACCTTGGAGCTCCCTCAGCTCTTAGCACATAGTAAGCGCTTAACAAATACCATCGTTATTCTTCTCTGGGCCTCAGTTCCCTCATCTGTAAAATGGGGATGAAGACTGTCAGCACCAGGTGGGACAACCTTGCATCTCCCTCAGCGCTTAGAACAGTGCTTGACACATAGTAAGCGCTTAGCAAATACCACCGTTACTATTCTCTGGGCCTCAGTTCCCTCATCTGTAAAATGGGGATGAAGACTGTCAGCACCAGATGGGACAACCTTGGATCTCCCTCAGCGCTTGGCACGTAGTAAGCGCTTAACAAATACCACCGTTATTATTCTCTGGGCCTCAGTTCCCTCATCTGTAAAATGGGGGTGAAGACTGTCAGCACCAGGTGGGACAACCTTGGAGCTCCCTCAGCCCTTGGCACGTAGTAAGCGCTTAACAAATACCACCGTTATTATTCTCTGGGCCTCTGTTCCCTCATCTGTAAAATGGGGGTGAAGACTGTCAGCACCAGGTGGGACAACCTTGGATCTCCCCCCAGCGCTTAGAACAGTGCTTGACACATAGTAAGCGCTTAACAAATACCATCATTAAGCCAATTATTTCTGTTATTAATCCCCACTAAAAAGGGACAAAATGGCGGCTCGCCTCAGGCGCCCGCCCGACGCCCTGAGGCGAGGAGGCCCAGCGCGGTGACGTCACGGGCCGGCGAGGGTGCCCTGCGCGGTGACGTCACGGCCGGGGGGAGCGTGCCCGGCGTGGTGACGTCGCTGTCTCGGGGACCCGCGCTGTAGGGGTGGGGGTTACCCGGCCAACTGGTCTCCCCCGGCGCTCTCCAGGCGGACGGTCCGACGGCGCGGGGCGCGGGGGGCGCCGGCTCTCGGCGATGGTTCCGTCCGCGGGCTCCGAGCTCCGGACCGGACGGGAAGGGGCTCGTCGCCTTCGTCCACGCGGCGGGGCTGGGCGGGATTGGGGCCGGCCGGGCTCCGCCCCCTCCGGAGACACTTTCCTGTCCGCCCACCCCCCCGGACGTTGGGCGGAATGGTAGCGGCCCACTCGGGCTGAGGAGAGCGGGGAAAGGGGCGGGGCCTCGGGGCGGTCACGTGCTTCGGGGAGGGACGCAGCCCTCGGCCAATCACGGGCCTCGTGGAGGTCACGTGCTCCGCGGGCGGGGGCACGTGCGAATCGCTCCCCGCTCGGGGCTGTCAATCCATCAATCATTCATTCATTCAATCGTATTTATTGAGCGCTTACGGTGTGCAGAGCACTGTACTGAGCGCTTGGGAAGTCCAAGTGGGCAACATCTAGACACGGTCCCTACCCAACAGCGGGCTCACAGTCTAGAAGGGGGAGACAGCAAAACAAAACATGGAGACAGGTGTCAAAATCATTCATTCAGTCGTATTTATTGAGTGCTTACTGTGTGCAGAGCACTGGACTAAGCGCTTGGGAAGCGCTCAATAAATACGATTGACTGATTGATTGATTGGGAAGTCCAAGTTGGCAACATCTAGAGACGGTCCCTACCCAACAGCGGGCTCACAGTCTAGAAGGGGGAGACAGGCAACAAAACGAAACATGGAGATAGGTATCAAAATCATTCGTTGAATTCATTCCTTCAATCAATCGTATTTATTGAGCGCTAACTGTGTGCAGAGCACTGGACTAAGTGCTTGGGAAGTACAAGTTGGCAACATATTGAGACAGTCCCTACCCAACAGTGGGCTCACAGTCTAGAAGGGGGAGACAGAGAACAAAACCAAACATATTAACAAAATAAAATAAATAGAATAGATATGTACAAGTAAAATAAATAGAGTAATAAATATGTACAAACATATGTACAGGTGCTGTGGGGAAGGGAAGGAGGTAAAACGGGATGGAGAGGGGGACGAGGGGGAGAGGAAGGGGGGGCTCAGTGTGGGAAGGCCTCCTGGAGGAGGTGAGCTCTCAGTAGGGCCTTGAAGGGAGGAGGAGAGCTAGCTTGGTGGATGTGCGGAGGGAGGGCATTCCAGGCCCGGGGGAGGACGTGGGCCAGGGGTCGACGGCGTGACGGGGCGGGCGAGAACGAGGCCCGGTGAGGAGATTAGCGGTGGCAGAGGAGCGGAGGGTGCGGGCTGGGCCGGAGAAGGAGAGAGGGAGGTGAGGTAGCGGGGGGCGAGGGGATGGACAGCCTTGAAGCCCAGGGTGAGGAGTTTCTACCTGTTGCGCAGATTAATGGGTAGCCACTGGAGATTTTTGAGGATTCATTCAATCGTATTTATTGAGCGCTTACTGTGTGCAGAGCACTGTACTAAGCGCTTGGGAAGTCCAAGTTGGCAACATATAGAGACGGTCCCTACCCAACAGCAGGCTCACAGTCTAGAGGGATGGGGGAGACAGACAAAAAAACAAAACATGGAGACAGGTGTCAAAATCATTCAATCATATTCATTCATAATAATAATAGCATTTATTAAGCGCTTACTATGTACAAATCACTGTTCTAAGCGCTGGGGAGGTTCCAAGGTGATCAGGTTGTCCCACGGGGTGGGGCTCACAGTCTTCATCCCCATTTTACAGATGAGGGAACTGAGGCCCAGAGAAGCTAAGTGACTTGCCCAAAGTCGGGCTCTTTCCACTGAGCCACGTGGCTTCTCTAATCGGCGTAACCCGCCCTCCGCCTGCGATTGACCCCTGGAAACACGTGACGACCTGGCCTTCCTCTGCTGATTGGTTTATAGGGCGGAGAGGGGGCGGGACATCCGGCCCCGGCCAGGAGGCTTCTGGGAATTGTAGTCCTGCGCGGGTTGCACCCGGCCAAGGCTGAGCTCACTGCGCCGCCTGCCGGCTCCTCCCCGCTCCTACCTCCTTCAGCTGGATCATGGTGATGGCATTTATTAAGCGCTTAGTATGTGCAAAGCACTGTTCTAAGCGCTGGGGAGGTTACAAGGTGATCAGGTTGCCCCACTGGGGGCTCACAGTCTTCATTCATTCATTCAATCGTATTTATTGAGCGCTTACTGTGTGCAGAGCACTGTACTAAGCACTTGGGAAGTACAAGTTGGCAACATATAGAGACGGTCCATCATTCAGTCGTATTTATTGAGCGCTTACTGTGTGCAGAGCACTGTACTAGTCGCTTGGGAAGTCCAAGTTGACAACAGAGACGGTCCCTACCCAACAGTGGGCTCACAGTCATCCTCATTTTACAGATGAGGGAACTGAGGCACAGAGAAGTTAAGCAGCGTGGCTCAGTGGAAAGAGTCCGGGCTTTGGAGGCAGAGGTCATGGGTTCGAATTCCGGCTCCGCCACATGTCTGCTGTGTGACCTTGGGCAAGTCGCTTAACTTCTCTGAGCCTCAGTTGCCTCAGCTGTAAAATGGGGATGAAGGCTGTGAGCCCCCAGTGGGACAACCTGATCTCCTTGTGTGTCCCCCCATTGATTAGAACAGTGATTGACACATAGTAAGCGCTTAACAAATGCCATCATTATTATTATTATTAAGTGACTTGCCCAAAGTCACACAGCTGACAATTGGCAGAGCTGGATTTGAACGCATTGACCTCCCCCTTCTAGACTGTGAGCCCGTTGTTGGGTAGGGACCGTCTCTATGTTGCCAACTTGTATTTAGCAAGCGCTTAGTACAGTGCTCTGCACACAGTAAGCGCTCAATAAATACGATTGAATGAATGAATGAATGACCTCTGACTCCAAAGCCCAGGCTCTTTCCACTGAGCCACGCTGCTTCGGGAGCAGCTCGGCTTGGGCGTCCAGTTCATTCATTCATTCAATCCTATTTATTGAGCGTTTATTGTGTGCGGAGCACTGTACTAAGCGCACCGGAAGTACAAATCGGCAACATATAACCCCTGGCTTGCTTGGACAGGGGTTGGATAGGGACAAATCGGCAACGTATAGAGATGGTCCCTACCCAACCACGGGCTCAATACCAGACAGTGACTCTGGGGCACTGGACGATTTCGCCCATCCGCCTTCGGGCAGATAAATATTCTCCGGAGGGAGAATTTGGTGGCAGGAAGTAGGGGCTTCCACGGAATCGGAAAAACAGACAGGGCGCAGCGGGTGGGTCACCGTTATCTGACCCACGGGAGGGCCCGATCCCTTTCACGTGGCCAGATTTGCGTTGGTCGCATTTCAAAATGACAAAGAACTCAAGTAAAAAAAAAAAATTATTGCTTTATTTCTCTACAAGCTGTCAACGAGGCAGAAACACAGAGGTGGGAGGCGTAGCGCGTTGGCGTAAGCGGAAAAATGAATGGACGTCGATGGAAATCGGGACGAGCCGGCGGGTGACCGCGGCCTGCCCCGGGACGGGGTGCGAGACCGGATCGAACGGCCCGGAGCGGCTGGCCTCCCCGTCTCCCAACCGAGGGTCTCCCGCCGTCTAGATGATGCTGGTCGAGCGCAGTGAAAGCGTCAGAGGGAAAACGGACGTGAAATCTGGCTCCCCGGTTGCTCGCCGTGGGTGTGAGCGTCTCTTTCCCCCGGCTCTTCCAAGAAGGCCCCTCCAGACTCGCTCCCGAGGAGCCCCGATCCCTCGGCCGGCTCCAGGTGCGAGGGAAAACTGGCACCGGAAGAGCTCCAGGAACCTCCTTCTCTTGGATAATATCAACCCCTTCCCCCGACGACCGGACCGCTAACTAGGATTGGGACCGACTGGAGATTTCTCTGCCGTGTTTCCTGGCTCTCGGGAGACGCCTCTCGGCCCCGGGTCGTGGACGAGCCGGGAGCCGACGGAGACCGCGTTTGGGAAAGCGCAGGGGCATCTTTCCCGCCAGGAAGGGCAAAGCTCCCTGGCTCGTTCTTCATCCCTTCCTCGTCCCCATCTGGGTGGATTCGAGCGGCCCAGGAGGAGGATAGCTAATGGGTGTCTTCCGAGACTGCGAGCCCGTTGTTAGGTAGGGACCGTCTCTCCCTGTTGCCGACTTCCCAAGCGCTTAGTCCAGTGCTCTGCACACAGCAAGCGCCCAGTAAATATGATTGAATGAATGAATGAGCGGCACGTACCCCAGCCTGGCCTCCCGGGCCCGTGGACGGGTGGGCGAACGTGTCTGGAAAAAGGCTCGAAAAATCTTCCACGTCTCCGTCGGTTCCTAGTCTCGAGGATCTGACTGTTTAGCATTTTCCACATTCTTCAGCTCTCTCTTCTGCCGCTCTCTCTTCCCTCTTCTCTGTCTCTCTCTTCTCCCCGCCATCCCCCAGGCCCCCGCGGTTCCGCCTCCACGTCTCCTCCCACCCTGCGCTGGACTAGCTAAGCCTAAGAAGCCGACGCTGAGGCCGCCTACGGTGGCACCCACTCTCACACACATTTCGAACACGTTACGTTGCCGGGGGAGGGAAGGAAAGGGGCAGGTGGAGGGGGCGGGGGCGTCTATCGCGCTGCAAAAATCCACGGTCGATCTGCTCATCGGGCCTCCCGCGAGGCCTGGGCTCTGGATTCCGGTGGGGCGGGGGGCGAGGATGGGATTTGGGGGGAGGGTGGACCGGGGACAGGGGCCTTCCCGGCTCACAGGTCGCTTTCCCCGTACAGGGCGGACGAGAAGGCGGCGTAATCCAGGGCCCCGGAGACGCTGCCCGGGCCGGAGTAGGCGGGCATCCTCTTGATGCAGTACTGGGCCTGATCCGGCGGCAGTTCTCGACGTAGCTCTTCGGCCAGGATGTAGGGCTGGAAGGGACGCCAAAAGACCATCCTCACTCCCTCCCTTACTCCAGCGGGCCTCCCGATTCAGTAAGTAAATCCGATCCCTGCCCTCCTTTAGACTCTAAAGTCCGGGATGCTACACCGTGAGCCCGTTGTTGGGTAGGGACCGCCTCTAGATGTTGCCGACTTGGACTTCCCAAGCGCTCAGTCCAGTGCTCTGCCCGCGGTAAGCCCTCGATAAACACGATTGAATGAATGAATGACTTTAGTCTTAGACTGGAACACTCAATAAATATGATTGATTGATTTAGTCTTAGACTGGAACACTCCTGCGGCTGTTGTCGCAGAATTAGCTCGTCCTGGAAAGTGGTTTAGCACTCACTCTGTGCCAAGCAGTGGGCGGAGATGGACACAGGGTAATCAGAGGGGACACAGTCCCTGTTCCATGCGGGCCTCACCGTTGTGAGCGAGGGAGAGAGGAGATGATGATGATGGTATTTGTTAAGTTGTTACTGTGTTCGAAGCGCTGGGGTTAAGAGAGAGGGCAGGGATCCGTTCTGTAGCTGAGGAAACTGGCTCTCGAAGATCTCGAAGATCTCCCCCTTTTAGCCCGTGAGCCCAGTGTTGGATAGGGACTGTCTCTATATGTTGCCAATTTGTACTTCCCAAGCGCTTAGTACAGTGCTCTGCACATAGTAAGCGCTCAATAAATACGATTGATGATGATGATGATGATGATGATTAGGAGCGCGGGGCGGCCAGGCCCAGCCCGAGGCTTCGCCAGACTCTAAGCTCCCCAGGGCAGGGGGGTGGAGGTTTGCTCTCCGCTGGCCTCGCCTGATCGCTTAGCACAGCGTGGTGAGGGCGGTAAATACCCGGAATGTATTGGGTGTCGGGAAAACCTTCCATCGGAGTGGGAGGATAGCCAGGAGTCGGCCCCCAGACGCCTCGCCCGCCCAGTTCAGGGCAAAGGAAGACCGTAAACTCATTGTGGGCAGGAGACATATCTGTTTATTGTTCTACTGTCCTCTCCCAAGCGCTTAGTACAGTGCTTTGCACACGGTAGGCGCTCAATAAATACGGCTGAGCGAATCATCATCATCATCATCAATCGTATTTATTGAGCGCTTACTATGTGCAGAGCACTGTACTAAGCGCTTGGGAAGTACAAATTGGCAACATCTAGAGCCAGTCCCTACCCAACAGTGGGCTCACAGTCTAAAAGGGGGAGACAGAGAACAAAACCAAACATACTAACAAAATAAAATAAATAGAATAGATATGTACAAATAAAATAAATAAATAAATAAATAAATAAATAAATAAATAAATAAATAGAGTAAAAAAATATGTACAAACATAAATACATATATACAGGTGCTGTGGGGAAGGGAAGGAGGTAAGATGGGGGGGATGGAGATGGAGCGAATGAAGTGAACGAACGAATGAATAAGAGAGCTGGAGAGCGGACAATGTCAGGAGACGTGGGTTCCGATCCCAGGCCCGCCGTGTCACCTAGGGCAGGCTCCTTATTCTCTTCGAGAGCCAGTTTCCTCGGCTACAAAGCGGCAATAATTTCCCTGCCCTCTCTCTCAACCCCCAGTGCTTAGAACAGTGCTTCGCACATAGTAAGCGCTTAAATAAATAAATAATGATGGCATTTGTTAAGCGCTTACTATGTTCTAAGCACTGGGGAGGATACAAGGTCATCACGTTGTCCCGAGTGGGGCTCAAAGTCTTAATCCCCGTTTGATGAGAAGAAGCAGCAGGAGAAGCAGCGTGGCTCAGCGGAAAGAGCCCGGGCTTTGGAGTCAGAGGTGGGTTCAAATCCCGGCTCCGACAACTGTCAGCTGGGTGACTTTGGGCAAGTCACTTCACTGCTCTGGGCCTCAGTTACCTCATCTGTAAAATGGGGACTAAGACTGTGAGCCCCCGTGGGACAACCTGATCACCTTGGAACCTCCCCAGTGCTTAGAACAGTGCTTGGCACATAGTAAGCGCTTAACAAATACCAACATTATCATTATTATCATTATTAACAGTGCTTGGCACATAGTAAGCGCTTAATAAATGCCATTAAAAACATCACCATTAAAAAAATCGCCATTTTACAGATGAGGTAACTGACAGGTAACTCCCCCCTTCTAGACTGTGAGCCCACTGTTGGGTAGGGACCGTCTCTATATGTTGCCAGCTTGTACTTCCCAAGTGCTTAGTACAGTGCTCTGCACACAGTAAGCGCTCAATAAATACGATTGATTGATTGATTGATTGACAAACACCATCATCACCATCATCTTCTCTCTCCCTCACTTACAACGGTGAGGCCCGCATGGAACAGGGACTGTGTCCCCTCTGATTACCCTGTATCCATCTTCGCCCAATGCTTGGCGCAGAGTGATTGCTAAATCAGAACGAGCTAATTCTGTGACATTAGCCACAGGACTATTACAGTCACTCCAAGACTAAAATCCCGGAGGGCAGGGATCAGATTTACTTACTCCCCCAAGCGCTTAGCACAACGCTCAGCACACGGTAAGCGCTCAGTAAATACGACTGAATGAATAAATAGTATAATGATAATGGAATTTGTTAAGCGCTTATTATGTGCCGGGCACTGTTCTACGCGCTGGGGTAGATACAAGGTGATCAGGTTGTCCCACGTGGGGCTCACAGTCTTAATCCCCATTTGATGAGGTAACTGAGGCACAGAGAAGTTAAGTGACCGGCCTAAAGCCACACAGCTGACAAGTGGTGGAGCCAGGATAAGAACCCGCGACATCTCCATCTCCACCCCCCCGCCTTACCTCCTTCCCTTCCCCACAGCACCTGTATATATGTATATATGTTTGTACATATTTATTACTCTATTTATTTATTTTACTTGTACATATCTATTCTATTTATTTTATTTTGTTAATATGTTTCGTTTTGTTCTCTGTCACCCCCTTCTAGACTGTGAGCCCACTGTTGGGTAGGGACCGTCTCTATGTGTTGCCAACTTGTACTTCCCAAGCGCTTAGTACAATGCTCTGCACACAGTAAGCGCTCAATAAATACGATTGATTGATTGATTGATTGATCTTACTCCCAAACCCGGGCTTTTTCCAGTAAACCACGCTGCTCCATGCCCCCTCCCAACCGCACAGCACTTATGTATTTATTACTCTATTTTATTTGTACATATTTATTCTATTTATTTTATTTTGTTAATATGTTTTGTTTTGTTCTCCGTCACCCCCTTCTAGACTGTGAGCCCGCTGTTGGGTAGGGACCGTCTCTAGATGTTGCCAACTTGGACTTCCCAAGCGCTTAGTACAGTGCTCTGCACACAGTAAGCGCTCAATAAATACGATTGATTGATTGAT
Organism: Tachyglossus aculeatus; assembly: GCF_015852505.1. Lineage (NCBI taxonomy): Eukaryota > Metazoa > Chordata > Mammalia > Monotremata > Tachyglossidae > Tachyglossus > Tachyglossus aculeatus. Next base: position 1,976,286 of record NC_052084.1, on the reverse strand, counting down.
TGATTGATCTTACTCCCAAACCCGGGCTTTTTCCAGTAAACCACGCTGCTCCATGCCCCCTCCCAACCGCACAGCACTTATGTATTTATTACTCTATTTTATTTGTACATATTTATTCTATTTATTTTATTTTGTTAATATGTTTTGTTTTGTTCTCCGTCACCCCCTTCTAGACTGTGAGCCCACTGTTGGGTAGGGACCGTCTCTATGTGTTGCCAACTTGTACTTCCCAAGCGCTTAGTACAGTGCTCTGCACACAGTAAGCACTCAATAAATACGATTGATTGATTGATCGATTGATTGATCTTACTCCCAAACCCGGGCTTTTTCCAGTAAGCCACGCAGCTCCATGCCCCCTCCCAACCGCACAGCACATATGTATTTCTTACTCTATTTTATTTGTACATATTTATTCTATTTATTTTATTTTGTTAATATGTTTTGTTTTGTTCTCCGTCACCCCCTTCTAGACTGTGAGCCCGCTGTTGGGTAGGGACCGTCTCTGGATGTTGCCAACTTGGACTTCCCAAGCGCTTAGTCCAGTGCTCTGCACACAGTAAGCGCTCAATAAATATGATTGAATGAATGAATGTATCTATCCCTAATTTATTTGTCGATATGACTGTAAGCTTGTCGAGGGCAAAGAATGTGCCTGTTATGTTGTCCTCTCCCAAGCGCTTAGCCCGGTGCTCGGCACACAGTAAGCGCTCAATAAATACGATTGAATGACTCGATCAATCATCATCATCATCATCAATCGTATTTATTGAGTGCTTACTGTGTGCAGAGCACTGTACTAAGCGCTTGGGAAGTCCAAGTCGGCAACATATAGAGACGGTCCCTACCCAGCAGTGGGCTCACAATATCACTGGCTGTCGGGTGGCGGGGGAGAGAGCGGGCCCCTCGTCCCGACCGGGAATCCCGGGATCCGGCTCCGGACTGACCTTGTCGGAGGCGAGGATCCTGAAGGAGGCGATGACCTGCTCGGCCGTGTCCGTGTCGGCGGTCTCCCGGGTCATGAAGTCGATGAAGGACTGGAAGGTGACGGTGCCCTGCCCGTTGGGGTCCACCAGGGTCATGATGCGGGCAAACTCGGCCTCCCCCTGACACGACACGGAAAGAGACGCCGCTTACCCCGGGCGGACCCCTCCAACCGCCTCCGGGCCCCCGCTCTCCCCCTGGCTCGTGGAAAATGGGGATTGAGCCTGTGAGTCCCACGTGGGACAATTTATTTTATTATTTTTATAATTTATTTTACGTCCCGCCATCGACTCCCGGCCCACGTCATCCCCCGGGCCTGGAATGCCCTCCCTCTGCCCATCTTTTGAGCCCACTGTTGGGTAGGGACTGTCTCTATATGTTGCCAACTTGTACTTCCCAAGCGCTTAGTACAGTGCTCTGCACACAGTAAGTGCTCAATAAATACGATTGATTGATTGATTGATCCGCCAAGCTAGCTCTCTTCCTCCCTTCAAGGCCCTACTGAGAGCTCACCTCCTCCAGGAGGCCTTCCCACACTCAGCCCCTTCCTTCCTTTCCCCCTTGTCCCCCTCTCCATCCCCCCATCTTACCTCCTTCCCTTCCCCAGAGCACCTGTATATATGTATATATGTTTGTACACATTTATTACTCTATTTATTTATTTTACTTGTACCTATCTATTCTATTTATTTTATTTTGTTAGTATGTTTGGTTTTGTTCTCTGTCTCCCCCTTTTAGACTGTGAGCCCACTGTTGGGTAGGGACTGTCTCTATATGTTGCCAACTTGTACTTCCCAAGCGCTTAGTACAGTGCTCTGCACACAGTAAGCGCTCAATAAATATGATTGATTGATTGATTTTATAGTAACTGAGGCACAGAGAAGCTAAGTGACTTGCCCCAAGTCACCCAGCTGATAATTGGCAGAGCCAGGATTTGAACCCATGACCTCTGACTCCGAAGCCCGGGCTCTTTCCACTGATCCACGCCGCCTCTCATTTGTCAGCCATGTGACTTTGGGCAAGTCACTTAGCTTCTCTGTGCCTCAGTTACCTCATCTGTAAAACGGGGATTAAGGCTGCGAGCCCCATGTGGGACAACCTGCTGATCTGGTATTCATTCAATCGTATTTATTGAGCGCTTACTGTGTGCAGAGCACTGGACTAAGCGCTTGGGAAGTACAAATTGGCAACATATAGAGACGGTCCCTACCCAACAGTGGGCTCACAGTCTAGAGGTCTCTTCCCCAGTACTTGGAACAGTGCTTGGCATATAATAAGCACTTAAATACCATTATTATTATTATTATTATTATTAAGCGCCTGTTCAGCCGGGGCCTGGATCAATGTGCCCATCCAATGCATATGGAAAGCGGGCTGGCCAGTGTGCTGACTGGCTTGCCCTCTCTGGTGACCAAATTTGATTAGGATGTGGAGGAGAGGCCCAGATCGGTGCTCTTGGACACCTTTTTGGAAATAAAAATCATCGTGCAGTCGCCAACAGGGCCAAGCCGGGCCCCGAGGGGAAGAGGTCGACCCCACCAAGTGCCACCGGGGCTGGAGTCGCCCCTCCTATTGAGACTCCGGTGCCCCCCGGGACCCCCGGCCTCCCCCCACGCCGCCCTCCTACCAGGTCGTAGCCCATGGAGATGAGGCAGGCTCGGAAATCCTCATGGTCCATTAAACCGTTCTTCCTCTGTCGGCCGGTGAGAAGTTTGGGGCGAGAAGGCGGCCCTCCGACCCAGGAGGGGCCGGGCGGAGATGATGCCAGGCGCGGGCGGGAGGGCCGTCGGGCACGGGCCGGAGGAAAGGCGGCGCCCACCCGGCCGCCGCGGGGCAGGTGGATCCCGCCACCCCGGAGAGAGACAGAGACAGACGACCGGACGAGAACGGACGGACAGACGGGCAGAACACAGCCACAGGGAGAAAAAGCCAAGGAGAGACATTGGAGGTGGGAGATGGGCAGCAGCTTCGAGCCACCTCGCACCTCAGGAAGAGCCGCGTCCAAACAGTTCCCCCAGCCGGCCCCACGTCGGGCTACGGCCCGAGCGGGACGCCACGCTCCGTCACGGACCGGGTGGATTGGCGGGGGTCCCTCTCCTCCGCCAAAAGGGCTTGGTCCTTGATTGTAAATTAGATTGAAAGCTCCGAGGACCGGGTGTCTCCTACCTCTATCGGCCTCTCCCAAGCGCTTACTACAGCGCGCTGTACACAACACCCGAAGCACCGTGGCCTAGCGGATAGAACACCAGCCTGAGAGACAGAGGACGTGGGTTCTAATCCCGGCTCCGCCACTACTCTGTTGTGTGACCTTGGGCAAGTCGCTTCACTTCGCCTCAGTTACCTCATCTGTAAAATGAGGATTAGGACTGTGAGCCCCATGTGGGACAACCTGATTACCCTGTATCTACCCCCGCGCTTAGTACAGTGCTTGGCACATAGCAAGCGCTTAACAAATGCCATCATTATTATTCTGAGAGTTCACCTCCTCCAGGAGGCCTTCCCAGACTGAGCCCCCTCCTTCCTCTCCCCTTCCCCATCTCCCCCGCCCTATCTCCTTCCCCTCCCCACAGCCCCTGTATATATGTTTGTACAGATTTATTACTCTATTTATTTTACTCGTACAGATTTACTATTCTATTTATTTTATTTCGTTAATGTGTTTTGTTGTCTGTCTCCCCCTTCTAGACTGTAAGCCCGCCGTTGGGTAGGGACCGTCTCTATATGTTGCCAACTTGGACTTCCCAAGCGCTTAGTACAGTGCCCTGCACATGTAAGCGCTCAATAAATACGACTGAATGAATGAATTCTCTGGGCCTCAGTTACTTCATCTTTAAAATGGGGATTAAGACCGTGAGCCCCAGGTGGGACCCAGACTGAGTCAACCTGATTACCTTGTATCTACCACTGCTTAATACAGTGCCTGGCACATAGTAAGCGCTGAACAGTGCTTAGTACAGTGCTTCAAGCTGCAAGTGCTTCAAGCGCTTAGTACAGTGCTCTGCACACATAAATACGATTGATGAACTGACACCATTTAAAAAAAAAAATAGATGCGTAACAAAACCAGCTGATTGATTGAGCGATGGCACGGAGGCACAAAGGGACATTCCGGGAGCAGACTATAAGCTGTTTGAGGGCAGGGATGGTGCCAACTAGCCGCCAAGCGCTGAGGCCAGCGCCCCGCCCTGAGGAAGGGGCTCGGGCCGGACCGAGGAGGGTCCGAGTGCCGTACCCGGTCGAAGTGGTTGAAAGAGGCTCGGAATTCGTTCATCTGCTCCTGGGTGATGCCCTTGGCGTCCCTGGTGAGGATCTGGGTCTCGATCTCATTGATGGTCCTGGCGATGGTGGTCAGAAGCAGCTCCCAGCCCACGCGGATGTGCTACGGAGGGAAGCGGGCGACCGATCGGTCCCAGAGGGGGACAGCTCGGCCTCTGTCCGTCGAAACGCCAGCCCTCCAATCCTCCCCGTGCCACCCGGATTCGAGAATCTTCCCTTTCCGACCCCGCCGGATCGCGACGGATGCCCGGATTTCTTGCGGGTCCAAGGCCGGAGAGTTAGCCACCCGGGGAGGTGGGGGAGGAAAGAGCCTGAAAAAGAGGTCTATCTGGTAGCTGTTTGCCCCCGCTTGCCCCTGGATTGTAAGCTGCTGGACGGCAGGGACGGTCCCAGGTGCCCAAATCACGCAGGCCTAAAGTTGACGCTTGACATAAAAATAGCAAATCCAGCTGCCCCAAATTTTCATCCAGTCCCAAGCTTCCTCGGGAACTGGCGGGCACCGGTGCCACCTCAGTGCCCACCGTCGCCCGCACGGACAGGTGGCACGGCGGAGTGAGCCCGCAGCCTCCAGGCCCCCTCCTCTGGGAGGCCTGTATATATGTATACATGTTTGTACATATTTATTACTCTATTTATTTATTTATTTTACTTGTACCTATCTATTCTATTTATTTTATTTTGTTAGTATGCTTGGTTTTCTTCTCTGTCTCCCCCTTTTAGACTGTGAGCCCACTGTTGGGTAGGGACTGTCTCTATATGTTGCCAACTTGGACTTCCCAAGTGCTTAGAACAGTGCTCTGCACATAGTAAGTGCTCAATAAATACGATTGATCGATTGATTGATTGACGGGGGCGATGGGAAAACAATCCCGACCTAGCGGAAAGAGCACGGGCCCGGGAATCGGAGGACCTGGGTTCTAATCTCGACTCCGCCGCTCGTCTACCGTGTGACCTAGGCCGGGTCACGTCACATCTCTGTGCCTTGATTCCCTCCGCTGCAAAACGGGGATCCAATACCTGTTTTCCCTCCTACTTAGGCTGTGACCCCCACGGTCTCGTATCTACCCAGCGCCTTGTTCAGTGCTTGGCACCTAGTAAGCGCCGCAAAGAGGGCACGATTAAGGCGACGGTCACCTCCATGGTGTAATTGGTGTGCTTATTGTCGAACACGAGGGCCTCCTGGATCAGCTGGTGGTCGCCCTCCAGCTTGTCGATGTTGATTTTGTAGTTGATGATGTTGTGCTCGTACTGCTTCAGCTGGTTCATCTGGTCCTCCAGGGCGCCGGTGATCTGGATCGAGCTGCGGGCGATCTCCTGGACGGCGAGCAGAGGGGTGGAAAAAGACCCTCAGTCCCACCCCGATCGGCCTCTCCGCCGGGAGGCCGACGGTTTCACGTGACCGCCCCCACCGCAGAAGAGTTTCGGGGAAGGAAGGGGACCCGAAAACCCTCCCGACACATCCGGAGCCGTGGTGGTCCCCCTCCATGTCACATCCCAGTCTCGAGACCCGGCGGCAAGAGCCACGACGTGAACATCGAAAGAACAGCAGAGTGCCAGGGGCGACGTCGGGATCGGACGTGAGACGGCCCCGCTGAAAACCGGACCGTCCCATTTCCAACTGGACACCCGGCCACCCTCCGCATGCTAGATGGGAAGTGGTGGCCAGGGTTCTTCCCGCGGGGAGCAAGAAGCCACCGGGGCCGGGCGGGGAAACCATGAGGAGGGGGACGCCGGGTCTGGCGGGATATTGGGATCGGGCCAAGCCGGTGAGACCCAGCCTGACTAGGGAGAGAGGGGCCCGCTGGATCTCTGCGATCGTTGAGGCGGCAGTTACAGACACGAAAAAACACTCCCCGTCCCCGCCTGGGAGGCCGACGGCCTGGGAGGCGAGGAAGGCGAGAGCCAGATGGAGAATTCACACCCAGAACCGACGGGCTCCGATCCCCGGGGAGGCTGTCGGATCCCTGGCCTCGTGAAAAGAGGCCGACGAAGGACCCAGGTATTCTCCTCAGGCTGCTCGAACCGGACGGTTACCTCCATCTTGTTCTGAATCCAGGGCCCGATGGCGTTGGCCTGAGCAGCAAACTGGCGGCGCAGACGCTCATTTGCGTGTTGACGAGCCAATTCCTCCTGCAAGGACTGATCCCTCACGGGCACGAGCTGCTTCACCTGGCCGGACACCACAACGCCGTCAGCGGGGCCCGCCGCTGCCCGGCTGACGACGGCCCACCGGGCTCTCACGCTCCTGAAACTGGACGAGCGGGAGCTGGGGGAAATACCTCCCGCCCCCGAAGGGAACAAGCCATGAGACGGCGAGACGGAGGGAGAGAGCGAGAGGGAGAAAGCCACAGTGACCGTATCCCGAAGGGCCTGCCCAGCTAAGATCAAAAACTAAGCTACTGGCCCAGTCAGTGATGGCCGTGGAGTGGCCTCATCTTTCGACGTGCCCACCCCGTGTTGGAAAAGCCCGGGTCCCTCCCAGGAAGGCCCGGGCAGAGGGCACCTTTACTATTCTATTTATTTTATTTTGTTAATATGTTTTATTTTGTTGTCTGTCTCCCCCTTCTAGACTGTGAGCCCGCTGTTGGGTAGGGACCTATATGTTGCCGACTTGGACTTCCCAAGCGCTTAGTACAGTGCTCTGCACACAGTAAGCACTCAATAAATACGACTGAATGAATGAATGAATAGGGTGGATCCTGGACGGTCAGATTGGACACAGTCCCTGCCCCCTACAGAGCTCCCGCTCTCCCTCTCTAGACTTTAATAATAACAATCGTGGTATGTGCTAAGTGCTCACTGTATGCCAGGCACTGTACTGAGCACTGGGTGGGTCCAAGCAAACCGTCCCTGTCTCACATGGGGCTCCAGGCCTTGAGCCCCATTTCACAGATGAGGTAACTGTGGCACAGGGAAGTGAAGTGACTTGCCCAATCAATCAATCAATCATATTTATTGAGCGCTTACTGTGTGCAGGGCACTGTACTAAGCGCTTGGGAAGTACAAGTTGGCAAAATATAGAGACAGTCCCTACCCAGCAGTGGGCTCACAGTCTAGAAGGGGGACACAGAGAACAAAACCAAACATATTAACATAATAAAATAAATAGAATAGATATGTACAAGTAAAATAAATAAATAAATAAATAGAGTAATAAATATGTACAAATACATATACATATATAGGTGCTATGGGGAAGGGAAGGAGGTAAGACGGGGTCACACAGAATAATAATAATAATGATGATGATGGTATTTGTTAAGCGCTTACTATGTTCTAAGCGCTGGGGGGATGCAAGGTGATCAGGTTGCCCCACGGGGGGCTCCCAGTCTTCATCCCCATTTTACAGATGAAGGGACTGAGGCCCAGAGAAGTGAAGTGACCTGCCCAAAGTCACACAGCTGACAATTGGCGGAGCCGGGATTTGAACCCAGGATTAGAACCCAAGACCTTCCGACTGGTAAGCTCGTTGTGGGCAGGGAATGATCTGTTCTATCGTTCTCTTGTCATCTCCCAAGAGCTTAGTACAGTGCTCTGCGCACAGTAAGTGCTCAATAAATACAACCAAGAGGGAGGGAGAACAGGAAGGGAGCTCTTCCTCACTGGGCAGGTGAGGAAACGGAGGCCCAGAGAGGGTGTGTGACTTGCCCAGGGTCACACGGCAGGCCGGGGTGGGAGCTGAGATCGGGACCCGGGCGTCCCGGGGCGGGGGGCACCGGGGTGGTGCCCGCCCGCGCCCCTCACCTTGTCCCACTTGGCGCGGAGCTCGTCCATGGTGACGGTGCTGTAGGGGTTGCTGGAGCTGACCCGGATGTTGTAGCTCTGGATGACCTTCTCCACCTCGTTCTGGATGGCCATGATGGCCTGCCTCTCCCCATCCGCCTCGGGCAGCGTGGCCTTGAACTGCTCGTGGGCCGTGATCAGGCTCTGGGGGCGCGGGGGAGACGGGACGTCACCTCGACCCCGGGCCGCGTCGCCGGAGCCCCCTTCCCCGGCCCCCAGAGCTCCGCCATACTAGATCCCCGGCGGGCAGGGATCGTGCCCGCCGACTCTATTGCAGTAGACTCTCCCCAATGCTCTGCGCAGAGTAAGCGTTCGACCCATCCCGTCGATCGATCGGGTCTCTCCGGGGTGATCAGCCGGGGCATCCCAAGCCCCGCCGCTCCCTGTTCCTGCCAACCCCTCCCAGCTACCAGTAATAATAGGGGCTTTCTATGTGCCAAGCACTGGAGGAGACGGGGGATAATCCGACCAAACGCAGCGCCCACCCCACACGGGGAGCGTGGTCTAAGGGGGTGAGAGAACAGGTGTCTAATCGCCGTTTCACGGATGGGGAAGCCGAGGCCCGGAGAAGCCAAGCGACTTGCCCGCCAGGAGGGAAGGGGCAGGGTTGGCATTAGAACTCATGTCGCCCACCTAGTCCCCCGCTCCGTCCACTAGGCAGTAACCACTGGATATTCCAGCGTTGGACATCCGCCGCCATCGCGAACGACGGAAGGCTTCCCCCCACCTCGGCCCGGCTTCAGGGGGGCCCGGCCCGGGAATCCGTGGGCCCGGCCGGTGTGGCCGTTTCGGCGCCCGCTCCAGCCCCTCTACCTGAATCTCCTCGATGCTGTGGACGATAAACATGTCCTGCAGGTCCTCCATGGCCCCCTCCATCCAGTTGTTGAAGGGGGCGGCTCTCTTGGCGAATTCCAAGTGAAGCTGGTCGATGGTTTCCAGCAGTTTCTCGGTCCTCTGCAATGGGACGGCGTCGGGTTTCGACAACGCTGCTTTCCGGGACGCGCTTACTACGTGCCAAGCCCCATACTAAGTGCTCAAGCTCGTCAGGCTGGACACGGGCCCTGCCCCATGTGGGGTTCGGTCCAAGGTGGGGTGGAAGACGGGTTTCGAATCCCCGTTTTACGGGTGAGGAAACCGAGGCACAGAGAAGCTGAGTGACTTGCCCGAGAACACCCAGCAGGCACGTGGAGGAGTGGGATTAGAACTCAGGTCTTCTGACTCCCAAGCCTGTGCTCCAGCCACTAGGCCACATTTCTTCTCTCCTATTCTGCATTCGGTGGTTGCCTTCCACCTCCCTTGTCTCGAGGAGCAGCGTGGCTTAGTGGAAAGAGCCCGGGCTTGGGAGTCAGAGGTCGTGAGTTCTAATCCAGGCTCTACCACTTGTCTGTGCCTCAGTTACCTCGTCTCTAAACTGGGGATGAAGACTGTGAACCCCCCGTGGGACAACCTGATTACCCTGCATCTAGCCCAGCGCTTAGAACAGTGCTTGGCACAGAGAAGCTTGGCACACAGAGAAGCAGCGTGGCTCAGTGGAAAGATCCCGGGCTTTGGAGTCATCGGTCATGGGTTCGAATCCCCGATCTGCCAATTGTCAGCTGTGTGATTTAGGGCAAGTCACTTAACTTCTCTGTGCTTCAGTTCCCTCACCTGTCAAATGGGAATTAAGACTGTGAGCCTCACGTGGGACAACCTGATCACCTTGTAACCTCCCCAGCGCTTAGAACAGTGCTCTGCACATAGTAAGCGCTCAATAAATGCTATTACATAACATAACATGACATAGTAAGCGCTTGACGAATACCATCGTTATTCTTACGATCTGTCAAACATGGCAGAATTGAGTCCTCCCCATCACCCCTTTGGCCCACCTCCTCACTGCAGCTCTCTCCTTCGTGCCTCAAAGCCCCCCATCCCTGGCAGAGTCTTCAGAGAAGTTGGGATGGTGGCCACGGATGAGGCGGAGCGGGAGGAAGAGGAGGGAGAGGGGACAGGGGAGGGGGGAGAGGCGTCTTCCAGACTCCGTTGAGTGACCTTGCCACTGACTGCTGTAGATTGCAAGCTCCCTGAGGGCAGGGACTGGTTTTCCGGCTTCTGGGGTGCTCCCCCAAGGGCCCTGAATACTCAAGAGAGCAGCCCTGAGCAGACATCCAGTCCCTGTCCTCAAAAGCTTACAATCTGGGCCAGGGAGCTTCATTATGAAAAAGCCACCTTCCGTTGACTGTCCCCTCTTTCCGCCCCTCGAGTTCCCCGGGCGACCCCGGGCCCGCGGCTGAGTTGGCAGCCGCCCGCGTTCCCCGTCTCAGGGGCGGCCCCGGGCTCACCTCCAGGGCTTCTCTGCGCTTCTGGGTGAGGGTCCCCAGACGGTCCCACTGGTCACAGATCTTCTGGCAGCGATCGTTGACGCTGGAGGCGTCGTGGTAATCCAGCTCGCTGGCAGAGAAAGGGGGCCGCGGTTGGAAGGGGCCGGCCTCGGAGGGGGGCAGACCAGGTGGCGGAAAAAGGCCCCGCTCCCCATCCTCGACCGAGGCCGCGGGCCACGGGGAAGAGCCCCGTGGGGGTCCGGGAAAACCGACACCTGCTCCCTGCGGCGGGCACTGCTGCCCCAAAGGCGTCGGCGCCGTGACCCGCGGGGCTGGGGCAGGGTGGGTGGAGGATCCCCCGGGCTCCCACCGGGCACACGGGTGGGCCCGGGGCCGGCTCCGGACCATCGTCGCCCTGAGCCCCCTCTTCCCTCTGCCGCCCCTGCCCCCCACGGCCCGCTTCGTAGGCCATCAGACGGAAGTCAGTCCCGACTCCAAAGCCGGAGCATTTCTCTGGAAGCGAGGCAGAGGGGCACAGGATCACCCCGTTGTCAGGGTGGAGGAATCTCAGGGGCTTCTCTACCAGGGGGTAGGGGGATTCTGTGGGATGGGGGCTCCTGGGCACGCGGCTTGGGTCGGAGTGGAGCGGAGAAAAGGCCCGGCTCAGGTGAAGTGACCCCCGAGACGGTTAAAAATATATTCATTCATTCATTCAATCGTATTTATTGAGCACTTACTGTGTGCAGAGCACTGGACTAAGCGCTTGGGAAGTACAAGTTGGCAACAATACACACAAAACCATCCCATCGTATACACACTCCCAAATCAACACACATACCCATACCCATTAGCACACAGTCACTCAAAACCGTTCCTGCCCACACCATATACCCAAAGCTGCATCCTCACAAAACCACTTCCACTCCAACCGCTCACATACATAAGCCACCCAAACCTCAACCCACAACGCTACCCAGCCGCGCCCAAACGGCAACGCACGACACAGTGTACACACAACTCTTCGCCACCGAATCCATCCCCACGATCCCGCAGACACTTGCCTTAGGGTCCCTCTCCACGTACCCCTCGCCCAACGCGGCTCCCTCTCTAAATTTGGCCCAGGACAAGCAGGGCCTGGCATGGCCACCCCCTGGAGATGCCACCCAGGGAACCCCCCGGCCCGGCGGTGGCGGGGCGGGGAGGGGGAGAGTCCTCCCAGGAAGGGCCGTCCCGGGACCTACTTCAACTCCTGGGCGATGGCGGCGATCTGCTCCACCCGGTCCTGGTGGGCGGCCAGGTCGCTCTCGAAAGCCTCGTGTTTCCTCAGCAGGGCGCGGATCTCCGTCAGGGACGCCGACTCGTAGTCTTTCTGCAGCAGGATCTGCTCCTTACCTGGAGGGATTCATTCATTCATTCATTCAAGTGTATTTATTGAGCGCTTACTGTGTGCAGAGCACTGGACTCAGCGCCTGGGAAGTCCAAGTTGGCAACATCTAGAGACGGTCCCTACCCAACAGTGGGCTCCCAGTCTAGAGGGATGGGGGAGACCAGTGCGGCTGGGAGCCGCAGGTCAGCGCCGCCGGGCCCGGCTTGGGAAACTGAGGCCCAGAGAAGTCGCGTGACTTAATAATAATGATAACTGTGGTACTTGCTAAGCGCTTCCCACGTTCTAAGCTCTGGAGTTTGGGCACCCCCTTTTAGACTGCGAGCCCACTGTTGGGTAGGGACTGTCTCTATATGTTGCCAATTTGTACTTCCCAAGCGCTTAGTACAGTGCTCTGCACACAGTAAGCGCTCAATAAATATGACTGATGATGATGAGTAGAAGCAAATTAATCGGCTTGAACATAGTCCCTGTCCCATAAGGGGCTCACATTCTTAATCCCCATTTTACAGGTGAGGTAACTGTGGCACAGAAAATAATAACAATTTTTATTAAGGTATTTGTTAAGCGCTTACTATGTGCCAGGAACTGTACTAAGCTCTGAGGTGGATACAAGTAAATTGGGTTGGACACAGTCCGTGTCCCACGTGGGGCTCACCCTCTTAATCCCTATTTTCCAGATGAGGTAACTGAGGCCCAGAGAAGTGCAGTGACTTGCCCAAGGTCACACAGCAGGCATGTGGAGGAGCCGCAATTAAAACCCAGGTCTTTCCGAGTCCCAGGTTCGTGCTCTAATAATAATAATGATGGTATTTGTGAAGCGCTTACTATGTGCAAAGCACTGTTCTAAGCACTGGGGAGGTTACAAGGTGATCAGGTTGTCCCACCGGGGGCTCACAGTTTTAATCCCCATGGGGTAACTGAGGCACAGAGAAGTGAAGTGACTTGCCCAAAGTCACCCAGCTGATAGCTTGTGGAGCCGGGATTTGAACCCATGGTCTCTGACTCCAAAGCCCGGGCTCTACAGAGAAGCAGCGTGGCTCGGTGGAAAGAGCCCGGGCTTTGGAGTCAGAGGTCATGGGTTCAAATCCCAGCTCTGCCAATTGTCAGCTGGGTGACTTTGGGCACGTCGCTTAACTTCTCTGTGCCTCAGTTCCCTCATCTGTAAAATGGGGGTTAAGACTGTGAGCCCCCCCGGGGGGACAACCTGATCACCTTGTAACCTCCCCAGCGCTTAGAACAGGGCTTTGCACATAGTAAGCGCTTAATAAATGCCATCGTTATTATTATTATTATTTCCACTGAGCCTCACTGCTTCTCCCGCTCTACCCACCAGGCCACGCCGCTTCTGCTCTCCGAGCCTCTCCCTTTCCTCAACCGCAAAATGGGGATGAAATCCCCCTTCTCCCTCCTCCTCTGAGCCGGATGGGGACGCGAGGGGATTTTCTCGCATCTCTCCCAGAGGCCGGGGCAATGCCGGACATTAGTGAGCGCCGAAGGAAAGGCCCAGGGCGGGAATGTGACTGACCGTAGGCCCAGGTCTCGTGAGTGGAGGCCTTCTGCTTGAACTTCTCAGCCAGATGCTCCAACCGCTCCAGCCGGCGGATCTCGTTGAGCAGCCATTCCTCGTAGCCCTTCTCGGCCTGCTCCAGCCTCTGCCAGGCCCCCGCGATGTCCTACGGAGAGACGGACGGGCAAGCTCTGGACCCCTCTCCGCCCATCCGGGAGCCACCAGACCCCCTTTGAGGTAGCCCACGACTTGGGGTTTTCACCCACCCCACGACCGCAGCGGATCACTTAGACGGGGCTTATCCGCCTGAGCCCCTTTCTGTCGCCGGCTGCGGTCTGGATGCCCACCGGACCGGGCTGTCGCTGGGTAGAAAACAGTGGGGCGGGCGGGGGGAGAAGCGGGAGGAGACGTGACCTCCCGGGTCCCCATTTTGGGGGCACGATTGGGTACCGAGAGCGGACTGGGAGCTGGTCCAAGGGCAACCATCTGGGGGGGCAGAGAGAAGCTGAGGTGGGGAGAGAGAGATAGAGGAAAATAAAAGAGGGGGGGGAAGAGAGGGAGAGGGACAGAGAAGGAAGAAGCGGGAAGGAAAGGAAAATGAAAGGGAAAGACAGACGGAGAGAGGGACAGTTGCAGGAAGACAGGGAAGGAGGAAAGAAATCTGGTTTTGTTAAATTTTGTTTTGTTAATTTTGATAATGATGTGCACATAGCTATAATTCTACTTGTTCTGATGATTCTGACACCTGTCTACATGTTTTGTTTTGTCGTCTGTCTCCCCCTTCTAGACTGTGAGCCCATTGCTGGGTAGGGACCGTCTCTATATGTTGCCGACTTGGACCTCCCAAGCGCTTAGTCCAGTGCTCCGCACACAGTAAGTGCTCAGTAAATACCATTGAATGAATGAATGAATGAATGAAAGGAGAGATGGGAGGACGGAGGGAGGAAGAGGCAGAGAGGGAAAGCAAAACGGAGGGAGAGAGGGAAGGAATAAGGGAGCGAGAGAGAGGGAAGGGAGAAGGGAGGTAGAAGGAGAGAGGAAAGGATGAAGATAGAGAAAAGGAGAAAGGGAAGGAGAAGAAGAGAGAAGGAGAGTGGGAAGGAGAAGAGAGGAAGGCGAGAGGGAAGGAGGAAGAGCGGGAAACTTGGGTTGTTCTGTCCTCGGGACGGGAGAAGATGCTCATGGGTCTGGCAGCCGCCAGTGGGCCAGATCAGGGGCGAGGGCGGCACCGGGCGGCCCTGGCTCACTCACCGAGACCATCTTGCCCTCGGAGGGCATGAAGGCGGGCCGGTTGCTGATCCTGAGCTTAGTCTGCAGGGTGTTGAAGTTGATCTCCAGCTGGCACTTCTCCTGCACCTTAGGGGGCTTGTGCTTGCGGCGGTAATCACGGAAGTCCTCCAGCTTCTTCTGCATGGCCTGCATCGTCTTCTCGGGGGTCCGGTTCTCCAGCCAGGGGATCGTCCGGCGAATCCACTCCAAGAGCTGCCCACCCGCCCCGGGCACGGCGCGGTCACACTCGGAAAGGCCGAGCCCCGCGGCCCGCCCCCTCCCCCCCGCCCCGGCACCTCGGTGCCCAAGTCCGGACCAGAGGTCCTTCCCTCCCGTAGCCCCTGACCACCCCCACCGCCTCCTCCAAGAGGCCTTCCCCGACGAAGCCCTCCTTTCCACTTCTCCCACTCCTGCATTGCCCTGGCTTGCCCCTCCCAGCCCCACAGCACTTGGGTCCTTATCTGTAATCTATTTATTTCTATTAATGTCCGTCTTCCCCTCTAGATCGTAAGCAAGCTGTGGGAAGGGAATGGGTCTGTTTCTTGTTCTATTGTACTCACCCAAGCAATCAGTACAGTGCTCTTCACACAGAAAGCACTCAATAAATCCGACTGACTGAATGAATGAATGAATCTCAGACACGGACTATCTGCAGGCCCGAGGCCCAAGGCCGCTCAGACTTTTCCCCCACCCAGCTCTTTCCTGGGGCTGGACGGAGGCGAGGGGTGGGAAACTGTCCAAGTGAACTACCGAACTCCGGCCCGGAGGCGAGAGAAGGACACCGGAGCAAAGTGGGGAAGACACGCGCTCAGAGGAAACAGAAGAAACCTTATTTTAAACGCCGTGATCGCCAATGCCAACTTCTCAGTGAATTTTTCGGTGAATTTAAGCGGGAACGGGGACGGAGTGGAGATAGGCATCAAAGAGCCAAGGGGTCAAAGTGCCACCACACTGGGTCTCTTCAAGCCTGACTGGAAACTCTCAGGTCTTGTCAGAGGTCCAGGGGAGTGAGGCCTGAAGTACTGACCGGCTCCTTCCCACGGAGGAGGCCCTGATGTTGGCGATCAGACTGTGAGCCTTTTGTTGGGTAGGGACCGTCTCTATATGTTGCCAACTTGTACTTCCCAAGCGCTTAGTCCAGTGCTCTGCACACAGTAAGCGCTCAATAAATACCACTGTAAAAGAAGAAAGGCCTAAATGTTTCCGTGGTACTTAGAGACGCTCCCTGAAACTGCCGGGAATCTGCTCCCGCTCAAGAATTGTCTGAAAGCCCAGCAGGAGACCGTGGGTAACTGATGGTCACATCGGGGCCCAGGCACCCGATCAAATCAATCAATTGTATTTATTGAGTGATTACTGTGTGCAGAGCACTGTACTAAGCGCTTGGGAAGTACAAGTTGGCGACATACAGACACGGTCCCTACCCAACAGTGGGCTAGAATCCGGGGCCTGGGAGTTGGAAGGACCTGAGTTCTAATCCCTACTCCTCTACTTGTCTGCTGTGTGACCTCGGGCCAATGACTTCCCTCTCTCTGTGGCCTCAGTTCTCTCATCTGTCACATGGGGATTAAGACTCTGAGCCCCATGTGGGACACGGACTGATGAGCTTGTATTCATTCATTCATTCATTCAATCACTCGTATTTGTTCAGCGCTTACTGTATGCGGAGCACTGTACTAAGCGCTTGAGAAGTACTAGTTGGTAACATCTAGAGATGGTCCCTACCCAACAACGAGCTCACGGTCTAGAGGGGGAGACAGACATTAATATAAACAGATAAATCAATAAATTACAGATATACACAGATAGATACATATGTGCTGTGGGGATTCAGTCACTCAATCGTATTTATTGAGCGCTTACTGTGTGCGGAGCACTGGACTAAGCGCTTGGGAAGTACAAGCTGGCAACATCTAGAGATGGTCCCTACCCAACAACGAGCTCACGGTCTAGAGGGGGAGACAGACATTAATATAAACAGATAAATCAATAAATTACAGATATACACAGATAGATACATATGTGCTGTGGGGATTCATTCATTCAATCGTATTTATTGAGCGCTTACTGTGTGCGGAGCACTGGACTAAGCGCTTGGGAAGTATAAATTGGCAACTTATAGAGACGGTTCCTACCCAACAACGAGCTCACGGTCTACAGGAGGAGACAGACATTAATATAAACAAATAAATCAATAAAGTACAGATATACGCAGATAGATACAGATGTGCTGTGGGGATTCATTCATTCAATCGTATTTATTGAGCGCTTACTGTGTGCGGAGCACTGGACTAAGCGCTTGGGAAGTCCAAGTTGGCAACTTATAGAGACGGTCCCTACCCAACAACGAGCTCACGGTCTACAGGAGGAGACAGACATTAATATAAACAGATAAATCAATAAAGTACAGATATACGCAGATAGATACAGATGTGCTGTGGGGATTCATTCATTCAGTCGTATTTATTGAGTGCTTACTGTGTGCGGAGTACTGGACTAAGCACTTGGGAAGTACGAGTTGGCAACTTATAGAGACGGTTCCTACCCAACAATGAGCTCACGGTCTAGAGGGGGAGACACACATTAATATAAACAGATGAATCAATAAAGTACAGATATACACAGATAGATACAGATGCGCTGTGGGGATTCATTCATTCCATCGTATTTATTGAGCGCTTACTGTGTGCGGAGCACTGGACTAAGCGCTTGGGAAGTATAAGTTGGCAACTTATAGAGACGGTCCCTACCCAACAACGAGCTCACGGTTTAGAGGGGGAGACAGACATTAATATAAATAGATAAGTCAATAAATTACCGATATCTACCTACCCCGGCGCTTAGTACAGTTCAGTGAGCGCTTAGACGACATTAAAAAAAGCCAAAAAGCAAGAAACAGCTCTTCTCCCACCACGTGGCCAGACAGGGCCTTATCCCAGCCACCGTTTACCTCACTCGCCAGTCTTTCGTATTCTTCCATGAGCCGCTCGTTCTCCTGGTTCACGGCCAGAACCTTGCATATCCTGTTAGCCGCCGTCTCGGCCTGGAGGACGCAACGGAGAGACAAGAGAGAGCTCGGCAGCCCGTCCGCACGTGGCCGGGGAGCCGGGGCGGCCGGGGGGAGGGCCGCGGGGCGGTTTGAGGGGAGACCAGGAGTGGCCGAGGGGCACGGTGGGTTAGCCGAAGGCCCGAGGAGGTTAGCCGAAGGATGCCACGAGACACGGCAGCCCGTAGGTGCCCATTTTTCACCACGAGCACCGGGGATGGGTGAGAAGCAGTTAGGGACAGTGACAGACTCCCGAGAGCCACCGTCTTGGGTCCGGTTTCGGGACCCCGGGAGGAGCGAGGCCGAGAATCCCACCGTCCTTATGGAGTGGGCTCCTACGGGGCGCGTTATCGCGACGGTATTCGCACGGAGTCACACGGCAGGCAGAGGACGGTGCGGGAGGGAAAGGTGCCATTAGACCGGAACAACAGTCACGAAACGCCGGCTGAGTTAGTGACGACAAAGGCCCGGAGAAACCCCGGGTCCCATGCCGAGCGTTGGTGGGGGGAAGGCGAAGGTAGTGCTGATCTCCAGATCGACGACAGATTCATCGTCGAAATAATCCCTGGGTTGGGCCCTGCCTTTCTATTCTGCCAAAAAAGCTTTCACATCTACTATCCCCGCTGAAAAGCGGCGTGACCTAACGGAAAGGGCACGGGACTTGGAGTCAGGGGAGCTGGGTTCTCATCCCGGCTCCGCCGCGCGTCTGCTGGGTGACCTTGTGCCCCGGTTACCTCATCTGTAAAATGGGGATTAATACCGTGAGCCCCGTGTGCGACACGGACTTTGTCCAATCTCAAGCAGCGTGGCTCAGTGGAAAGAGTCCGGGCTTTGGAGTCAGGGGTCATGGGTTCAAATCCCGGCTCCAATTGACTTCGGGCAAGTCACATCACTTCTATGTGCCTCAGTTCCCTCATCTGGAAAATGGGGATGAAGACTGTGAGCCCCCAGTGGGACAACCTGATCTCCTTGTAACCTCCCCAGCGCTTAGAACAGTGCTTTGCACATAGTAAGCGCTTAATAAATGCTATCTTTATTGTTATTATTAGCTTGTACCTACCAGCACTTAGTAGAGAGCCAGACGCATCGTAAGCGCTTAGATCCCATTAAAGAAAAACGTCCTCACAACTTCCGTGTGAGGGAGGGTATTATTATCCCCATTTGATAGATGAAGAAACTGAGGCCTGGAGAGGTGGAGCGAATTGCCCAAGTTCCCGGTAGGCCGGTGGCTAGAACCCAGGTCTCTTGATTCCCAGCACCGAGCTCTTTCCCCTAGGCCAGGCTGTTTCCCGAACGATTGAGCCTTGTACATATTTACTATTCTATTTATTTTGTTAATGATAATAATTTAATAATGGCATTTATTAAGCGCTTTCTATGTGCAAAGCACTGTTCTATGCACTGGGGAGGTTACAAGGTGATCAGGTTGGACCACACGGGGCTCACAGTCTTAATCCCCATTGTACAGATGAGGTAACTGAGGCACAGAGAAATGAAGTCACCCAGCTGACAAATGGCAGAGCCGGGATTTGAACCCATGACCTCTGACTCCAAAGCCCAGGCTCTTTCTACTGAGCCACGCTGCTTCTGTGATGCACATCTTCATGATGTGCATCTAGCTTTACTTCTATTTATTAGAGAATCAGCATGGCTCAGTGGAAAGAGCCCGGGCTTTGGAGTCAGAGGTCATGGGTTCAACCCCCCGGCTCCGCCAATTATCAGCTACGTGACTCTGGGCAAGTCACTTCACTTCTCTGGGCCTCAGTTCCCTCATCTGTAAAATGGGGATTAAAACTGTGAGTCCCCCGTGGGACAACCTGATCACCTTGGAACCTCCCCAGCACTTAGAACAGTGCTTTGCACATAGTAAGCGCTTAATAAATACCGTTATTATTATTTTGATGACTTGACACCTGTCTACACGTTTTGTTTTGGGGTCTGTCTCCCCCTTCTAGACTGTGAGCCCGTTGTTGGGTAGGGACCGGCTCTATATGTTGCCAACTTGGGCTTCCCAAGTGCTTAGTACAGTGCTGTGCACACAGTAAGCGCTCAAAAAATACGACAATGGATGAATGAGCCTATGAACGCTGTCTGTGCTGCTCATCTGACGTCTCTTCCTCACCACTCAGAGACAGCTCCTGCCACTGAGCCTCTGCCGCTCCGGACAACCGCGGCTTCTCGAAGGGGCCAACCTCTAGACTGTGAGCTCCTTGAGGGCAGGGAACGTGTCTACCCACTCTGTTATATCGTACTTCCCCAAGCACTTAGAGCAGTGCTCTGCACACGATAAGCGCTCAATAAAAACGATTGAACGGATGAATGAATGACTGTGAGCCCACTGTTGGGTTGGGACCGTCTCTATATGTTGCCAACTTGTACTTCCCAAGCGCTTAGTACAGCGCTCAGCACACAGTAAGCACTCAATAAATACGATTGAATGAATGAATGAATGAAAGCGCTCAACAGATACCGTCCATTGACTGGCTTCCACCAGCTATAGCTCAGTAATAATAATAATGATGGCATTTGTTAAGCGCTTACTATGTGCAAAGCACTGTTCTAAGCGCCGGGGGGGGGATACAAGGATCAAGTTGTCTCAAGTGGGGCTCACAGTCTTAATCCCCATTTTACAGATGAGGTAACTGAGGCGCAGAGAAGTTAAGTGACTGGCCCAAGATCACACAGCAGACATGTGGCGGAGCCGGGATTTGAACCCATGACCTCTGACTCCAAAGCCCGGGCTCTTTCCACTGAGCCACGCTGCTTCTCTGTAATGTTTTCCTGGTGAGCACTATGCCACACACAAGTGGCTTGAAAGAGTTGGTGCTCCCTTCCTGAGTTCCTGCCTCGCTTGGCACACCATTTTAGGAAGGGGGAAACTGAGTCGCAAAGTGCATTTAGCTTTAATTCTATTTGTTCTGACAACTTGACACCTGTCCACATGCTTTGTTTTGTTGTCTGTCTCCCCCTTCTAGACTGTGAGCCCGTTGTTGGATAGGGGCCGTCTCTATATGTTGCCGACTTGTACTTCCCAAGCACTTAGTACAGTGCTCTGCACACAGTAAGCGCTCAATAAATACGGTTGAATGAATGAATGAATTAATGAAAGTGGTCAAGTGACATGGGCCAAGATCTGGGCGAGTCCCAGCTAGTGAGTGTCCCGTCTTGATGATGATGATGATGGCATTTGTTAAGCGCTTACTATGTGCAAAGCACTGTTCTAAGCGCTGGGGGGGATACAAGGTGATCAGGTTGTCCCACGTGGGGCTCACAGTCGTAATCCCCATTTTACAGATGAGGGAACTGAGGCTCAGAGAAGTTAAGTGACTTGTCCAAGGTCACACAGCAGACGTGTGGCGGAGCCGGGATTCGAACCCATGACCTCTGACTCCAAAGCCCGGGCTCTTTCCACTGAGCCACGCTGCTTCTCTTCCGGTCTCTCTCTCTCACTGCCTCCCTGCACAATTCCCAACATTTTCTCTTCCGCCCCTCCCTCCGTAGCTCGCCCCACCAAAATCCATCCACTCCACTGGGCTCCTCGGGGCAAGTGGGTTAAAAGAACCGAGGCCAGGACGAGGGGACGTCCAGGAAGTCATTCATTCAATCGTATTTATTGAGCGCTTACTGTGTGCAGAGCACTGTACTAAGCGCTTGGGAAGTAAAAGTTGGCAACATATAGAGACGGTCCCTACCCAACAGTGGGCTCACAGTCCAGAAGAGTGGGCTCACGAGGGCACATCCGTAATGTCACTCGAACCTCTTCCCTTCAGGGTATTCTTACCCTAAAACGCAGCCACTTTTTTCCGCAAGTGAAATCTTTCTCTTTTTCCTTTTTGGCTGGACATAGCACTTTTATGCATCTTTTACTCACTTAATAATAATGATGTTAGTATTTATTAAGTGCTTAGTATGTGCAAAGCACTGTTCTCTGGTGGTGGTAATAATAATAATAATAATAGCATTTATTAAGCGCTTACTATGTGCAAAGCACTGTTCTAAGTGCTGGAGAGGTAACAAGGTGATCAGGTTGTCCCATGCGGGGCTCACAGTTTTATTCCCAATTTTACAGATGAGGGAACTGAGGCACAGAGAAGTGAAGTGACTTGACCATAGTCACACAGCTGACAATTGGCAGAGCTGGGATTCGAACCCCTGACCTCTGACTCCAAAGCCCGGGCTCTTTCCACTGAGCCACGCTGCTTAACACTGAAGCACCCCCTCCTGTAGATATCCCCTTTCCTTTCTGATTTTTAGCTATCTGTAAACTATTCCCCTCTAGACCTTGAAGCAGCGTGGCTCAGTGGAAAGAGCCCGGGCTTTGGAGTCAGAGGTCAGGGGTTCGAATCCTAGCTCCGCCACATGTCTGCTGCGTGACCTTGGGCAAGTCGCTTCACTTCTCTGAGCCTCAGTTACCTCATCTGTAAAATGGGGATTAAGACTGTGAGCCCCACGGGGGACAACCTGATCACTTTGTATCCCCCCCGGAATTTAGAACAATGCTTTGCACAGAGTAAGCACTTAACAAATGCCAACATTATTATTATTATTATTATTATTATTAAGCTTGGCTTCTCCCCCTTTTAGACTGTGAGCCCAATGTTGGGTAGGGACTCTCTCTATATGTTGCCAATTTGTACTTCCCAAGCGCTTAGTACAGTGCTCTGCACATAGTAAGCGCTCAATAAATATGATTGATTGATTGATTGGTGTGGGCAGGGACCGTGCCTACCAACTCCGTTAGACCGTATTCCCCCAAGCGCTTAGCGCAGTGCTCTGCACACAGTAGACACTTGACAAATACCAGTGCCTGATTGATTGACTGATTTCAGAGTCAGTCTCCCTGGCTAGATTGGAAACTCCTCTAGGGCAGGGACGGCGTTTACTGATTCACGAGTACTCCCTCGAGCGCTTAGCGCAGCGTCCTGCACAGAGTAGATTCATTCATTCAATCGTATTTATTGAGCGTTTCTGTGTGCAGAGCACTGTACTAGGTGCTCGGGAAGTACAAATCGGCAACATTCATTCATTCAATCGTATTTATTGAGCGCTTACTGTGTGCAGAGCACTGTACTAAGCGCTTATAGAGACGGCCCCTGCCCAGTACCTCGCTTTGCCCAAACTAGGTGCCACCCCCCGCCCCATATTCGGGGCAGAGTTGGCCAAACTGTAAGGTCTCTGAGAGCCAGGATCAGAGTTACTAACTCTTGCGTACCCTCCCAAACACCCAGGACGGTTGTGTGTACACCAACAGCACTCTATAAATACTACTGATTTATACCAGAAGCAGCGGGGCTCAGTGGAAGGAGCCCGGGTTTTGGAGTCAAAGGTCATGGGTTCAAATCCCGGCTCCGCCACTTGTCAGCTGTGTGACTTTGGGAAAGTCACTTCACTTCTTTGGTTCCCTCATCTTGAAAACGGGGATGAAGACTGTGAGCCCCCCGTGGGACAACCTCATCACCCTGTAACCTCCCCAGGGCTTAGAACGGTGCTCTGCACATAGCAAGCGCTTAATAAATGCCATTATTATTATTACTATTATGTTCACATCTGTCGTTTATTTATGATAATGTCTGTCTCCGCCTCTAGACTGTAAGCTCCTTGTGGGCAGGGAGTAATGATAATAATAATAATATTATTATTACATATCTATTCTATTTATTTTATTTTGTTAGTATGTTTGGTTTTGTTCTCTGTCTCCCCCTTTTAGACTGTGAGCCCACTGTTGGGTAGGGACTGTCTCTATATGTTGCCAATTTGTACTTTCCAAGCGCTTAGTACAGTGCTCTGCACATAGTAAGCGCTCAATAAATACGATTGATGATGATGATGATAATAATGATGATGGCATTTGTTAAGCGCTTACTCTGTGCCAAGCACTGTTCTAAGCGCTGGGGGGGATACAAGGTCATCAGGTCATCCCACGTGGGGCTCACAGTCTTCATCCCCATTTTACAGAGGAGGTCTGTTTCTTGTTCTATTATACTCTCCCAAGCCATTAATAAATATATTTTTCTTTTGCTTACTGTGGACTGTTCAGGGGACAGTACTTAGTGCCGAGGACTGTGCTAAGCACTTGGGCAAGTAGCGCGGCTCAGTGGAAAGAGCCCGGGCTTTGGAGTCAGAGGTCAAGGGTTCAAATCCCGGCTCTGCTGCTTGTCAGCTGTGTGACTCTGGGCGAGTCACTTCACTTCTCTGGGCCCCAGTGACCTCATCTGTAAAATGGGGATTAAGACTGTGAGCCCCCCATGGGACAACCTGATCACCTTGTAACCTCCCCAGCGCTTAGAACGGTGCTTTGCACATAGTAAGCACTTAATAAATGCCATTAATTATCAATGGGTTCGAATCCCGACTCCGCCACGTCTGCTGTGAGACCTTGGGCAAGTCACTTAACTTCTCTGAGCCTCAGTTCCCTCATCTGTAAAATGGGGATTAAGACTGTGAGCCTCCCGTGGGACAACTTGATCACCTTGTATCCCCCCCAGCGCTTAGAACAGTGCTCTGCACATAGTAAGCGCTTAACAAATGCCATTATTATTATTATTATTATTATTATTATTATTATCATCATTACCAGAGGAGTGGGCGATTCTTATTTCTCCTCAAGATACAAATAAAAAATCCCCATTTTATTTTGCGGTGGAGTCAGAGAAAGCGTCACTCCAACAGAGGTGGGGCCGAGGGTCTTTTAGACTGTGAGCCCACTGTTGGGTAGGGACCGTCTCTCTATGTTGCCAGCTTGGACTTCCCAAGCGCTTAGTACAGTGCTCTGCACACAGTAAGCGCTCAATAAATACGATTGAATGAATGAATGAATGCGGTGTCACTGCCTTTGGGGATTCGGGACAAACGAAACCATCGTGCCGGGACCACAATCCCATCCCGACGTGAAGCGCGCGCACGGATCACAGCTCAAAGCGGCACAGCAACCCCACACGGCCCAAGTGAGCGGGTACCTGCTCCGCTCCAGCGAAAGCATGGTAGAAGCAGGAGACATAAGTCATGATAGCTCGTTCATCGGGTTTGGGAGTGTTCACAATGTCTGAAGGGGAGGAGAAAGAAAAGAAAAAACACACACACACACATATGCACACACACACACGCACACGTACACAAAAGAAAAGAAAAAAAAACGATGAAGAGGAGAAGCCGGATGGAGAAGGGAAGAACAACGAAGCCGGTTTTTCCTCCGGGGAGGGCAGCGGGGGCTTCCTGAGGCTGCCCGGGGCCGGAGTGGATCTCCTTGCTGGAGGGGTTGGTGACTCCCTTCTGACGTGGTGTTTAAAAGTGAAAAAATCCTTCCAAGATAAACCCCCTCCTCCAGGAAGCCTTCCCCGATTGAAGGCCCAGATCTGTCAGCCGGATAGTCACCGCCACACTTCCGGACAAACGCGCGCCCAGCCTTTCCCTCTCCCTCCCTCTTGTCCCTTTCTCCTTCTCCTCCTCCCACTAACTCAAGGTCATATTTACTGTGAGCCCACTGTTGGGTAGGGACCGTCTCTATATGTTGCCGACTTGGACTTCCCAAGCGCTTAGTACAGTGCTCTGCACACAGTAAGTGCTCAATAAATACGATTGAATGAATGAATATTTACGAGGGTCTTCCCCATTAGACTGCAAGCTCTTTGACGGCAGAGACGGGGCCTTTTAATCCCACCGTCCTTGTCCAAACGCTCAGTACAGTTCTCAGCCCTCAGGAAATAAACACCACTTCACCACCCTTCGCCCTCACTGTATGTTTTATCCCCTGCCTATACGTTGCCAACTTGTACTTCCCAAGCGCTTAGTACAGTAAGCGCTCAATAAATACGACTGAATGGATGAATGAATGAATGCCCTCTACGCTGTAAATAAATAAATGTCTAAATAAATGAAATGTCTAAATGTCTACGTGCATTCGCTGCCCCCTAGACCTTACGGAAGCTCGTTGTGGGCAGGGAATATGTCTGTTTATTGTTCTACTCTCCCAAGCGCTTAGTTCAGTGCTCGGCACACAGTAAGCGCTCAAGAAGTACGATTAACTGACTGATTAAAGCCAGCCGGTCCGCTGAGGAGGGGAGTGAGCAGACTGCCCACCAGACATAAACCGGTCTCCCTCACAGGCAGGGAACGAGTCTTTTGTATTTCTCAGGCGCTCAGTTCAGTGACTCTGCACCCAGTGGGCACCCGATAAATATCGTTTACTACTGTAACTCTTTCTGAGGAAAGTCGTCAGCATCTATCACAGGGCTGCCACCTACTCCAGACCCCTCCATGAAGGCCTTCCTTATTCCCCCCAACCGCAGAGCTCTCTCAACGCTCACCTCTCCCTCGGGTTTTCTGCTCCGAGCTGGTTCCCCGTGCCCCTGACGCCCACCGTGCCGCATTCATTCATTCAATCGTATTTATTGAGCGCTTACTGTGTGCAAAGCACTGTACTAAGCACTTGGGAAGCACAAGTTGGCAACATATAGAGACGGTCCCTACCCAACAGTGGGCTCACGGTCTAGAAGACTGCCAGTCTAGAAGTCTAGCCGCACTGACCACCGCCGCCGTATCCGCGACGACCCGGAGGAGAGGGCGAGGGGGCGGCTCTTTCCCCTCCCGGGATCCCAGATGGGGCCCCAAACCGTATCACGACGGAGTCTCCCGTCGAGAATAATGGACGGGCCGCGACTTCTACCCTCTCTTGCCCCTGCCCCTGCCTCTCTTGCTGTGCAACAAGCGAGTCGGAGAGCAGGGATGCGGCACGTGGAGACGGGGACGTGCAACTTTTCCCCGCATCAGGGCAGAAAATGGTTGAGAACTTAGGTCTCCTGCTTCCAATTCCAGGGCCCTTCCTCCTGATCCAAGAGCCGGAAGGAAGAGACTTCAGAGCTCCGGAACCTAGGTTCCCCCCTAACCCCCTGCCTGTAATTTATTTGCCCATCTCCCCTGCTAGATTGCAAACTCCTTCAAGGCAGGCAGTGTCTACTAACACCTTTGTACTCTTCCACGCCGTTAAAGCGGAAGCCTCTTGTAATAATAAGAATAATAATAACTGGCATGTATTAAGTGCTTACTATGTGCAAAGCACTGTTCTAAGCGCTGGGGAGGATACAGGGTGATCAGGTGGTCCCACGTGGGGCTCACGGTCTTCATCCCCATTTTACAGATGAGGTAACTGAGGCCCAGAGAAGTGAAGTGACTTGCCCAGGATCACACAGCAGACATGTGGAGGAGTCGGCATTCGAACCCATGACCTCTGACTCCAAAGCCACGCTGCTTCTCTAAGGGACACGTTGTAGGGAATGTGTCCCTTCTTCTGTACGTCCCAAGAGCCTAGGACAGTGTATCGCACCAAGTGGGCGCTCATTACATGCCTACTGTTACTCAAGGAAATTCCAGGATCGGGAAGCCCGGGAGATGGGGGACATTGAGCCCACCGGGAAGTGGAAAAAAATGAGAGGCAGGGAGGATTTGAACCCTGTTTCAGGGCTTTCGTGTGAGCTGAACTATTTCCTCGAGGAGGGCAGAGAAGTGGATGAGAAAAGGGGAGAAGAGTGGGAGAAGCAGCACGGCCTAGAGCCGAGAGCACGGGCCTGGGAGCCAGAGGATCTGGGTTCCAATCCCGGCTCTGTCGATTGCTTGCTGTGTGATCTAGGGCAAGTCACTTCACTACTCTGGACCTCCCTTCCCACAACTGTAAAATGAGGATTGAATCCCCGTTCTCCCTCCTACTTAGACTGTGAGGCCCCTGAGGGACAGGGATGGTGTCAGATCTAATTAGAGAAGCAGCATGGCTCAGTGGAAAGAGCCCGGGGGTCAGAGGTCATGGGTTCAAATCACGGCTCTGCCACTTGTCAGCTGTGTGACTTTGGGCAAGTCACTTCACTTCTCTGGACCTCCCTTCCCACAACTGTAAAATGAGGATTAAATCCCTGTTCTCCCTCCTACTTAGACTGTGAGACCCCTGAGGGACAGGGACGGTGTCAGATCTAATTAGAGAAACAGCGTGGCTCAGTGGAAAGAGCCCGGGCTTGGGAGTCAGAGGTCATGGGTTCAAATCACGGCTCCACCACTTGTCAGCTGCGTGACTTTGGGCAAGTCACTTCACTCCTCTGGGCCTCAGCTACCTCACCTGTAAAATGGGGATTAAGATTGTGAGCCCCACATGGGACAACCTAATCACCTTGTATCCTCCCCAGCGCTTAGAACAGTGCTTTGCACATAGTAAGCGCTTAACAAATACCAAAATTATTATCTAATTGACTTGTACCTACCCCAGCGCTTAGAATGGGGTTTGACACATAAAAAGCGCTTAACAAATACCATTAAAAAAAAGAGAGACCTACCCCAGCGCTTAGAATGGGGTTTGACACATAAAAAGCGCTTAACAAATACCATTAAAAAAATAGAGAGAGACAAGGTTGTGGGTTTTTACACAGTTTTCTCAGGCTCCAACGAGCTCCCATTTCCCTTTCATTCTCAGCCGGTTTCTTTGCCGTTTCTCCCTGGGTGACGGCCAGATCCGGAGAGAGCAGATTTGATGGAAAGGGGCGTTCGAAAACAAGCTCTCTCCGCCTGAAAGAGGGGAAGGGGGGGAAGAGAACAGGACGAGACGCTCCGGAGGGGGACGGCAGTGGGAAAGCCAGCCATCCACCCATCTGTCCGCTGCCTGGGAGGAAACGGATTCCCGTTTCGGGAAAATCAGTGCCGAACATTGTGGCTTAAAGAACAGGCTCACGGTGGGAGGGAAAGGAAATTGATGACCCACCACTGGGAAGGGAGAGAACAATTTTTGGACCACTGGCCGAGGTGGGGAGGGAGGGATCTCCCTTTGAGAACGATGGCTCGGCCTCGGTTCTGAGGTTTCGAAGCCGAGACCCTGGGCCGCGGAGTTGATTAATTCATTAATTAACAGTAGTATTTGTTGAGCGCTTACTATGTGCCAAGCGCCGTTCTAAGTGCTGGGGTAGATACCAGGTGATCAGGTATCACCACCACGTGGGGCTCACAGTCTCCACCCCCATTTTACAGATGAGGTCACTGAGGCGCAGAAAAGTGAAGTGACTCGCCCAAGGTCACGCAGGAGACAAGTGGCGGAGCCGGGATTAGAACCCACGGCCTCTGACTCCCAAGTCCAGTCTCTTGCCACCGAGCCACGCTGCTTCTCTTGATGACAGCGCTGGGGCCTTGCTTGCTAGCGGCTCTAGGACGTGAGCCTGTTGTGGTCAGGGAACGTGACAACCAGTTCTGTTCTTACTGTGACACTCCCGAGCGCTTAGTACAGTGTTCTGCACCCTGTAAGCACTCGATAAATACCACCGGGAGGTTTCCCGCTGGATTCTCAGGAATGGATTCCACGATGCCGCATGTGGTCCCCGGCTTGGGGACGGTGAGGGGGCTCCTCGAAGAGGAGTCAGAGCTTGGCCGCGCCGTCGCTCTCACACCTGTGGTGCCCCGAAACCCAGAGCCTCCCGTTTGGGAGAGCCTCGGTCCAGAGGTGTCACATCCTAAAACCGGGCAAGACAACATAAATCCTCACCTTCTGCATCCAGCATCTTCGGGATATCCAGGTGCTTTTCGGCAATCTCCATGGCCAGATTGATGTTTCCTATGGGGTCATCCTGCCGGGAGACGGAGGGAACAGCTGTTACAGGAGCCCCCGGGGCTTTCTCTCCACAGAAATAATAATAATAATGGCATTTTAAAGCGCTTATTATGTGCAAAGCACTGTTCGAAGAGCTGGGGAGGTTACAAGGTGATCAGGTTGTCCCACGGGGGGCTCACAATCTTAATCCCCATTTTATAGATGAGGGAACTGGGGCCCAGAGAAGTGACTTGCCCAAAGTCACACAGCTGACAAGTGGCAGAGCTGGGATTTGAACCCGTGACCTCTGACTCCAAAGCCCGGGCTTTTTCCACTGAGCCACGCTGCTTCTCTAGAAAGAAGGGACCCCAAGAGATCTCTCAAAGAGACCTCCCGCTGCCCCCCACCCCCCGGCCCAAATGGCAAATTATGGCGCTGTGATTGAGGCCGTTCACCTCCCCCGATCCATCGGGATGAGAGGATGCAGGCTCCAGATTTGGAGGACAGCGGGAGATACGACTGCAGTGTCTCGGTGGGGTTTAGTACAGGGGTCCGCACACAGTAAGCGTTCAGTAAATACGATGGATGGATTGGAGCTAAAATATTCCAGAATCAGATACCAAAGGTTGGAAAGGGCATACACAAGCTAATGACATGCAGGGAAACTCCTGGATTTTAGGGTGCAGGCTCTCACATGGGGCAGGGGGACGGTCTGAACATCCACAGGGAAGAACCTGTGAGCCCGTTGTTGGGTAGGGACTGTATCTGTTGCCGAATTGGACTTTCCAAGCGCTTAGTACAGTGCTCTGCACTCAGTAAGCATTCAATAAATGTGACTGAATGAATGAATGAAGAACCGCCCAAACAATTTCCTGGGATAATTTCCCGAGGATGCAAGAATTCGCCAAGTGGAGTTTGGCTGGGCTGCCTGGAGAGCTTGCAGTGATGTTGGGGGAGGGAAGCCTTCCCAGAGGAGTCAATCAGTCCGTCAGTTGTATTTGCTGAGTGTTTATTGTGAGCAGAGTACTGTACTAAGCGCTTGGGAGAGGACAATCCACAAATATAATGGATACATTCCCCACCCGCAATGAGCTTCTGGTCTAGAGGGGAATAAGTAGGGATGGAGGTGGGGGGAGGCAGGGATCTGTTCTGGGAACAAGTCCTGGATTAGCAGAGACATCACCGCCCTAGAAAACGGGAACAGGGTAGTGGGGTGAGGAGGCTGGCCGAACCCGGTCTTCATTCATTCATTCATTCATTCAATTGTATTTATTGAGCGCTTACTTTGGGAAGTACCAGTCGGCAACATCTAGAGACGGTACCTACCCGATAACGGGTTTTGTCATCTGTCTCCCCCTTCTAATCAATCAATCGTATTTACTGAGCACTTACTGTGTGCAGAGCACTGTACTAAGCACTTGGGAAGTACAAGTTGGCAACATATAGAGACAGTCCTTACCCAACAGTGGGCTCACAGTCTAGAAGGGGGAGACAGAGAACAAAACCAAACATATTAACAAAATAAAATAAATAGAATAGATATGTACAAGTAAAATAAATAAATAGAGTAATAAATCCGTACAAACATATATACATATATACTGGGGCTGTGGGGAGGGGAAGGAGGAAAGGTGGGGGGGATGGAGACGGGGGGGAGGGGGAGAGGAAGGAGGGGGCTCAGTCTGGGAAGGCCTCCTGGAGGCTGTGAGCCCGTCGTTGGGTAGGGACCATCTCTATATGTTGCCGACTTGTACTTAGTACAATGCTCGGCATGCAGTAAGCGCTCAATAAATACGAATGAATGAGTGAATTGTGAGTCCTAAAACGAGGTAGATAAGCAGGTGGAGAACTACAGCATGCTGGGAATTCAAAAAGGAGTCAAGGGAATCCACCGGCTGGGAAGACGCGGGCGGTGTTTTGGTGGCTCTGAGGCTGCACCTCTGGGCCTTGGTTAGGGCAGCTCGCCGGGAGGACCCCCCCGGGAGCCCCATGCAAGGACGGCAGGCAACATGCCAGCGGGCCCACTCAGGCCGGCCACCTTGTTGAGCTTGGAGTAGTCGATGAGGTCCGGACGATGTCTGTGGATCAGGGCGCACAGTCCCAGGCCATCCTTCCAGCTGCGTGGTGGACGGCAGACACAGATGAATTAATCGGGTTGGACCAGGAGGTCCGGTGTCCCCCACAACACTCGTGGGATGGGTCCCGGACAGACCCCCTGAAATTCCCCTCTCAGCCACGCGACCCCCTGCAGCACGGACCCCCTTCCCCAAGGCCGCCGCGATCGCACGCAGGGGCAGGCCGGGAGCCAATGGCAACCGGCCAAAATGGCCCTCGACTAGCCACTGGCATGGCTCGTGAATCCTAGGCCCCCTTCTCCTGTCTCCACCTTCAGCAGGTCACGTAACATGGGTGACGGATACGCGTTTCCTTCTGTTTCTTACACAAAGCAACACGAGGGGGTCCTTCTGTTTCTTACATAAGGGGGCCGTTGGATGACAAGACGAGTGCCTCTCTGTGAAGCTCGGTGGAGCCAATGTGGTTTCTGCAGGTGGGCCCTCCCCTCCCCTCACCACCCCACCTAGCTCCAGAGTCACTTAGGCCCCTTCCCTTTCTTATTCACACACACCGTCCGCCCTCTTGCCTATCTGTTTCTTCGTTTCTATCCTTAGCGCTCCAACCGTCCACGTTTTTGGGGTTTTTTTATGGTCTGCCTCTGCGTTCCCACCCGGGGCTCTCACCTGAGGTGGAAGTTCTGAATGTTCACATTTCGGTAAGGTGCCGTCTTTCTCTGACACCACAGCAGCAGACCTTCTTTGGCGGAGGTTTCTGCAAAAGAGCACCGGGAGGGGGGAAATGATTTGTTCAGTCGGCTCTCGGCCCGTCCCGGGGGGTGGTCGGCCCCTCGGTGGGCCGCCTTGAGGGAGCCAGAGTGGATTATCCACTTTGGCCAAATCCCGGGCAGGGTCCACGGACCACGGGGGTTGGCCGCTGCTTAGGACTCGCCGTTCTGTGAACTATTCCTTCCTCTAACCCCTTTTACCGAGCCTCCGGTGCAGAGATTCCGGGCTATCAATCAAATAGAATTAAAGCTAAATGCACCTCATTAACAAAATAAATAGAATAGTAAATATGCATAAGTAAAATAAATCGAGTAATAAATCGGTACAAACACATATACAGGTGCTGCGGGGAGGGGAAGGAGGTAGGGCCGGGGGGATCTGAGGTAACTGAGGCCCAGAGAAGTGAAGTGACTTGTCCAAAGTCACACAGCTGACAATTGGCGGAGCCGGGATTGGAACCCATGATCTCTGACTCCGAAGTCCGTGCTGTCACGGGAGTCTGGGCCAAGCCCACTGGGGAGCAGGACAACTGTTCGCTTGGTAGAAAATGGGTAAATCCAGATCTCAACCTCCCGGACGCTCTCTCCCATACGCCTTCGGGCAATATCTCTGCGGTCATCGCCCTCCTCGACTCGCTTGGCACTTGAGGACTCGTTGTGGGCAGGGAACGTGTCTGCTAATTCCGAGGTACTGTGCTCTCCCTAACGCTTAGTACAGTGCTCTGCACACAGTAAGTGCTCAATAAATACGATCGATTGATTGAGAAAACGCCAAGGGTGGCGATTTCCTGCCCCTGAGTCCCACTGGAGGTCTGACCGTGTGCTGGCTTGTCTCCAGGCCCCGACCGCTCCCACACCTCTTACCTTCAACGGAAATGTCTTGGATGGCGAAACGAAGGATGATGGTCCAGATCATGCCCAGGGTCATTTTCACGTTGCCGTCGACGATTTCTATGGAGGGAAAGGACGGGTCAGGGCGCTCAATGCACTGCGCTGCTCCAGCGCTCCGCTCCCGGGGCTTCAGAAAAATCCCCGATACCCTGGGCTGTCCGAGGACGCTTCCAGAGCCGCCCGAGAATACAACTCCTCTCAGGAGTAATAATAATAATAATAATGGTATTTAATAATAATGGTATTTGTTAAGCTTAGAACAGCGCTTAGAACAGTGCTTTGCACATAGCGCTTAACAAATGCCATCATTATCATTATTATTAAGCGCTTACTAGCCTCCGGGCTTCCAGCTGTGGGCGTGGGGGTGGGAGGGAGGGGGTCCAAAGCTGCCACTTGCCTGCCTGGTGACCTTGGGCAGGTCGCTTAACTTCTCGGGGCCTCTGTTTTCACATCTGTGAACTGGGGAGAAAATAACTGCTCTTCGGAGACGGGAACTGACTCTGACCTAATAAACTCAAATCCGTCCAAACAGCGTTTGGAACACAGGAAGCCCTTAATAACTAAGCAGCGTGGCTCAGTGGAAAGAGCACAGGCTTGGGAGTCAGAGGTCATGGGTTCAAATCCCAGCTTTGCCAACTGTCAGCTGTGTGACTTTGGGCAAGTCACTCAACTTCCCTGGGCCTCAGTTACCTCATCTGTAAAATGGGGATTAAGATTGTGAGCCCACATGGGACAACCTGATCACCTTGTATCCTCCCCAGCGCTTAGAACAGTGCTTTGCACATAGTAAGCCCTTAACAAATGCCATTATTATTATTAACTACCATGGTCATTATTCATTCATTCATTCAATCGTATTTATTGAGCGCTTACTGTGTGCAGAGCACTGTACTAAGCGCTTGGGAAATAATAGTTGGCAACATATAGAGACGGTCCCTACCCAACAGCGGACTCACATTATGACAGTCATATTGTTATATTGGACTCATCCAAGCCCTTAGTACAGCGCTCTGCACACAGTAAGCGCTCAATAAACACGACTGGTGGACTGGGGATTACGGTCGCTAGCTGCGGGGGCCGGATTCCCAGACTTGCTCTTCGGTGAGCGAGCCTGGAGATCCCAAGCTAGACAGAATAAAATCAAAATCAGAATAAAATCAAAATCAGAATAAAATAAAATCAGGGGTCCTGAGGGTGGAGCCGAAGGTTTCCATGGCAACCTTGCCACCAGACGTTCGCTGAGCTGCTGTGTGAGAGAGTGGGGAGGGGAGGGAAATGTGTGAGAGAGTGGGGAGGGAGGGAAGTACAAGTCCAACTTGTACTTCCCAAGCGCTTAGTACAGTGCTCTGCACACAGTAAGTGCTCAATAAATATGATTGATTGATTGATTGATTGAGGGAAGCAAAAGGAGGAACCGAGGGCCAAAGCGGTGCCCCGTGCCCACCCAATGCCCATGGGCGAACGCCTACCTTCCGCCCCGATGGACACCAGTTTCACCCCTTTGCTGGCGATGTAATCCAGGGCCTTGTTGACGTTGGCGATCTTGTGGAAACGCATCTTTCCCCTGTCGGGCTTGGACAGTCGCTCCCCTGGGGGGAAAAGCCAAGCGCACACGTCGAGCGAGGAAAGCGAGGAGTGGAAGGAACGGGTCAGGGCGGGGTGACGCTGGGCGGCCCACCCAACCCCGGGGTGGGTGCTGAGCAGAGGTTGGTACCACGGCCGATCGGTGCCTGGGAGACGAGGTCCGTCTCCCTCCTCCCAGGGCATCGTGCTCACCCCAGCCTCCGCGGAAGGAGTTATTAGCTCTAATAATAATAATAATGATGGTGTTTGTTAACCACTTACTATGTGCAAAACACTGCTCTAAGCACTGGGGGGATACAAGGCGATCAGGTTGTCCCACTGGAGGATCACAGTCTTAATCCACATTTTACAGATGAGGGAACTGAGGCCCAGAGAAGAAGCGTGGCTCAATGGAAAGAGCACGGGCTTTGGAGTCAGAGGTCATGGGTTCAAATTCTGGCTCCCCCACATGTCTGCTGTGTGACCTTGGGCAACTCACTTAACTTCTCTGAGCCTCAGTTACCTCATCTGGAAAATGGGGATTAAAACTGTGAGCCCCACGTGGGACAACCTGATCCCCTTGTATCCTCCCGAGCGCTTAGAACAGTGCTTTGCACATAGTAAGCGCTTAACAAATGCCATCATTATTATTATTAGTAAGTGAAGTGACTTGCCCAAAGTCACCCAGCTGACAATTGGCAGAGCCGGGATTTGAACCCATCACCTCTGACTCCAAAGCCCGGGCTCTTTCCGCTGAGCCACGCTGCTTCTCTAAGTACCCCAAGGAGGGCTGCGGCCTAGTCGGCAGGTAGGTTCGTTCATTCATTCATTCATTCATTCTATCGTGTTTATTGAGCGCTTACTGTGTGCAGAGCACTGTACCAAGCGCTTGGGAAGTACAAGTTGGCAACATATAGAGACAGTCCCTACCCAACAGTGGGCTCACAATCTAGAAGGGGGAGACAGACAACAAAACAAAACATATTAACCAAATAAAATAAATAGAATAAATATGTACAAATAAAATCAATCAATAAATAGAGTAATAAATCCATACATATATACATATATACAGGTGCTGTGGGGAGGGGAAGGAGGTAAGGTGGGGGAGGATGGGGAGGGGGAGGAGGGGGAGAGGAAGGAAGGGGCTGAGTGTGGGAAGGCCTCCTGGAGGAGGTGAGCTCTCAGTAGGGCTTTGAAGGGAGGAAGAGAGCTAGCTTGGCGGATGTGCG
Organism: Tachyglossus aculeatus; assembly: GCF_015852505.1. Classification (NCBI taxonomy): domain Eukaryota; kingdom Metazoa; phylum Chordata; class Mammalia; order Monotremata; family Tachyglossidae; genus Tachyglossus; species Tachyglossus aculeatus. The sequence goes on along the minus strand of NC_052084.1, from coordinate 1,940,661 downwards.
GAGGGAGGCCATTCCAGGCCAAGGGGAGGACATGGGCCACGGGTCGATGGTGGAACGGGCGAGAACGAGGCCCGGTGAGGAGATTAGCGGTGGCAAAGGAGCGGAGGGTGCAGGCTGGGCCGGAGAAGGAGCACTGTACTAAGTGCTTAGGAAGTACATGTTGGCAAGGCTAAAATCAGTCCGTCTGCCTTTCAGATAAGGTTCAGAGGGAGGACCATTTCAGGGATTCTGGGAGATGGGGAACGGACCTTGCCGAAACTGGAAATCTCAGTTTAAAGCCCCCGGCCCCCTGACCAGGGCAGGTGGGGGGACATCGCCTCATATTCAGAGAGCCCCAGATAGGAAGCCGGGGCGCAGGGGGAAAGGGGATCCGGCTGAAGGCTTGTGGCCGCCCACCTGAGATGACTTCCAGCAGCAACATGAGTTTGAGGCCATTCCTGAAGTCCTCCTCGATGTTCTCGATCTGGGTGCCGGCTTTCCGGAGATGGGAATTGCACCAGGCGGTAAATGTCTGCAAGAGGAACCCCTGGGAGTCAGCCCCGGGTCGGGGGGAGAGGGGGTCTTCCCTGAAAGACTCCCCCGTCCCCAGTCCCCTCACCGCCGCAGGTCACAGAGATCCTGGAGGCTGCAGGCGCAGCTTTTCAAGGACCAAACGAGTCCAGGCCAGAGCCCGGTGTCCGATGGGATCCGACTCCCATTTTCTGACCCGGGTTCTAATCCCAGCTCCCGCGTGACACCTCTCGGAGCCTCAGTTTACTCACCCGCAAAATGGGGTTAAGAACTCTGCTTTCCCTCCCTCTTATGTATATATGTTTCCACGTATTTATCACTCTATTTATTTATTTATTTTACTTGTACATATCTATTCTATTTATTTTATTTTGTTAATATGTTTTGTTTTGTTCTCTGTCTCCCCCTTCTAGACTGTGAGTCCACTGTTGGGTAGGGACTGTCTCTAGATGTTGCCAACTTGTACTTCCCAAGCACTTAGTACAGTGCTCTGCATACAGTAAGCGCTCAATAAATATAATTGATTGATTGATTAAGATCTCTGCTTTCCCTCCCTCTTATGTATATATGTTTGTACGTATTTATTACTCTATTTATTTTACTTGTACATATCTATTTTATTTATTTTATTTTGTTAATATGTTTTGTTTTGGTCTCTGTCTCCCCCTTCTAGACTGTGAGCCCACTGTTGGGTAGGGACCATCTCTATATGTTGCCAACTTGGACTTCCCAAGCGCTTAGTACAGTGCTCTGCACACAGTAAGCGCTCAATAAATACGATTGATTGATTGATTGATTGATTGATTAAGATGTCCGCCTCCCCCTCTAGCCTGTGAGCTCATCATGGGCAGGAAATGCACCTTACCAACTCTGTTCTACCGTCCTCTCCTAAGCGCTTAGTATAGTGCTCTCCACACAGGCAGCACTCAATAAACACCAGCGATCGACCGGAGAAGTCCCTTGGACTCCGTTCGTAGATTCACCGGCAATAAACAGATTTCTAATAAATATTATAGTTATTTCAAAGTGGGTAGGGACCGTCTCTATATGTTGCCAACTTGTACTTCCCAAGCGCTTAGTACAGTGCTCTGCACACAGTAAGCACTCAATAAATACGATTAAATGACTGAATGAATGAATGGGGCTGTAGTGAGCCTCAATGACGTTTCAATCAGGCCCTAGGTTATATCATTCAAATCAAGGAACAGAAATGACTGAGCCCCTGATTCATTAATTACAGTCGAAGAATTAACTGAGCTTACGGTCTATGAGGAGAAATTGGACCTGAAAATAAATTATGAGTAGGGAAAATAGGAGGAATACAGACATCTGTACTGCGGATTTCAACGGCTTGAAACTCCCAGATCATACAGAGCACTGTATTAAGCATTTGGGGAAGTACGGTAGAGTTAGGAGACATGATTCCTCCAGGAATTGACAATCTGGCCGGGAGAGACGGATCCTAGAGCTGACAGAGAAGAGGAAGGAGGAAAAACGTTGGAGCGAGGCTGGAATCTACCAAAGTGCCACGGAGGGGGAGGGAGTTGGGAATACACAAGTGTGTTTGAGGCACAGAAGTACCGATATGGCAGTTGGGAGGGGAAATAAATTGGGGAATTGAGAGTTCAATCAGGGAGAGTCTCCTGATAACAGTCCATCTCCCCTCGGTACCTCTGTCCCAGAGAAGTCAATTAATCAATCAGTGATATTTATTCAATCAATCGTATTTATTGAGCACTTACTGTGTGCAGGACACTGTGCTAACTGCTTGGGAGAGGAATAATAATAATAATAATTAATAATTATGGTACTTGTTAAGCGCTTACTCTGGGCTAAGCACTGTTCTAAGTGCTGGGGTGGGTACAAAGTCATCAGGTTGTCCCATGTGGGGCTCATAGTCTTAATCCCCATTTTACAGATGAGGTAACTGAGGCACGGAGCAGACAAGCGACAGAGCAGGAATTAGAACCCATGACCTTCAGACTCCCAGCTCTAGCCATGCTGCTTCTCATTCCAAAGAACTGACAGGTGTGATCGAATCCCGGCTCCGCCAATTGTCAGCTGTGTGACTTTGGGCAAGTCACTTAACTTCTCCGGGCCTCAGTTCCCAGAGAATAATAATGGTGGTATTTGTTAAGTGCTTACTATTTGCAAAGCACTGTTCTAAACGCTGGGGGGATACAAGGTGATCAGGTTGTCCCACTTGGGGCTCACAGTCTTAATAACAATAATAATAATAATAGCATTTATTAAGTGCTTTCTATGTGCCAAGCACTGTTCTAAGTGCTGAGGAGGTTACAAGGTGATCAGGTTGTCCCACGTGGGGCTCCCAGTCTTCATCCCCATTTTCCAGATGAGGTCACTGAGGCCCAGAGAAGTGAGGTGACTTGCCCAAAGTCACACAGCTGACAAGTGGCAGAGCTGGGATTTGAACCCATGACCTCTGACTCCCAAGCTCTTTCCACTGAGCCACGCTGCTTCCAATGTAAATAACGAATGTATAATGACTAGTATAGTAATAATAATAATATAATAGCAGTATGTAAATAATGAATGAATGAATAATGAATAGTAATGAAAATAATAACAATAATAATAATAGGCCTTTACAGAGGACCATTTACAAGAAGCAGCATGCCGTAGTGGAGAGAGCCTGGGAGTCAAAGGTCATGGCTTCTAACCCCAGCTCCGCCACGTGACCTTGGACAAGTCACTTCACTTCCGTGGGCCTCAGGAACCTCATCTGTAAAATGGGGATTAAGACTGCGAGCCCCATGTGGGGCAAGGACTGTGTCCAATCTGATTAACTTGTATCAACCTCAGTGCTTAGTATAGTGCCCGGCACATAGTACGCGCTTACTTAATAAATACCATGAGGAGAAGCAGCGTGGCTCAGTGGAAAGAGCCCGGGCTTTGGAGTCAGAGGTCATGGGTTCAAATCCCAGCTCTGCCAATTGTCAACTGTGTGACTTTGGGCAAGTCACTTAAGTTCTCTGTGCCTCAGTTATCTCATCTGTAAAATGGGGATAAAGACTGTGAGCCCCACGTGGGACAATCTGATCACCTTGTAAACTCCCCAGCGCTTAGAACAGTGGTTAGCATATAGTAAATGCTTAATAAATGCCATCATCATCATCATCATCATCTGGCCCAAAGTCACACAGCTGACAAGTGGCGGGGCCGGGATTTGAACCCATGAACTCTGACTCCAAGGCCCGGGCTCTTTCCACTGAGCCACGCTGCTTCTCAAGCAATTTAGCTTCTTAATAAATAGCTTCTTAAGCTATTTGTTAAGCACTTACGCTGTGCCAAGCACTGTTCCAAGCTCTGGGGTAGATAGGAGGTGATTCTATAACATATTTAACAAATATGTAACATATTTATTACTCTATTTATTTATTTATTTATTTATTTTACTTGTACATATCTATTCTATTTATTTTATTTTGTTAGTATGTTTGGTTTTGTTCTCTGTCTCCCCCTTTCAGACTGCGAGCCCACTGTTGGGTAGGGACAGTCTCTAGATGTTGCCAATTTGTACTTCCCAAGCGCTTAGTACAGTGCTCTGCACATAGTAAGCGCTCAATAAATACGATTGATGATGATGATGATGATTTTGTTAGTATGTTTGGTTTTGTTCTCTGTCTCCCCCTTTTAGACTGCGAGCCCACTGTTGGGTAGGGACTGTCTCTAGATGTTGCCAATGTGTACATCCCAAGCACTTAGTACAGTGCTCTGCACACAGTAAGCGCTCAATAAATACGATTGATGATGATCATCATTAAAAAAAAATGTCACACAGGCCCAGCAGGCTCTCAAGTGAACACCCCCCGGAGCCCATCTTGCCTCCCGTGAGCCCCTGCCAGGCTTTAGGCCTGGACTTCAGGGACCACTGCTCCAGCCAGGGTCCTGCCAAAGACCCCCCCAAGACGGAGGGCAGGATGGGCCCTTCTTGGCATCTCAATCAAGGCTTCCTTCTCTCCGCTCGCCCAGCTGATCTCCTCGTCCCATTCCGGTCCAGGAGCAGCGGCACAGATGTGCACACGCATGCGGACGCTCGTCTGCATGAACGTATCCTCCTCCCCGCCCCACCAGTTATTCCAGTTGCACCAGCCAAAGTCCAGCTCTGGTCAGACTGGTCTGCTCCCACCTAGGAAGAAGTGGCCTCCCCTGGGCCTGGATCCGATCTCCCGGCCCTCCCGCCCACACGACATACTTCATCCCCTTCCACCTCCGAACATGACATTCCCGCTGCTTGGAATGTCCCCTCTCTCCTCCCTCCAGGCCGGGATCCCCTCTCCCCGTCCCCTCCCTCTCCAACCCTGCCCGAGCCTCGGGTCTATTTCTGGTCTGTCGGCTTTGCTTCCAGTTTTGGCGTCCGGCTTGAAGGGTTCGGAACAAATGGAGCGGGAGGGAAGGGAATGCCAACAGGTGATCGGCCACGGCTTCCGCGCCGCCCGGGGCAGGAATTCATCCGAGGCCCCGGGATTTCGAAGCAGAGGAATCCAAGAGAAAAGGATCCCCACCACTGAGGTGACCAAAGAACATCAATCAATCAATCAATCGTATTTATTGAGCGCTTATGTGTGCAGAGCACTGTACTAAGCGCTTGGGAAGTACAAGTACAAGTACAACATCTGCAGCAAAGGCGTGACTCACACTGTGACTGTCTCATTATCTCAGAGTCACTTAACGAGGAGCTTGCCGTAGAGTAAGCGCTTAATAACACTGCATTAATTAATCAAATGAGGGGTGTGCTTGGAAAGTTTCCCCATGTGTTGGTTTGTGTGTTCCAAGATTATATCCGTGTCCGTCTCCCCCTCTAGACCGTAAGCTCGTCATGGGTGGGGAACGTGTGAGCCAATTCTGTCGTATAGTACTCTCCCAAGTGTTTAGTAGAGTGCTCTGCACACTGTTAAGTGCTCAATAAATAGAATAGATGTTATCAATCATATTTATTGAAGGCTCCCGTGGTGTAGAGCACTGTACCAAGCACTTGGGAGAGTACAGGATCCAAAATCTCACTTAATCTTATTTAGGAAGTTTATAGAGAAGCAACGTGGCTCAGTGGAAAGAGCCTGGGCTTTGGAGTAAGAGGGCATGGGTTCAAATCCCGGCTCTGCCACTTGTCAGCTGTGTGACTTTGGGCAAGTCACTTCACTTCTCTGGGCCTCAGTTCCCTCATCTGGAAAACGGGGATTAAGACTGTGAGCCCCACGTGCGACGACCTGATCACCTTGTATCTCCCCGGCACTTAGAAAAGTGCTTTGCACATAGTAAGAGCTTAACAAACACCGTCATTATTATTATTATTATCAATCTGTTCGCTAGTCAGAGTGTCACGAGGGTGCTGCACGATTGAATGAATGAATGAATGAATGAACTTGCCCCTTCTCCCCACCCTCCCAGCCCTACCTCCTTCCCCTCCCCACAGCACCTGTATATATGTTTGTACGGATTTATTACTCTATTTATTTTACTTGTACATATTTACTATTCTATTTATTTTATTCTGTTAATATGTTTTGGCTTTTTTGTCTGTCTCCCCCTTCTAAACTGCAAGCCCACTGTTGGGTAGGGACCGTCTCTATATGTTGCCAACTTGTGCTTCCCAAGTACTCAGTACAGTGCTCTGCACATAGTAAGCACTCAATAAATACGATTGAATGACTGAATGGATGAACTTGCCTCTCCTCCCCACCTCCCCACCCTACCTCCTTCCCCTCCCTACAGCCCCTATATACATGTTTGTACAGATTTATTACTCTATTTTACTTGTACATATTTACTATTCTATTTATTTTACTTTGTTAATTTTTTTGTCTGTCTCCCCTTTCTAGACTGTGAGCCCACTGCTGGATAGGGACCGTCTCTATATTATTGCCAACTTGGACTTCCCAAGCGCTTAGTACCGTGCTCTGCATGCAGTAAGCGCTCAATAAACACGATTGAATGAATGAACGAATGGCCTTTTCAGACAGAAACACACACAAACACACACACACCCCTCTCACGCACCCCCCCGCAGAGGATGGAGCCCGGGCCTGGGAGTGAGAAGGCCCTGGGTTCTAATCCTGGCTCCGCCACTTGTCAGCTGTGTAAATTTGGGCAAGTCACTTCACTTCTCTGGGCCTCAGTGGGCTAAATCTTCATATGAGGATTTAGCATGTGAGCCCCATGTGGGACACAGTCCGAGTCCAACCCCGGTGCTTAGTTCAGTGCCCGGCACGTAGTAAGCGCGTAACAAACACCATTTAAAACAAAAAAAAATCTCAAAGCATGGGACATAATTCTACACCCTGAAAGCTTGGAGAAAAAAGTAAAGAATCGTTTTAGTTTCGGTGTTCAAACGGTTTAGTTTCCGTGTTCAAATGGCGCAAAATGCCTTTGCGAAAGAGTAAGCGTGTAGCGGTGGATTGCCATTTTGGGCCGGGTCTTTCCCTCGATGCCCTTTAAGGATTCAGGCGTCGGGCAGGGAGGGGGACGATGAAAATACCGGCCGGCTGACGCGGCCTTCTATTGCTGTGTGAGACGGCGGCCAAGGAGAACTGAAAGCTCTGAAAGGAATTGTATGCCACCAATCCCAGCACTTCACCGGAGTTCCCACCCGCTCCACGTGGAAAACGCCATTTGAGTTCGCTTCAGGTTCTGGAGAGGAGCATCTTATACAGTGCTCGGCACATAGAAAACGCTTAACAAATGCCGTTATTATGTTATAAATGGCGGCTGAACCGTTCGTTATCAGATTCCTAATGCGATCAAAATGACCCGGCTTCCCAAGCGCTGCACACAGTAAGCGCTCAATAAATACGATTGAACGAATGACCCGGGGCGGGGACTCAACCCTACTGTCTTTCATTCATTCATTCATTCAGCGTGGCTCAGTGGAACGAGCACGGACTTGGGAATCAGAGGTCACGGGTTCTAATCCCGGCTCCGCCGCTTGTCAGCTGTGTGACTTCGGGGAGGTCACTTCAGTTCTCTGGGCCTCAGTGACCTCATCTGTCAAATGGGGATGAAGACTGGGAGCCCCACGTGGGACCACCTGATAACCTCGTATCGACCCCAGTGCTTAGAACAGGGCTTGGCACGTAGGAAGCGCTTAACAAGTACCACCATTATTACCATCTTGCCGAGGGCACCTATTTCTACCGTGGCCGAGAGCTTCTGCTATGGACCCGGTCATCACAGGTAATCAAATGGTCACTTCCACATCTACTTGGCTCACAGCTACCATTCATTCAATCATATTTATTGAGCGCTTACTGTGTGCAGAGCACTGTACTAAGCGCTTACACCCACCCTCTGCCCTAACACACCAATTTTCTCCAAGGAGAAGCAGCGTGGCGCAATGGAAAGAGCCTGGGCTTTGGAGTCAGAGGCCATTCAATCATATTTATTGAGCGCTTACTGTGTGCAGAGCACTGTACTAAGCGCCTGAAGGTCATGAGTTCAAATCCCTGCTCTGCTGTCAGCTGTGTGACTTTGGGCAAGTCACTTCACTTCTCTGTGCCCCAGTTACCTCATCTGTAAAATGGGGGATTAAGACTGTGAGCCCCCCCGTGGGACAACCTGATCACCTTGTAACCTCCCCAGTGCTTAGAACAGTGCTTTGCACATAGTAAGCGCTGGCTATGGTAATCATGGCTATGAAAACTGTTCCTCCCGGTTTCTCTCATGTGCCCCTCTCTCCGCTTCTAGACTGTGAGCCTGTTGTTGGGTAGGGACCCTCTCTATATGTTGCCAACTTGTACTTCCCAAGCTCTTAGTCCAGTGCTCAGCACACAGTAAGCGCTCAATAAATGCGATTGATTGAATGAAAGCCACGCAGGAACCTGGGGTGGGAGAGCCAGAATAATAATAATAGTAATAATTTTGGTATTTGTTAAGCGCTTGCTATGTGCAAAGCACTGTTCTAAGCGCTGGGGAGGCCATAAGGTGATCAGGTTGTCCCATGTGGGGCTCACAATCTTAATCCCCATTTTCCAGACGAGGGAACTGAGGCCCAGAGAAGTGACTTGCCCAAAGTCACTCAGCTAAGCGGCGGAGCTGGGATTCGAACCCACGACCTCTGACTCCAAAGCCTGGGCTCTTTCCACTGAGCCACGCTGCGACCGGCCTCATAGCCGAGACTGAGCATGTTTGGAAACAGGGTTGGCACCGTCTTGGTGGGGTGGGTGGGGGGCTCTGGCCGGAGACCACCCCCGACTCTGGTAACCGGGGGTTACCAGATTAGGACTGTGATCCCCATACGGGACAGGGACTGTGTCCAACCTGATAACCTGTATCTAACTTAGATACAGTGCCTGGCACATAGAGAAGCAGCGTGGCTCAGTGGAAAGAGCCCGGGCTTTAGAGTCAGAGGTCATGGGTTCAAATCCCGGCTCTGCCACTTGTCAGCTGGGTGACTTTAGGCAAGTCACTTCACTTCTCTGGGCCTCAGTGACCTCATCTGGAAAATGGAGATTAAGACTTCGAGCTGCCCGTGGGACAACCTGATCACCTTGTATCCTTCCCAGCGCTTAGAACAGTGCTTTGCGCATAGTAAGCGCTTAATAAATATTATTATTATGATTAAAGATTAGGACTGTGATCCCCATACGGGACAGGGACTGTGTCCAACCTGATAACCTGTATCTAACTTAGATACAGCGCCTGGCACATAGAGAAGCAGCGTGGCTCAGTGGAAAGAGCCCGGGCTTTGGAGTCAGAGGTCAGGGGTTCAAATCCCGGCTCCGCCACTCGTCAGCTGGGTGACTTTGGGCAAGTCACTTCACTTCTCTGCGCCTCAGTTCCCTCATCTGGAAAATGAGGATGAAGACTGGGAGCCCCGCGTGGGACAACCTGATCACCTTGTAACCTCCCCAGCGCTTAGAACAGTGCTTTGCATGTAGTAAGCGCTTAATAAATGCTATCATTACAACCCGGGTGGGAGGTGGGTTCTGGGGCCGCGTCGGCCGGCCGAGGGAGAGGATGAAGTCAGAGAGTAAAGATAGCAGGCCGAAAAGAGGCTTGGCAGATGCCAGCAGGCCGGGTTACCGTTTCCGACCTGAGGGTTTTGGAGCATCTTAGACGACCCCAACGGCTCCCGGATCCTTTCCGCAACCCGAGCCGTAAGAACCCCCCTCCCTGACCATCTCCGGCCCTTTTAATATCCTTATTTAGATATCGCCTTACCCTCCCTTCTTTTTTTTTTAGATAGTATTTGTTCAGCACTTACTATGTGCCAGGCACTGTATCTAAGTTAGTTACAGGTTATCAGGTTGGACACAGTCCCTGTCCCATATGGGGATCACAGTCCTAATCTTTAATCATAATAATAATATTTATTAAGCGCTTACTATGCGCAAAGCACTGTTCTAAGCGCTGGGAAGGATACAAGGTGATCAGGTTGTCCCACAGGCAGCTCAAAGTCTTAATCTCCGTTTTCCAGATGAGGCCCAGAGAAGTGATGTGACTCGTCCAAAGTCACCCAGCTGACAAGTGGCGGAGCCGGGATTTGAACCCATGATCTCTGACTCCAAAGCCCGGGCTCTTTCCACTGAGCCACGCTGCTTCTCTACGTGCCAGGCACTGTATCTAAGTTAGATACAGGTTGTCAGGTTGGACACAGTCCCTGTCCCATATGGGGATCACAGTCCTAATCTTTAATAATAATAATAATAATATTTATTAAGCGCTTACTATGCACAAAGCACTGTTCTAAGTGCTGGGAAGAATACAAGGTGATCAGGTTGTCCCACGGGCGGCACAAAGTCTTAATCCCCATTTTCCAGATGAGGTCACTGACGCCCAGAGAAGTGAAGTGACTTGCCCAAAGTCACCCAGCTGAGCCGGGATTTGAACCCACGACCTCTGACTCCAAAGCCTGGGCTCTTTCCACTGAGCCACCCTGCTTCTCTTTATTTTACAGATGAGGTAAATGAAGCACAGAGAAAGGAAGTGAACCACGCTGCTTCTCTTTATTTTACAGACGAGGTAACTGAAGCACCTTTGAGAAGGGAAGTGACTTCCCCAGGGTCACACACAGCAGACCAGCGGTGGAGCCAGGATGAATGGAATGATAATAATGGAATTTGTTAAGCGCTTACTCTGTGCCGAGCTCTGTTCTAAGCGCTGGGATAGATACAAGGTGATCAGGTTGTCCCACGTGGGGCTCACAGTCTTCATCCCTGTTTTACAGATGAGGCCACTGAGGCACAGAGAAGTGATTTGCCCAAAGTCCCAGAGCTGACAAGAGGCGGAGCCAGGCGAGAAGCAGCGTGGCTCAATGGAAAGAGCACAGGCTTTGGAGTTCGAGGTCATGGGTTCAAATCCCGGCTCCGCCAACTGTCAGCTGTGTGACTTTGGGCAAGTCACTTCACTTCTCTTGTGCTTCAGTTCCCTCATCTGTAAAATGGGGGTGAAGACTGGGAGCCCCCCGTGGGACAACCTGATCACCTTGTGTCCTCCCCAGCGCTTAGAACAGTGCTTTGCACATAGTAAGCGCTTAATAAATGCCATTATTATTATTATTATTATTATTATTATTATTATTATTATTAGAACCCAGGCCCGGGCTCTTTTCACTGAGCCACATTGCTTCTGCTGTGTCGCCTGCTCGCTTAGGTCTGAATCCCCTAACCACTCTTATACTTACTCTCCGCCCCAGCTCCCCCGCGCTTCTGCCTATATCCTGTCACTTCCCTGACGTGTCATTTATTTTTACGTCTGCCTCTCCCACTAGACTGTAAGCTTGGGGAGAGCAGGGATCATATCAACCGACTTTATTGTACTGAACTAAATAAAAACTAAATACATGATGGTATTGGTTAAGCACTTACTATGTGCCAAGGACTGTTCTAAGCGCTGGGCGACATACAAGGTGATCAGGTTGTCCCCCGTGGGGCTCACAGTCTTACTCCCCATTTGACAGATGAGGTCACTGAGAGAAGTGAAGTGACTTGCCCAAAGTCACCCAGCTGATACGTGGTGGAGCCGGGATTCGAACCCACGACCTCTGACTCCCAAGCCCGGGCTCTTTCCACTGAGCCACGCTGCTTCTGAACTGAACTTGTTCTCTGTCTCCCTCTTCTAGACTGTGAGCCCGCTGTTGGGTAGGGACCGTCTCTAGATGTTGCCAACTTGGACTTCCCAAGCGCTTAGTACAGTGCTCTACACACAGTAAGCGCTCAATAAATATGATTGATTGATTGATTGATTGATTGAACCATCCCCAGCCCTTAGCACAGTGTTCTGCCCCCTGTAAGTGCTTAATAAATACTACCAATTGATTAGACCCATCCTCAGGACGTGGGTCCGTATACACATGACTTAATTGTGAATTTGCAACTTACTTTGACTAGTCCACCTGCAAATATAAGCGCTTAGTACGGTGCTCAGCACACAGTAAGCGCTCAATAAATACAAGTGAATGAACATTTACAAGCCTGAGGAGCTCATTGGATGGAAGCTCTTTGTGGGCAGGGAAGCAGCTTGGTGGAGTGGATAGGGCACGGGCCTGGGAATCAGAGGGTCACGGGTTCTAATCCCGCCTCTGCCACTTGTCTGCTCTGTGACCTTGGGCAAGTCGCTTCACTTCCCCGTGCCTCAGTTACCTCATCTGGAAAATGAGGATTGAGACTGTGAGCCCCACATGGGACAGGGACCGCGTCCAACTCCATCGGCTTGTGACCTCCCCAGCGCTTGGTACAGCGCCTGGCACATAGTAAGCGCTCAACAAATCCCATCATTCTTCTTCTTCCCTCTTTCGTACTTCCCGTTGCGTCGCACCCAGTGAGTACTCAATAAATGCTACTCCACCTACAATACAATACCTTCTAGACTGTGAGCCCGTTGTTGGGTAGGGGCCGTCTCTATCTGTTGCCAACTTGGACTTCCCAAACGCTTAGTACAGCGCCCGGCACATAGTAAGCGCTCAACAAATCCCATCATTCTTCTTCTTCCCTCTTTCATACTTCCTGTTGCGTCGCACCCAGTGAGTACTCAATAAATACTACTCCACCTACAATACAATACCTTCTAGACTGCGAGCCTGTTGTTGGGTAGGGGCCGTCTCTATCTGTTGGACTTCCCAAGCACTTAGTACAGCACCTGGCACATAGTAAGCACTCAACAAATCCCATCATTCTTCTTCTTCTCTCTTTCGTACTTCCCGATGCGTCGCACCCAGTGAGTACTCAATAAATACTACTCCACCTACAATACAATACCTTCTAGACTGTGAGCCCGTTGTTGGCTAGGGGCCGTCTCTATCTGTTGGACTTCCTGAGCACTTAGTACAGCACCTGGCACATAGTAAGCGCTCAACAAATCCCATCATTCTTCTTCTTCTCTCTTTTGTACTTCCCGATGCGTCGCACCCAGTGAGTACTCAATAAATACCACTCCACCTACAATACAATACCTTCTAGACTGCGAGCCCGTTGTTGGGTAGGGGCCTTCTCTGTTGCCGACTTGGACTTCCCAAGCGCTTAGTCCAGTGCTCTGCCCACGGTAAGCGCTCCGTAAATACGTCGGAATGAATGAATACCCAATGCACATGGTGAGCAAGAAGGTTGAGGAAGAGGATGGAAATCATTTATTAAAGGAGCCCCACTTGTCCTGATTAAGGACTCCTCCCTCCGCACCGGTCTAATTCCAAAACGGAGCTCGGATGGGAAGAATGGAGGGGAGGTTTGGCCGCGGCCCGGCTGGTACTAAAAAAGAAAAAAGGACTTTGAGGGGTCGCAACCTGAGCCGGGCCCGCCATTAGGCCTCCCTTCAGCTCTCCGCCGCCGCATTGGTCCCCGGGCTGGGGAAGAGTCTCATTTCTCGGGACCAAAGGGGAGATGATTCAGTCCTCAAGCGTCTCAGGAAGAGGGGACAGCCTTTTATAGACCCGAGTCCCCAGAACAGTCCGAACGGTCAGGAGGCCGGAGGGGCCGCCCCGCCGAGGGGACCGCTGATGACCGTTCTCCAGGCCGGGGGTGGGATTTAGCGCAGCGCGGTCTCACGGAAAACGCCCGGGCCTGGCACTCAGAGGACGCGATTCCTAGTCCCAGCTCTGTCACGTGTCCGCTGGGTGACCTTGGGCAAGTCTCTTCACAGACCAGGGCTTGGCACATCCATTCATTCCTTCAATCGTATTTATTCATTCATTCTGTCAGTCAGTCGTATTTATTGAGCGCCATTTATTCATCATCATCATCAATCGTATTTATTGAGCGCTTACTATGTGCAGAGCACTGTACTAAGCGCTTGGGAAGTACAAATTGGCATCACATAGAGACAGTCCCTACCCAACAGTGGGCTCACAGTCTAAAAGAGAGCTTACTGTGTGCAGAGCACTGTACTAAGCGCTTGGGAAGCCCAAGTTGGCAACATCTAGAGCCGGTCCCTACCCAACAGCTGGCTCACAGTCTAGAAGGGGGAGACAGACGACAAAACGAGACATATTAACAAAATAACGTGGCTCAGTGGAAAAGAGCACGGGCTTTGGAGTCAGAGGTCATGAGTTCAAATCCCGGCTCCACCCACGGTCAGCTGTGTGACTGTGGGCAAGTCACTTAACTTCTCTGGGCCTCAGTTACCTCATCTGTAAAATGGGGATTAAGACTGTGAGCCCCACGTGGGGCAACCTGATCACCCTGTAACCTCCCCAGCACTTAGAACAGTGCTTTGCACATAGTAAGCGCTTAATAAATGCCATTATTATTATTATTATTATTATTATTATTAACAAATACCATAGTTATTATTACTATCCTTTTTACCAACAGGGCACAGCTCTCAGGAGGCACTCAGTAAATGCAGTTGTTGGATGGATGAATTCATAGCCCTCCATAAGCCAGTCCTGAGACATAATACTGTTGTGTTTTCCTAACATCGCTACCCTTCACCAGCCTTGAGATGAACTGCTGCTACTGCTCACCTCACAATGAAAGAAACTTTTAAAAAAGAATTAAAAGTTCATTTTCCCGGCCTTAAGCCTCCAAATTGGCAAAGTTAACTAAGGAAAAAAATTAGTTTAAGGACAGCTCCTTCTTAAAGGTACCTAAAATAAAATATAAATTCCACCTCCATGAAATATTTTTAGCTGAGAATTTTTTTTTTTTTTTAATGAATCAAGCCTACACGCTCCGCCCACTTGGGATCATTACTATGCTCCTTGTAATTTTTCCCCCAAACTGGTCACTATTTTTTCCACTAAGAACAAAATGCTAACTTTCTTTTTAAGGGGGCTACCTTACGTAAACTCCCGGGAACAATTTTGGAAATAAAATCCCTCTCTGTTAGTGCGTTGTTGATTATTCCTTCATGTGGGTTCCGTGGGAAGGTCGGCTCCGAGACGGCTGGCTGAGTTCCTGGGTTTCCGGGCGTGGGAATACCTTCCCGGACCTTGGAGACTCCAAATCGGCCGAGCCAAGACTCAGGGATAACAAGTCAGCTACCCTCCAGCTTCACTTAAGTTTCACCTTCTAATAATAATAATAATAATGGCATTTATTAAGCGCTTACTGACTGTGAGCCCACTGTTGGGTAGGGACTGTCTCTATATGTTGCCAACTTGTACTTCGCAAGCACTTAGTACAGTGCTCTCTCACAGTAGGCGCTCAATAAATACAATTGATTGATTGATTGATTGATTGCAAAGCACTGTTCTAAGCGCTGGGGAGGTTACAAGGTGATCGGGTTGTCCCACGGAGGGCTCACAGTCTTCATCCCCATTTTACAGATGAGGGAACTGAGGCCCAGAGAAGTGAAGTGACTCACCCAAAGTCACCCAGCTGACAACTGGCGGAGCCGGGATTTGAACCCATGACCTCTGACTCCCAAGCCCGGGCTCTTTCTACCGAGCCACGCTGATAAAGACTGTGAGCCTCACGGGGGACAACTCGATCAATCAATCAATCAATCGTATTTATTGAGCGCTTACTGTGTGCAGAGCACTGTACTAAGCACTTGGGAAGTCCAAGTTGGCAACATAGAGAGATGGTCCCTACCCAACAGTGAGCTCACAATCTAAAAGGGGGAGGCAGAGAACAAAACCGAACATACTAACAAAATAAAATTAATAGAATAGATTTGTACAAGTAAAATATCAATCAATCAATCAATCAATTGTATTTATTGAGCGCTTACTGTGTGCAGAGAAGCACTGAGGCCTAGTGGTTAGAGCCCGGGCCTGGGAATCAGAGGACCTGGGTTCTGGGCCCGGCTCTGCCACTTGGCTGCTGTGTGACTTTGGGAGAGTCACTTCACATCTCTGGGCCTCAGTTCCCTCATCTAGAAAATGGGGACTAAATTGCTCAAGGGCAGAGCCCCTCACATACAGCAGGTGCTTAACTAATACTGGGGCTGATGAGGATGGAGGAGAGGAGGAGAAAAAGGAAGAGGAGGAGGAGGAGGAGGAGCTGCTTAAGGGAAGCAGCGTGGCTCCGTGGAAAGAGCCCGGGCTTTGGAGTCAGAGGTCATGGGTTCAAATCCCGGCTCTGCCACTTGCCAGCTGTGTGACTTTGGGCAAGTCACTTCACTTCTCTGGGCCTCAGTTCCCTCATCTGTAAAATGGGGGTTAAGACTGTGAGCCCCCTGTGGGACAACCTCATTACCTTGTGACCTCCCCAGCGCTTAGAACAGTGCTTTGCACATAGTAAGCACTTAATAAATGCTATCATTATTAAGAGGAGAAGGAGGAGGAAAAGGGAAGGAGGAAAAGGAGGAGGAAAAGGGAAGGAGGAAAAGGAGGAGGAGGAAGAGGAGGAGGTGACGATGATTAAGACAAGTGTCCAGAACAATGTTCTGAGGCACCAGGCAACCACTACAATAAATACCACTCAATAAATACCATTAATTGATTGATTGATTGATTGATTGAGACAGCCAAGTAACTCTGCTTCTTCCTCTGACCATTAATCGACTGATTGATTGAGACAGCCAAGTAACTCAGCTTCTTCCTGTGAAAAGCCCCACACACCAGTTTCCATTTCAGGCCTTAACCATACCGTTTTCTTGTCACCGTAATCATTCAATCGTATTTATTGAGCGCTTACTGTGTGCCGAGCACTGGACTAAGCGCTTGGGAAGTACAAATCGGCAACATAGAGAGCCAGTCCCTACCCAACAACGGGCTCACAGTTATTATTATTGCTTTGCAGATAATGAAATTCAGTGTCTGTTTAGTCCATACTCCCTTGTAATAATAATAATAATAATAATGATGATGATGATGATGGCATTTATTAAGGGCTTACTATGTGCAAAGCACCGTTCTAAGCGCTGGGGAGGTTACAAGGTGATGAGGTTGTCCCACGGGGGGCTCACAGTCTTCATCCCCATTTTACAGATGAGGGAACTGAGGCACAGAGAAGTGAAGTGACTTGCCCAAAGTCACACAGCTGACAATTGGCAGAGTAAATAAATAATAAACAATATCTGTCCTCCCTCCTACTTACACTGCAAGCCCTGGGTCCCGATAATAATAATGATGGCATTTATTAAGCGCTTACTACGTGCAAAACACTGTTCTAAGTGCTGGGGAGGTTACAGGGAAGCAGCGTGGCTCAGTGGAAAGAGCCCGGGCTTTGGGGTCATAGGTCATGGGTTCAAATCCCGGCTCCGCCAATTGTCAACTGGGTGACTTTGGGCAAGCCACTTCACTTCTCTGGGCCTCAGTTACCTCATCTGTCAAATGGGGATGAAGATGGGGAGCCCCCCGTGGGACAACCTGATCACCTTGTAACCTCCCCAGTGCTTAAAACAGTGCACTGCACATAGTAAGTGCTTAATAAATGCCATCATTATTATTATTATTATTATTATTACCAGGTGATCGGTTGTTCCACGGGGGGCTCAGAGTCTCAATCCCCATTTTCCAGATGAGGTAACTGAGGCCCAGAGAAGTGAAGTGACTTGCCCAAAGTCACCCAGCTGATGGAGCTGGGATTTGAACCCCTGACCTCTGACTCTGAAGACCGTGCTCTTTTCCACTGAGCCACGCTGCTTCTCTGATGATCTCGTAGCTACCCCGGCTCTTTGCACATCATTATAATTATTATTATTATTATTATTACTACGGGGGCACGGATGATAATAATAATAATAATAATAATAATAATAATAATGGCATTTGTTAAGCACTTAGAGAAGCAGCATGGCTCAATGGAAAGAACATGTGCTGTGGAGTCAGAGGTCATGGGTTCAAATCCCGGCTCCGCCAATTGTCAGCTGTGTGACCTTGGGCAAGCCACTTAACTTCTCTGGGCCTCAGTTCCCTGTAAAATGGGGATGAAGACTGCGAGCCCCCCGGGGGACAACCTGATCACCTTGTAACCTCCCCAGCGCTTAGAACAGTGCTTTGCACATAGCAAGCACTTAATAAATGCCATCATTGGGAAGCCGCGTGGCTCAGTGGAAAAGAGCCTGGGCTTTGGAGTCGGAGGTCAGGGGTTCAAATCCCGGCTCCGCCAATTGTCAGTTGTGTGACTTTGGGCAAGTCACTTCACTTCTCTGGGCCTCAGTGACCTCATCTGTAAAATGGGGATGAAGACTGTGAGCCCCCCGTGGGGCAACCTGATCACCTTGTAACCTCCCTGGCGCTTAGAACAGTGCTTTGCACATAGTAAGCGCTTAATAAATGCCATTATTATTATTACTATGTGCAACGCACTGTTCTGAGCGCTGAAGCGGATCTTTAACTGCTTCAGTCATCATCATCAATCGTATTTATTGAGCGCTTACTATGTGCAGAGCACTGTACTAAGCGCTTGGGAAGTACAAATTGGCAACATATAGAGACGGTCCCTACCCAACAGTGGGCTCACAGTCACAGTCCACCAGCAAGTTAGATCCCCTACCTGCGCAGGGACACAATTCGGAGGGTGCCTCGTGTCCGTATAAGGGCAAGTCTGGTGTCCCGCTTAATAATCGTTGAATAAACACAGAGCACATACTTCCCGAGATAGGACGCGTTTCCAGGGTCACCCTGTGCTGACAGTCGCCTGCTGATTAGGCGTCCATTGCATAGCCCGTCCAGCGTATCCGGACCGGGCGGCCGAGGGTCCCTCCGGGCGGAAATTTGACGGCTGGCATGCTCCGCAGTAGAGCCTAGTGGTTACAGCCCGGGCCTGGTAATCAGAAGGACCTGGGTTCTAATCCCGCCTCTGTGAGCCCACTGTTGGGTAGGGACCGCCTCTATATGTTGCCAACCTGTACTTCCCAAGCGCTTAGTACAGTGCTCTGCACACAGTAAGCGCTCAATAAATACGATTGATTGATTGATTGCCACCCGTCTGCTGTGGGACCAGGGATGAGTCGCCACGGGCCTCAGTTCCCTCGTCTGCACACAGTAAGCGCTCAATAAATACGATTGATGATGATGATGATGATGATCTGCCAAATGGGTAGCTTAGTACGGTGCTTAGTACAAATGAGCGCTTAGCACAGTGCTCTGCACGTAGTAAGCGCTCAATAAATACGATTGATGATGATGATGATGAAATGGGGATTAAGACTGTGAGCCCCACGGGGGACAGGGACTGTGTCCAACCTGATTCGCTTCTATAATAATTAGCAATAATAATGATGGTACTTGTGAAGTGCTTACTGTGTGCCGAGCACTGTTCTAAGCGCTGGGGTAGATAGAGGTTAATCAGGTGGTCCCACGTGGGGCTCACAGTCTTCAACCCCATTTTACAGATGAGGAAACTGAGGCCCGGAGAAGTTAAGTAGCAGTTTGCCCCAAGTCACACGGCTCACGAGTAGAACCCATGCCCTCTGACTCCCAAGCCTGGGCTCTTTCCACTAAGCCACGCCGCTTCTATCTACCCCAGTGCTTAGTACAGTGCTTGGCACATGCTAAGCGCTGTACAAATTCCACCACCATCATCGCTCTAGACTAGACTGTGAGCCCACTGTTGGGTAGGGACCGTCTCTGTATGTTGCCAACCTGTACTTACCAAGCGCTTAGTACAGTGCTCTGCACACAGTAAGCGCTCAATAAAATGAATGAATGAATCATTTGCGTGAAAGCGAGGCCCCAAGTTGGCCGAAATTCCAATGTACTCAATCCTTCTTTCACTCATATTTATTAAGCATGTCCGGTGTGCGAAGCTCTGTACTAAGTGCTTGGGAGAGTACAATATCACAATAAACAGACAAGTTCCCTGCCCACAACAAGGTTACAGTCTAGAGGGGGAGACAGACATTAATATAAATAAATTTATTTATATAACTGGGGGGCTGGAGAATCCCCCGTTCCAAGGAGCTCATGCTGGAGACCCCGTTTCTCCCAGCACCGTGGCCACAGAGAAGCAGCGTGGTCCAGTGGAAAGATCCCGGGCTTTGGAGTCAGAGGTCATGGGTTCAAATCCCGGCTCCACCGATCGTCAGCTGGGTGACTTTGGGCAAGTCACTTCACTTCTCTGGGCCTCAGTTCCCTCTTCTGTAAAATGGGGATGAAGACTGCGAGCCCCCCGCGGGACAACCTGATCACCTGGTAACCTCCCCAGCGCTTAGAACAGTGCTTGCACATAGTAAGCGCTTAATAAATGCCATCATCACTATTATTATTATTATATTGAGGTAGACACACTTTGAGTGTCCTCCAACTCCCTGACCTCCTTCGCTCAGGGACGCTCGGTGAAAATGTCCACGACCGAACTATCGATCGGTGGTATTTACTGAGCGTCTACCATGCGCAGAACACTGGACTAAGCCATTTTCATTCATTTATTCAATGGTATTTATTAATAATAATAAATTATACAGATACAGACATACATTATTCATTCATTCAATCGCATTTATTGAGCGCTTACTGTGTGCAGAGCACTGTACAAAGCGCTTGGGAAGTACAAATCGGCAACATATAGAGACGGTCCCTACCCACAACGGGCTCACAGTCTAGAAATAAAATAAAATTAAAATTAAAATTAAATTAAATTAAATTAAATTAAAAAGCCCCGGGAGGCATAGCGAGCGATCTATAGCGACAGTGGTTCCTGGGACCTACGGAAACCGGGGATTTCATCGGATCGTGCGGGATTTCTAGACTGTGAGCCCACTGTTGGGTAGGGACCGTCTCTATATGTTGCCAACTTGTACTTCCCAAGCGCTTTGTACAGTGCTCTGCACACAGTAAGCGCTCAATAAATACGATTGATTGATTGATTGATTCCCCGTGGCAGGGGGAGGCCTGAGGGCCAGGTCACCGCCGACCCCTCGCCCCCGTCCTGCCTCTGTCCTGGAACCCCCTCCCTCCTCAAATCCTACAGACCATGACTCTCCCCCCTCCTTCAAAGCCTTACTGAATGCCCACCTCCTCCAAGAAGCCTTCCCTGACTGCGCCCTCCTTTCCTCTTCTCCCACTCCCTTCTGCGTCGCCCTGACTCGCTCCCTTTATTCATGCCCTTCTCCCAACCCCTCACCACTTATGTCCACATCTGTAATTTATTTCTGTTAACGTCTGTCTCACCCTCTAGACCATAAGCTCATTGTGGGCAGGGAATGCATCTGTTAAACTGTTGTATCACACTCTCCCGAGCCTTCGGTACGGTGCTTTGCGCACGGTAAGCGCTCAATAATAATAATGATAGCATTTATTAAGCGCTTACTATGTGCAAAGCACTGTTCTAAGCGCTGGGGAGGTGACAAGGTGATCAGGTTGTCTCACGGGGGGGCTCACAGTCCTACTCCCCATTTTACAGATGAGGGAACTGAGGCCCAGAGAAGTGAAGTGACTTGCCCAAAGTCACACAGCTCGCAATTGGCGGAGCCGGGATTTGAACCCATGACCTCGGACTCCAAAGCCCGGGCTCTTTCCAATGAGCCACGCTGCTCAATAAATACGACTGAATGAACGAACGGGACAAGACATTTCGTGGCGGCTTAACTTCTCTGATGCCATTTTCAGAGTCAACCCTCCCCGCAATGGGGGTAACGTCTACGATGGTTCTGGGTTCAACTACTAGTTGGGGAGAGTCTGGATTCTCCCCGCAAACCCACCTGCTTCCCTGCCACCATTCCACCCCCAGCCCATCTTTCCAACAGCTGTTCACGTCTGTGATTCACTCCGTAGGGTCTCGGCACAAAGGAGGCGCTCAGTAAAGGACGCCAGCTGAATGACCGACTAGCAGATGATGAATCCAGCAGCCAAACCAAACCTCTCCCTTTTGACTGGTTTCCCCTGCTCCATTTCGTCATGGGCAGGGAATACGTCTACCCAATCTGCTATACTATCCACTCCCAAGTGCTCAGTCCAGTATTCTGCACAAGTAATAATAATAATAATGTTGGTATTAAGTAAGCGCTCAATAAATAGCGGTGATTTCCCTCTATTTTCCACCGGTTGTTCACGCCCTCCCTTCCGGCTTGGAACGCTCTCCTTTCCGATTCATTCATTCATTTGATCTATTACTCCATTTATTTTACCTGTACATATTTATCCTATTTATTTTAGTTTGTTCATTTGTTTTGTCGTCTGTCTCCCCCTTCTAGACTGTGAGCACGCTGTCGGGTAGGGACCGTCCCTATAGGTTGACAACTTGGACTTCCCAAGCGCTTAGTACAGTGCTCGGCACACAGTAAGTGCTCAATAAATACGATTGAATGAATGAATGAATTTATTGAGCGCTTACTGTGCGCGGAGCACTGTACTAAGCGCTTGGAAAGTCCAATTCGGCAACAGATAGAGACGATCCCTACCCAACAACGGGCTCACAGTCTAGTCACAGTTTCAGAGCCGACAGACCGCCGCTCTCCCCCCCTTCAAAGCCCTGCTAAAATCACATCTCCTCCAGGAAGGCTTCCTTGAATTCCCTCCTGCAACACGTCCGCACTTGGGTCTGTACTCCTTAAGTCCTTGGGCGTTCACCCGACTTATACAGCACTTACGTAGATATCTTTAAACTCTCTTGCTTCCCCTGCCCATAATGTATTTTTTATCCGACTTCTCCATTACTCAGTCAGCTCCTTGAGAGTAAGAATAGCTACTGACTCTATTGGACATTCCCAAACACTTAGTACAGTGCTCTACGCAGAGTAAGCGCTCAATAAATACCGCCAACTGACTGAGCCTCAGCACTTGGGGACAGACGCGCGATCCACAGGCTGTATGGTTAATTTGTTGATTCTGATTACCCCGTGTTTAAGTATTTAATAATAATGATGGCATTTCTAAAGCGCTTACTATGCGCCAGGCACTGTTCTAAGCACTGGGGGACATACAAGGTGATCGGGTTGTCCCACTTGGGGCTCACAGTCTTAATCCCCATTTTACAGATGAGGTCACTGAGGCCCAGAGAAGTTAAGTGACTGTCCCAAGGTGACACACATTCATTCATTCAGACATATTTATCGAGCACTTACTGTTTGCAGAGCACTGTATTAAGCGCTTGGGAAGAACAGTGCTTTGTGCATAGTAAGCGCTTAACAAATGCCATCATTATTATTATTACAAATTGGCAACATATAGAGATGGTCATTCATTCATTCATTCAATCGTATTTATTGAGTGCTTACTGTGCGCAGAGCACTTTACTAAGTGCTTGAGAAGTACAAGTAGGCAACATATAGAGACGGTCCTTACCCAACAGTGGGCTCACAGTCTAGAAACGGGCTCCCAGTCTAGAACAGCAGAGCCGGGATTAGAACCCAGGTCCCCTGACTCTTTCCACCAGGCCACACCACTCCAGTGCTTTCTCAAACGGTCCGTTCAGTACACCGCACCCAGCGAGCGCTCGATAGACGCTATCCCAGAGATCCCTATGACTCCCCCCACCCCGCCATTCGGAATGCCCCTCCAAAGGGCCTGGATTAGGGGGGCTATAATTAGGCCTGACATCCATTCTAATCCTAGAGACGTCACCATGTGTGACCGGCATCTGTTGACAGATCTCATTCCGGGCGAGCTAGCGAAATGGCAAGTCCGGAGGGGACGGCCCACAATAGAAACAATGCCATCTCAGCCCGGGCCTGAGCCAACGAATCGGGCTCACGGGCCCAAAACGCTGCCCTCCTGTTGTTCCGTATTCGATTACGGGCTCCAGAGAGGGGTAGGCCTTCTCTGGCTAAAGCCGACGCAGAACCGCGGAATTTATTTTCTGGATCTTAGCTCTCCGGGGTGGGGGGAGAAAAAAAAATCCAGGGATAGCTAGATCATTTCGTCTCCAACAACCACAGATCTAGACTGTGAGCCTGTTGTTGGGTGGGGACCAACATGTTGCCAACTTGGACTTCCCAAGCGCTTCGTACAGTGCTCTGCACACAGTCAGCGCTCAATAAATACGATTGAATGAATGAATGGACAACCACGGGTCTCCGCTTCAGAACACCACGCCGTTCCGCGGAGCGAAGCGGGGAGAATCTGTCGCTGCTGCTCGAATCTTGGAATAAAGCACAGAGCTCGTCTCGAATCGAGACGGATCGAAAACGTTACGAGATGGACCGTAAGCCCCTTGAGGGCAGGCGTTCATTCATTCATTCAATCATATTTATTGAGAGATTACTGTGTGCAGAGCTCTGTACTAAGCGCTTGGAAAGTCCAATTCAGCCACAAAGAGAGATCATCCCAGCCCACAAGGGGCTCACAATGTAGGAAAGGGGGAGACAGGCACCAAGAAAAAGTAAATATTCATTCGATCGTATTTATTGAGAGCTTACTGTCTGCAGAGCTCTGTACTAAATGCTTGGAAAGTCCAATTCAGCCACAAAGAGAGATCATCCCAGCCCACAAGGGGCTCACAATGTAGGAAACGGGGAGACAGGCACCAAGAAAAAATAAATATTCATTCGATCGTATTTATTGAGAGCTTACTGTGTGCAGAGCTCTGTACTAAGCGCTTGGAAAGTTCAATTCAGCCACAAAGAGAGATCATCCCAGCCCACAAGGGGCTCACACTGTAGGAAAAGGGGGAGACAGGCACCAAGAAAAAGAAAACATTCATTCGATCGTATTTATTGAGAGCTTACTGTGCGCAGAGCACAGTACTAAGCGGGCATCAATAGCATCAATATAAATAAATAGAATTATAGATATACACACACCATTAATAAAATAAATAGAATTATGATTATGTACATTGGGTCTACTGGCCGGAACTCACCCGACCGCTTAGTACAGCACTCTCGCCCTCAATGTGTGCTTGATAAACCCAGGACCTGTATATATGTATATATGTTTGTACATATTTATTACTCTATTTATTTGTTTATTTTACTTGTACATATCTATCCTATTTATTTTATTTTGTTAGTATGTTTGGTTTTGTTCTCTGTCTCCCCCTTTTAGACTGTGAGCCCACTGCTGGGTAGGGACTGTCTCTATATGTTGCCAATTTGTACTTCCCAAGCGCTTAGTACAGTGCTCTGCACATAGTAAGCGCTCAATAAATACGATTGATGATGATGATGATGATGATAAACCCCACTGATCGGTCGATTTCAGCAGTGCTTGAAGGGAACGACACTCCTGGCTGACGGACGCATCCGTCTCGGTCGGTCAACAGAATTTACCGACTGGCTCCAGAGCGCTGTGCTCCATGAGCACTGTGGAGAGTTGTGAAGAAAGAATTCAACCGTCCCTCTTCCCAAAGAGCTTCCGATCCAAAGCGGAGGCGGAATGCGCCTGAAAACACCAAGGCAAAATGCAGGTACGTAGGAGAACGCTTTAATTTCCCCAGGACTCCCTTGGTTCATTTGTGTCTTCTGCAACTTGGATTGGCTTCCTTTTTCCACTCCTCCCTCAGCCCCACAGCACTAACGCCCAAATCCATCATTTATTTATTTCTATTAATGCCCGTCTCCCCTCTAGACTGTAAGCTCACTGTGGGTGTACCAACCCTGTCGTATTGCACCCTCCCAAAGGCTTAGTACAGGGTTCAAATCCCGGCTCCGCCAATTGTCAGCTGTGTGACTTTGGGCAAGTCGCTTCTCTGGGCCTCAGTGACCTCATCTGTAAAATGGGGATTAAGACCGTGAGCCCCCAGTGGGACAACCTGATCACCTTGTAACCTCCCCAGTGCTTAGAACGGTGCTCTGCACAGAGTAAGCACTTAATAAATGCCATTATTATTATTATTCTTATTGCAGTGCCCCACACACAGTAAGCACTCAATCATCACCACCGATCGATAGCAAAAGAATCGCTTATCCGATACATTTTCTAAAACAAACGGCTCCTTGTGAGCCGGCCAGTTCCTTGGAATGGTGATCTGATCCTTGAATAGGAAGACAAAACCAAAACCAGCCAATTTTCAAAAGCAAATCCTCAGGGCCCGCAAGTCGAAGCGAAGAAGCGATCTTCCGAAGGAAAACAGCTTCCGTCTCCCTGGCTGCCCCACGCAACACACATTCAGGAGGAAAATATCCATCTGGCTCTTCAAGTTCCTTTGTGGAGAAAAGGACGCTCCGAGAGCCAGGGATGATGAGCTTTGTGGAGCCTAGAATCGCTAAAACTGACCCTTCCCCTAGGTAAAGTTTCTAGATTGCCATCTTGATGAAATAAGGGAAGCCCAGTTTGGGACTATCAGATAACCAGGGCTGTTTTTCCAAAATTACTCTTCACCTTTATGCCATTCCCCAGTTTACTTTCTCACCATTTATTTCTCAGACTCGTCTAGCAAGCTAACACCTGTGACAGGAACACCGTCCTATTCTGCGGGCGGGAAAGGTTTGAATCCCGTCCCGGAAAATATCGCCCAGCGCGATGAAGTCGAGACTTCTGATCGCACGTAAGATCGGGTGGGCTAGACACATCGCCGTGAACGTGCCTGATGGTGGCAGGCAGTGAAGCCTAGTGAAAAGAGGACGGGGCAGGGAGTGCCGAGTTCAATTCCCAGCTCCACCACCGGCCTAATGTGTGACCTTGGGCAAGTCACTGAACCTCTTGAGGCCTCAGTTTTCACCTTTATAAAATGGGGGGGGGGGGGGGTTGAGATGGACTGTGGGCCCCAAATGGGCCAGGAACAGTGTGACCCGATACCCTGCTAACAACTCTGACGCTTAGCGCGGAGTAAATGCTTAATAAGCACCCTAACCTTTAAATAGACCAGTCCATAAACTGGCTGTTGGTGGGGAACGTGTCTACCCATCATCATCATCAATCGTATTTATTGAGCGCTTACTATGTGCAGAACACTGTACTAAGCGCTTGGGAAGTACAAATTGGCAACATATAGAGACAGTCCCTACCCAACAGTGGGCTCACAGTCTACCCACTCTGTTACATTGTAATCAATCGTATTTACTGAGCGCTCACTGTGTGCAGAGTACAAAGCAAAGATATAACAGACTTGGTAGACACATTCCCTGCGCACGAATGAGTTTCCAGGACTGTCCCAAGCACTCAGTACAGTGCTCTGCATGCAGATAGTGCTCAATAATCATGTTATTTGTTAAGCGCTTACCACGTACCAAGCACTCTTCTAAGCACTGGAGTAGATACAAGGTTATCACATTGTCCCACATGGGACTCACAGTCTCAATCCCCATTTTACAGAGGAGGGAACTGAAAAGTGAAGTGGCTTGCCCAGAGTCACACAGCAGACACGTGGTGGAGCCGGGATTAGAACCCATGACCTCTGACTCCCAAGCCCGGGCTCTTTCCACGCTGCTTCCACGCTCAATAAATACAACTGATTGATTGACAAAGTGCCCACCTCCCTTCAGATTCCCCAGTTTCCACAAGAGGGGCAAAAGACGGTGGCGATTTGAAGCGCTGGGGATGGGCTGCAATGTCTAGTAGAAATAATAACTGCTGTACTTGGTAAGCACGTACTTTGTGCCAAGCACTGGGACAGATACAATCAGATATCTGAATATAGTTCTTAAAGAGTCGATCCATCAGTGGTATTTATCGAGCGCGCCAAAGTAAGCACGCCAGGCACTGAACTGCACACTGGGGTAGATACAGTGCTCTGCCCACAGTAAGCGCTCAATAAATACGACTGAATAAATACAAGATAATCGGGTTGGGCACAAACCCACTCCCACTTAGGGCTTAATTCCCATTTTACAGTTGAGGGAGATCCTCAGAACTTCTATATGAATACATAATAGATTGTATAATTCTGTTATCACCCCCGGACATGTCTGTACGACCCGTCTTAGACTCCCCCTTCCTCTGTGTCCCACTTTTTAGAAATCGTTTAAGTCTGTCCCTCTCCCCCATTAAATTGAAAACTCCCTCAAGGGCAGGGAAACGAACATCTCTCTTCTAGACTATATGCTGGTTGTGGGCAGGGAATGTGTCTGTTCCGTGGTACTCTCCCAAGCGCTTACTACAATGCTCTGCACACAATAAGCACTCAACAAATACGATGGACTGACTAAGGTTCCCCCCTGAGAACTTAGAACACAAGGCTGGGAGTCAGAAGGACCTGAGTTCTAATCCCAGATCCATCAATTGTCTACTGTCAGCACTTAGAACAGTGCTTTGCACATAGTAAGCGCCCCTCTCCATCCCCCCATCTTACCTCCTTCCCTTCCCCACAGCACCTGTATATATGCATATATGTTTGTACATATTTATTACTCTATTTATTTATTTATTTATTTTACTTGTACATATCTATTCTATTTATTTTACTTTGTTAGTATGTTTGGTTTTGTTCTCCGTCTCCCCCCTTTTAGACTGTGAGCCCACTGTTGGGTAGGGACTGTCTCTATATGTTGCCAACTTGTACTTCCCAAGTGCTTAGTACAGTGCTCTGCACACAGTAAGCGCTCAATAAATACGATTGATTTGATTTGATTTGATTTAATAGATGCCATCATTATTATTATTATTACTGTGTGACCTTGAGGAAATCACTTCACTTCCCTGGGCCTCAGTTACCTCATCTGGAAAACAGGGATTGAGACTGTCAGCCCCACCTGGGACAGGGCCTGTGTCCAGCCTGATTTGCTGCTATCCTCCCCAGTGCTTAGTACTGCACCTGGCATGTAGTGAGCGCTCAATAAATACCACAATTATTATTACTTAGCCCAGCCTCCTTGCCCACAGTGGATGCCCACCACAACTTTCTTCCCTTAACCGGCGCCCCGAGAAAACCAGCAACGATGCGGGCGCCCCAGGACTCCTGACTTGGACAGAGCCAGATGGGTGGGCGACAACAACCGGATGATGATGATGATGATGATGGTATTTGTTAAGTGCTTACTATGTGCCAAGCACTGTTCATTCATTCATTCAATCATATTTACTGCAAGCTTACTGTGTGCAGAGCACTGAACTAAGCGCTTGGGAAGTACAAGGCTGTTCTTAGGGCTGATCTAACCATTCTAACTGTTCTAACCGGAGGACCCCCCACCCCAGACCCATCCCTTCCGAGGCCGATGGCCGCAGTGGAATATTCCGCTGGACATCAGGGTGTCGTGGGGTGCGATGGACAGAGAAAGTGTTTTTAGAACCTGGCTGACTCCTCCGTCCTCCGAGCTTACCTCAGGGCACTATTTTTAAAGTGTGAGATAAATAATAAGTGCTTTCTCAGGGAATAGCTGGTATTCACGGAGCACCTTTCCCCGCAGGAGTCCGAAGCATCTGCGGGATATCGTTTCATTAAGCCTCAAAGCATCCCTGATGAGCGGAGATGGCGATGACAACTTTATGACCATGCTGTGGGAGGGGGAGAGGGGGTAAACTGAGGCCGCCCCCTCCCCCCGGAGGTCACTTGGGAGACACACCCAAGGGCACAGACTCCCGTCCGGTGTCCTGATGCCAATATTCCCGAATGGACTGGTGGGGAACCCCCAGCCCCGAAGATGGGACACACAGTAGTGGAAGAGCTGGGGCTCAGTTTGGATGGGCAGGAAGGAGGTGGGGATGGGGAGAGGGAAGGAGGGGAGGAAGAGGAGGGAGATGAGGAGGAAGAGGAGGAAGAGGAGGAGGAAGAGGAGGAGGGCGGGAGAGGGGAGAAGGAAGGAGGAGGAGGAGGAAGAGGGGGCAGAAGAGGGGAGATGGGAGGAGTGGGGCAAAAATAAAGCAATGATATTGAGTGCTTACTATGTGCAGAGCATTTTACTAAGCACTTGACAAAGAGGGGAGAGAAAAGGAGGGGAGGGGGCAAAAAGAAGGGAGGGGGAGGAGGACTGGGGCAAGAATCACGCAATCAATGGTATTTATTGAGCACTTACGATGTGCAGAGCACTGTACAAAACCGATTGACAAGGAGGGGAGAGGGAAGGAAAGGGGGAGGAGGAGGACAAGAAGTGGGGGAGGAGGATGAGGCAAGAATCAGTCAGTTGATGACATTTATTGAGCACTTACTATATACAGAGCACATTTGGCAAGCAGAGGAGAGGAAAGTGCTTAGTACAGTGCTCTGCACACAGTAAGGGTGCAATAAATATGACAATGAATGAATGAGGGGGAGGAGGGCAAGAGGGAAAGAGGGGGAGGAGGAGTGAGACAAGAATCAAGCAATGGTATTTACTGAGTGCTTACTATGTGCGGAGCACTGTACAAAGGCGTTTGGTCAAGAGGGGAGAGGAAAGGATGGGGGAGAGGAGGGGGACAAAATGAGGGGAGGAGAAAAGGGGGGGGAGGAGGGGGTCCAGAAGGGGGAAAAGGGAAAGAGGGGGAGGAGGCCGGAGGTAAGAAGAGGGGAGAAGGAAGGAGGGGGAGATGGAGGAGGGCAAGGAGAAGAGATAAGAGAGGAGGAGAAGAGAGAGAAGAAAAGAAGAGAAGAAAAGGGAAGAAGACAAAAAGAAAGGAGGAGGACGGGGCCCAGAAGGGGAAAAATGGAAAGAGGGGGAGGAGGCCGGAGGTAAGAAGAGGGGAGAAGGAAAGGGGGAGATGGAGGAGGGCAAGGAGAAGGGAGAAGAGAAGGAAAGAGAAGAAAAAAAGGGGGAAGAAAAGAAGAAAAAGGAAGAGGAGAGGGTCAAGAAGAGGAGGAGGGGATCCAGAACGAGGAAAAGGGCGGGGGGGGGGGTGGAGGGGAGAAGGGGGGAGAAGGAAGGAGGGGGGATGGAAGAGGGCAAGGAAAAGGGAGAAGAGAAGAGGAGAAGGGGAGAAGAACAAAAAGGAGGAGGAGGGGGGCAAGAAGAGGGGGAGGAGGATGAGGTCCAGAAAGGGGAATAAGGGAAAGAGGGTGGAGTAGGGGGGTGTCCAGAAGGGGGAAAAGGACAAGAGGGGGAGGAGGTCGGAGGGGAGAGGAGGGGAGAAGGAAGGAGGGGGAGATGGAGGAAGGCAAGGAGAAGGGAGAAAAGGATGAGAAGAAAGGGAGAAGAAAAGAAAAGAGAAAAGAAGGAAAGAAAGGGGGAGAAGAAAAAAAGGAGGAGGATGGGGGCGAGAAGAGGGGGAGGAGGAGGGGGTTCAGAAGGGGGAGTAAGGGAGAGAGGGGGAGGAGGCTGGAGGGGAGAAGAGGGGAGAAGGAAGGAGGGGGAGATGGAGGAGGGCAAGGAGAAGGGAGAAGAGAAAAGGATAAGAGAAGGGAGAAGAAAAGAAAAGAGGAGAAAAGAAGAGAAGAAAAGGGGAGAAAAAAAGGAGGAGGACGGGGGCAAGAAGAGAGGAAGGAGGATGGGGTCCAGAAGGGGGAATAAGGGAGAGAGGGGGAGGAGGCCGGAGGTGAGAAGAGGGGAGAAGGAAGGAGGGAGAGATGGAGGAGGGCAAGGAAAAGGAAGAGAAGAGAAGGAAAGGGAGAAGAAAAGGGGAGAAGAAAAAAAGAAAGGAGGAGGAGGGGGGCAAGAAGAGGGGAAGGAGGAGGAGGGGGGCAAGAAGAGGGG
Organism: Tachyglossus aculeatus; assembly: GCF_015852505.1. Lineage (NCBI taxonomy): Eukaryota > Metazoa > Chordata > Mammalia > Monotremata > Tachyglossidae > Tachyglossus > Tachyglossus aculeatus. The sequence continues at coordinate 1,909,452 of NC_052084.1, read as the reverse complement.
AAGGAGGAGGGGGTCCAGAAGGGGGAATAAGGGAGAGAGGCGAGAGGGAAGGAGGGGGAGATGGAGGAGGGCAAGGAGAAGGTAGAAGAGAAGAGAAGAGGAGAAGGAAAGGGAGAAGAAGAAAAGGAGGAGGGGGGGCGAGAAGAGGGGAAGGAGGAGGGCGTCCAGAAGGGGGAAGAAGGGAAAGAGGAGGAGGAGGCCGGAGGGAAGAAGAGGGGAGAAGGAAGGAGAAGGGAGAAGAGAAGAGAAGGAAAGGGAGAAGAAAAGGGGAGAAGAAAAGGGGAGAAGAAAAAATGAAAGGAGGAGGAGGAGGAGGAGGAGGTGATGAAGAGGGTTTTGTGGGGTCCCCGCTGACCTTCCTCTGCTGCTTCTCCCAGGCGGGGTCGAGGAGCAGGTCCCGATCCCACTCCTCCTCCTGGATCATGTAGTCGTCATCGTCGCACACGTAGTTGTACTGCAGGCCGGGCTCCATGGGGCTCGGGCCGCGCCGAAGAAGCCGCGGGGGGATCGAGGCGGGGGGATCGAGGGGGGGGGATCGAGAGGGGGGATCGGGGGGGGGGGGATCCAATCGGGGGGATCCAATCGGGGGGATCCAATCGGGGGGACCGGGACGAGGAAGGCGACCTCGAGAGGACGACGAAGGACACGGGCACTGGGCACGGGGGGACTGGACCCGGGCCTGGGGGCGCTCAGTCGACAGCCAAGCTGGGGCTGGGGCGGGCCCCGGAGGCGGCGGCGGTGGGCTTTAATAGCCCCCACCGGGGAGGGGGGGGGTCACGTGGCAACGCCCCCTCCCCTCCTCCCCTTCCCTCCCCCCCCCCCCCCCGCGCTCCCGGGGACACTGAGGCAGGCGGCCCCGGAGGGACGCAGGGACGCTCCTTCATGCGGTCATTCCTCCCATCCCATTTACTGGGCGCTCACCGTGTGCGGAGCACTGCGCTGAACGCTTGGATAAGGCAGTTCAGCAACAGAGACCGTTCATTCCTTCCATCGTATTTATTGAGCGCTTACCGTGCGCGGAGCACTGCGCTAAACGCTCGGATAGGACAATGCAGCGACAGAGACCGTTCATTCCTTCCATCGCATTTATTGAGCGCTTACTGTGTGCGGAGCACTGCGCTGAGCGCTTGGACAGGACAAACCAGCAACAGAGACCGTTCATTCCTTCCAGCGCATTTATTGAGCGCTTACCGTGTGCGGAGCACTGCGCTGAGCGCTTGGAAAGGACAACTCAGCAACAGAGACCGTTCATTCCTTCCACCGTATTTATTGAGCGCTTATTGTGTGCGGAGCACTGCGCTGAGCGCTTGGAAAGGACAAATCAGCAACAGAGACCGTTCATTCCTGCCATCGCATTTATTGAGCGCTTGCCGTGCGCGGAGCACTGCGCTAAACGCTCGGATAGGACAATGCAGCGACAGAGACCGTTCATTCCTTCCAGCGCATTTATTGAGCGCTTATTGTGTGCGGAGCACTGCGCTGAGCGCTTGGAAAGGACAAACCGGCAACAGAGACCGTTCTTTTATTCCATCGCATTTATTGAGCGCTTACCGTGTGCGGAGCACTGCTCTGTGCGCTTGGATAGGACAACTCAGCAACAGAGACCGTTCATTCCTTCCATCGCATTTATTGAGCGCTTACTGTGTGCGGAGCACTGCGCTAAGCGCTTGGAAAGAAGGACAATTCAGCAGCAGAGACCGTTTATTCCATCCATCGCATTAATTGAGCGCTTATTGTGTGTGGAGCACTGCGCTAAGCGCTTGGAAAGGACAGTTCAGCAACAGAGACCGTTCATTCATTCCATCGCATTAATTGAGCGCTTATGGTGTGCAGAGCACTGGACTAAACGCTTGGATAGGACAATTCAGCCACAGAGACCGTTCATTCCTTCCATCGCATTTATTGAGCGCTTACTGCGTGCGGAGCACTGCTCTAAACGCTTGGAAAGGACAATTCAGGAACAGAGACCGTTCATTCCTGCCATCGCATTTATTGAGCAATTATTGTGTGCGGAGCACTGTACTAAACGCTTGGATAGGACAATTCAGCAACACAGTTCATTCCTTCCATCGTATTTATTGAGCGCTTACAATGTGCGGAGCACTGGACTAAACGCTTGGATGGGACAATTCAGCAACAGAGACAGTTCATTCCTTCCATCGCATTTATTGAGCGCTTACTGTGTGCGGAGCACTGCGCTAAGCTCTTGGAAAGGACAATTCAGCAACGGAGACCGTTCATTCCATCCATCGCATTTATTGAGCAATTATTGTGTGCGGAGCACTGTACTAAACGCTTGGATAGGACAATTCAGCAAGAGACAGTTCATTCCTTCCATCGTATTTACTGAGCGCTTACCATGTGCGGAGCACTGCACTAATCGCTTGGAAAGGACAATTCAGCAACAGAGACCGTTCATTCATTCCAGCGCATTTATTGAGCGCTTACCGTGTGCGGAGCACTGCGCTAAACGCTTGGAAAGGACAATTCAGCAACAGAGTTCATTCCTTCCATCGTATTTATTGAGCGCTTACAATGTGCGGAGCACTGGACTAAACGCTTGGATGGGACAATTCAGCAACAGAGACAGTTCATTCCTTCCATCGCATTTATTGAGCGCTTACTGTGTGCGGAGCACTGCGCTAAGCTCTTGGAAAGGACAATTCAGCAACAGAGACCGTTCATTCCATCCATCGCATTTATTGAGCAATTATTGTGTGCGGAGCACTGGACTAAACGCTTGGATAGGACAATTCAGCAAGAGACAGTTCATTCCTTCCATCGTATTTACTGAGCGCTTACCATGTGCGGAGCACTGCACTAATCGCTTGGAAAGGACAATTCAGCAACAGAGACCGTTCATTCATTCCAGCGCATTTATTGAGCGCTTACCGTGTGCGGAGCACTGCGCTAAACGCTTGGAAAGGACAATTCAGCAACAGAGTTCATTCCTTCCATCGTATTTATTGAGCGCTTACTGTGTGCAGAGCACTGGACTAAGCGCTTAGGAGGGGGATCAAGTGGCACCTCCTCCTCCCCTCCCTTCCTCTCCCCGGGGACACTGAGGCAGGCGGACACAGAGGGACGCAGGGACACTCATTCATGCAGTCATTCCTCCCATCCCATTTATTGGGCGCTTACTGTGTGCGGAGCACTGCGCTAAACGCTTGGAAAGTACAATTCGGCAACGGAGACAATCCCTACCCAACAACGGGTTCACAGTCTAGAAGAGGGGAGACAAGACAACTAAACAGAACAAGTAGGCGGGCGTCAATGCCCTCAAAATAGATAAATAGAATTATAGATATATATATATATATATACACATCATTAATAAAATAAATAGAATGATAAATATGTACAAATAATAATAATGATATTTGTTAAGTGCTTACTATGTGCAAAGCACTGTTCTAAGCGCTGGGGGATACAAGGGGATCAGGTTGCCCCATGGGGGGGGGCTCACAGACTTAATCCCCATTTTACAGAGGAGGGAACTGAGACACTGAGAAGTTAAGTGGCTTGCCCAAGGTCACACAGCTAAGTGGTGGAACGGGATTCGAACCCACGACCTCTGACTCTCAAGGCCGGGCTCTTTCCACCGAGCCACGCTGCTTCCCACTCGTTCATTGCTTTACTAGATGCCAGGCACTGTGCTAAGCGCTGGGGCTGATAATAACAATAATGATGATGGTATTTGTTAAGTGTTTATTGCTTCGCACACAGTAAGCGCTTAACAAATGCCACGATTTTAGTACGTGCCAAGCACTTTTCTAAATGCCTGGGGGGAGACAAGGTGATCAGGTTGCCCCACATGGGGCTCACAGTCTTCACCCCCATTTTCCAGATGAGGGAACTGAGGCACAGAGAAGTGAAAGTGACTTGCCCAAGGTCACACAGCAGACAAGCGGTGGTGGCAGGATTGGAACCCAGGACCTTCTGACTCCCAGTCCCGGGCTCTAGCCATTAGGCCTCGCTGCTTCTCCTGTTAATCAGGCCGGATACAGTCCTCATCCCGTACGGGGCCCATCGTCATCGGTATTGCGCGCTTACTACGTGTGAGGTACTGTAATAATAATAATAATAATAATAATAATAATAATGGCATTTATTAAGCGCTTACTATGTGCAAAGCACTGTTCTAAGCGCTGGGGAGGCTACAAGGTGATCAGGTTGTCCCACATGGGGCTCACAGTCTTAATCCCCATTTTACCGATGAGGTAACTGAGGCACAGATAAGTGAAGTGACTTGCCCAAAGTCACACAGCTGACAATTGATGGAGTCGGGATTCGAACCCATGACCTCTGACTCCAAAGCCCGTGCTCTTTCCACTGAGCCACGCTGCTACTGTACTAAGTGCTTGGGAGCGTACAATACGACAGAGTTGGCAGACACGTCCCTGCCCTTAACGAGCTCAAAGGCTCACATTTATTATGGTATTTATTGAGCACTCGCTGTGTGCAGAGCACTGTACTAAGCGCTTGGGAGAGTACAAAACAGCAGAGTTAATAATAATAATGATGACATTTGTTAAGCGTTTACTATGTGCAAAGCACTGTTCTAAGCGCTGGGGGGGATACAATGTGATCAAGTTGTCCCACGTGGGGCTCACAGTCTTAATCCCCATTTTTACAGATGAAGGAACTGAGGCTCAGAGAAGTGAAGTGACTTGCCCAAGGTCACACAGCAGACTTGTGGCGGAGCCGGGATTCGAACCCATGACCTCTGACTCCAAAGCCCGGGCTCTTTCCACTGAGCCACGCAGAGTTGGTAGACACGATCCCTGCCCTCCACGAGCTTACAGTCTAGAGGGGCGTTAAGGAGGAGGAAGAACAGGACTTGAACCCCCATTTTGCAGACGAGGGAACTGAGGCCCAGAGAAGTCAAATGACAGAGAAGCAGCATGGCTCAGTGGAAAGAGCCCGGGCTTTGGAGTCAGAGGTCAGGGGTTCAAATCCCAGCTCTGCCACTTGTCTGCTGGGTGACTTTGGGCAAGTCACTTCACTTCTCTGGGCCTCAGTGACCTAATAATAATAATAATAATGACATTTATTAAGCACTTACTATATGCAATGCATTGTTCTAAGCACTGGGGAGGTTACAAGGCGATCAGGCTGCCCCACGGGGGCTCACAGTCTTAATCCCCATTTTACAGATGAGGGGACTGAGGCCCAGAGAAGTGAAGTGTCTTGCCCAAAGTCACCCAGCTGACAAGTGGTGGAGCCGGGATTTGAACCCATGACCTCTGACTCCAAAGCCCGGGCCCTTTCCACTGAGTTACACTGCTTCTCAGACCTCATCTGTAAAATGGGGATTAAGACTGTGAGCCCCCCGTGGGACAAGCTGATCGCCTTGTAACCTCCCCAGCGCTTAGAACAGGGCTTTGCACATAGTAAGCACTTAATAAATGACATTTTAAAAAAAAGGTCACTTCTCTGGGCCTCAGTGACCTCATCTGTAAAATGGGGATTAAGACTCTGAGCCCCCCGTGGGATGTTTTGTTTTGTTTTGTTGTCTGTCTCCCCCTTCTAGACTAGGAGCCCACTGTTGGGTAGGGACCGTCTCTAGATGTTGCCAACTTGGACTTCCCAAGCGCTTAGTCCAGTGATCTGCACACAGTAAACGCTCAATAAATACGATTGAATGAATGAATGAATGATCACCTCGTATCTATCCCAGCTCTTAGAAAAGTGCTTGGCACTTAGCAAGCGCTCAATCAATCAATCAATCAATCAATCGTATTTATTGAGGGCTTACTGTGTGCACAGCACTGTACTAAGCGCTTGGGAAGTCCAAGTTGGCAACATATAGAGACGGTCCCTACCCAACAGCGGGCTTACAGTCTAGAAGGGGGAGACAGAGGACAAAACCAAACATACTAACGAAATAAAATAAATAGAATAGATATGTACAAGTAAGATAAATAAATAAATAAATAGAGTAATAAAACAGATACCATATTATTATTATTATCTTCCTTCCTCTCCCCCTCGTCCCCCTCTCCATCCCCCCATCTTACCTTCTTCCCTTCCTCACAGCACCTGTATATATGGATATATGGTTGTACATATTTATTACTCTATTTATTTATTTATTTATTTATTTTACTTGTACATTTCTATCCTATTTATTTTATTTTGTTGGTATGTTTGGTTCTGTTCTCTGTCTCCCCCTTTTAGACTGTGAGCCCACTGTTGGGTAGGGACTGTCTCTATGTGTTGCCAATTTGTACTTCCCAAGCGCTTAGTACAGTGCTCTGCACATAGTAAGCGCTCAATAAATACGATCGATTGATTGATTGATTGATTATTTACCAATAGGCTCATTCCTTAGCTCCCAAGAGCATCGATGTTACTCTGATCAACGACAGCATTTCTGAGCGTGTGGCTCAGTGTGCTGATCAGTGAAAGGGGCAAGAGTCCGGACGGAACAGTTTTGGGCGGCAAAGACTTGGGAAAGCCACAAGTGCAGGGAAACTTTGAAACGTCAATTCTTTTTTGGGCTTCACCTGTTCCCGATCTGGTGTTGGCTTTCCATTCGGGGAAAGGATTTTTGATTCTCCCTTTTTTAGTTTCATTCACAGGGCAGTTGAAAGGGGCTGGGAGAGGCTGCAATGCTCCTGACCAATTCCGGGCCTCAGACTGGAATTCAAAGCCCCGCTGGAGAATGCGTCCCTCGCCCTCCGGATTTTTAATCCGAAACTGTTCCGAGGGGCAGAGCGACTAAGGTGCTTTTTTTTTTTTAATGGCATTTATTAAGCGCTTACTATGTGCAAAGCACTGTTCTAAGCTCTTAAAATCGCTTCAGAGAAATCATTCAGAATTTCCATTTTTCTCTTCCTGCCTTCTCAGTTTGTTGGGGAAGCAGCGCGGCTCAGTGGAAAGAGCCCGGGCTTGGGAGTCAGAGGACGTGGGTTCTAATTCCGGCTCTGCCACTTGTCCGCTGTGTGACCTTGGGCAAACCACTTCACTTCTCTGGGCCTCTGTTACCTCCTCTGTAAAATGGGGATTAAGACTGTGACCCCCATGTGGGACAACCTGATGACCTTGTATCTACCCCAGTGCTTAGAATGGTGCTCAGCACATAGGAAGCACTTAACAAATATCATTATTATTATTATTATTAATAACCCCTTTCTTCTAGGCTCTAAGCACTTAACAAATACCACCATTGTTATTATTGTGTGTCTGCTAGTGTCACCATCCTCTGCCCTCTCCTCCTCCTCTTCATCATCATAATAATAATAGCATTTGTGAAGCGCTTACTATGTGTGAAGCACATATATATATGTATATATGTTTGTACATATTGCACATATTTATTACTCTATTTATTTTACTTGTACATATTTATTCTATTTATTTTATTTTGTTAATTTGTTTTGTTGTCTGTCTTCCCCTTCTAAACTGTGAGCCCGCTGTTGGGCAGGGACTGTCTCTATATGTTGCCAACTTGTACTTCCCAAGCGCTTAGTACAGTGCTCTGCACACTGTAAGCGCTCAATAAATACGATTGAATGAATGAATGAATGCTAATTCTGTTTTTTTTTAATGCTATTTGCTCAGTTCTTACTATGTGCCGGACAGTGTTCTAATCGTTGGGATAGATATAAGCTAATCAGGTTGGACACAGTCCACGTCCCATATGGGGCTCACACTCTTAATCCCCATTTTACAGATGAGGGAACTGAGGCCCAGAGAAGTTAAATGACCTGCCCAAGGTCACACGGCAGAGGAGTGGCAGAGCCGGGACTAGAACCCAGACCCTTTCGATTCCCAGGCCTGGGTTCTACCACAATTATTATTATTATCATGATTATTATAGGCACTGTACATAGGTGAGTGGGGCATCTGGAAGGTTTGGTTACTTTGTAAAGCATCATAAATATGGTTTATCTGCGGAATTTCACTTTCCCTCCCATGACTACGTGGGACAGGGACTGTGTCCATCCTGATTAACTTGTATCTATCCTAGCGCTTAGAACAGTGCTTGGTTCATAGTAAACGCTTAACAAATGCCACAATTATTAATATTATGATTATTATTTTCTGTTGTGATACCTCCTAGATACCCCACTGAGAAAGATTAGTTTCCAGCATCGCAAATTGTTCAAAACCACCAGCAATCTCCAGCATTCTGCACTTACGAATCCCCATTCTGAGCACTTTTCATTCATTCATTCATTCAACCGTACTTATTGAGGGCTTACTGTGTGCAGAGCACTGTACTAAGCGCTTAGGAAATACAAGTTGGCAACATATAGAGAGAGACGGTCCCTACCCATCAGCGGGCTCGCAGTCTAGAAGGGGGAGACAGACAACAAAACAAAACATTCAATCGTATTTATTTATTCATTCATTCAATCAATTGTATTTATTGAGTGCTTACTGTGTGCAGAGCACTGTACTAAGCGCTTGGGAAGTACAAGTCGGCAACATATAAAGGCAGTCCCTACCCAACAACGAGCTCACAGTCTAGAAGGGCAAGACAGACAACAGAACAAAACATGTAGACAGGTGTCAAAGTTGTCAGAACAAATAGAATTAAAGCTAGATGCACATCATTAACAAAATAAATAGAATAGTAAATAGGTACAAGTAAAATAGAGTAATAAATCTGTTCAGAGAAGCAGTGTGGCTCAGTGTAAAAAGCCCGGGCTTTGGAGTCAGAGGTCGTGGGTTCGAATCCCAGCTCTGTCACATGTCTGCTGTGTGACCTTGGGCAAGTCACTTAACTTCTCAGAGCCTCAGTTACCTCATCTGTAAAATGGGAATTAAGACTGTGAGCCCCCCGTGGGACAACTTGATCACCTCGTATCCCCCCAGTGCTTAGAACAGTGCTTTGCACATAGTAAGTGCTTAACAAATGCCATTATTATTATTATTATTATTATTATTATTGTTATCCCAGCTCTGCCACATGTCCGCTGTGTGACCTTGGGCAAGTCACTTAACTTCTCTGAGCCTCAGTTACCTCATCTGTAAAATGGGGATTAAGACTGTGAGCCCCCCGTGGGACAACTTGATCACCTTGTATCCCCCCAGTGCTTAGAACAGTGTTTTGCACATAGTAAGTGCTTAATAAAATACCAGTATTATTATTATTATTATTATTATATGTCTTTTTCTACCCAAGTAGCTGAAAGAAAGAGCCAAAAGGCTCAACGCTGCACCCTGCCCGACTCGCCAGTGGCCGGGGATTTCATTCATTCATTCAATCGTATTTATTGAGAAGCAGCATGGCTCAGTGGGAAAGAGCTCGGGCTTTGGATTCAGGGGTCATGGGTTCAAATTCCGGCTCCGCCACTTGTCATCTGGGTGACTCTGGGCAAGTCACTGGGCAAGTCACTTCACTTCTCTGGGCCTCAGTTCCCTCATCTGTAAAATGGAGGTTAAGACTGTGAGCCCTCCGTGGGACAACCTGATCACCTTGTAACCTCCCCAGCACTTAG